>NW_006408529.1:24899212-24938552 GCF_000296735.1 Chrysochloris asiatica | reverse complement strand
ATGGGGTCTCTATGAGTCGGTTCCGACTCGATGGCACCTGACAACAACATCATGGTAGTAAGGAGCTCCGGTAGCGTAGTGGTTACAAGTTGGACTGTTAACCTCAAGGTCAGCAGTTCGAAACTACCAGACGTTCTGTGGCAAAAAGATGAAGTTTTCTGCTCCCGTAAAGATTTACAGCCTCGGAAACCCTACGCTGTGTTGCTGTGAGTCGGCATCGACTCCATGGCACACCACTATCACCATTACGATAGTAATAATGCCCATACTGAAATATTTTATCCTTCCCCATTTTCCTGCACTCAACAAACCACCAAAATTCAACCAATATATAATTTTATTGTTGTTATTTAGTGCCGGTGAGTCGGTTCCGACCCATAGCGACCCTGTATAGGGTTTCCTAGGAGCAGCTGGTGAGCTTGAACCGCCGAGCTTGCACTTCAAACGGTTTTGCAGTCTGGCGCATTAACCAACAGCTCAATTGTTCTATAACTGTTAAAGAAACTGTATTTTCAAAGTTCCTGAAAAGGAACTCTCTAGACTTAGATGGTTTCGTTGGAATATTTTACCAACTACTCAAATAATTAGCATTGATTTTACACAATCTCTGCAAGAAAGAAGAGGAAACAATTCCTAATTCCTTTTATAAGGTCTTCATCACCCTGATACTAGAACCAGACAAGGGAAATACAAAAAAGAAAACTACAGACTAATAGATCTCATGAATTTAGATGCAAAAATCTTCAACAAAATTTTAGCAAATTGAATCCAATAATGTATAGAAAGGTGCATGAAGTCAGTTCAGTATTTAAAAAAATCAAGCAATGTAATCCACCATATCAATAGTCTAAAGAAGAAAAAAATCATATGATCATACTGGCTGAAACTCAAAATACACTTAATAAAATTAAAATGCCCATTCATGAAAACACTCTCAATACAATAGGAATAGAGGGGAACTTCTATACCCTATAAAGAACATCTACAAAAATCTTCTGCTAAATTCATACTGAATTCTTACCCTGTAAGATTAGGAACGAGACAAGGATGATCACTCATGGCATTCTGATTCAACATAGTGCTAGAAGTTCTAGCCATAGTAATACAGCAAGTAAAAGAAATAAAAGGCAGACAGATTGGAAAAGAAAGAAATGAAACATTTCTATTTACAAACAACAGGATTTTCTACTTAGAATATTCTAAGGAAATTTAAAAATATTTCTAGAACTTACGAGTTTAGTAAGACACTACTGAGTACATGGATATATGAACAACACAAAAATAAATTATATTTACATATACTGAGAACTAAATGGAAACATATAAAAAAGGCAGTCAATATCATCTAAAATTTCTTCAAAGAAAATGAAATACCTAGGTATAAATTTAACAAAACAAGTATTGGATCTGTATAACGAACATTTAAAAATACTGATGAGAAAAATCAAAGGTCTAAGACATATTGTGTTCATGGATTGGAAGGCTCAACTTAGTAAAGATGTCAGTTCTCTCTAAAGTTGTCTATACATTTAGTGCATTTCTTATCAAAATCACAGCAAGTTAGGTTTTTGTGTTTTTTTAAATATATATATATATATATTCTAAAGCATGTAATGAAAGGGGAAAGTCCTGAAAAAGCCAAAACAATTTTTAAAAAGAAAAAATGGGAAGAACCACTCTTCCCAAAGTTAAGGCTTACTCTGTAACTATAGCAATCAAAATAGTGGAACAGAACTGAGAATCCAGAAATAGATTCACACAAATGTGAATTGAATTGAATTTTTTACAAGGAGTAATAGCATCTATAACCTTTTCAATAAAGGTACAGCACCAATTGGGCATCCAAAGGACAAAACAAACTAACAAAAAAATCTAAACCTCATACCTTATGTCAAAATTAACTCAAGCTCCATGTGAACCATGGATTTAACTTTTCAGTTAGCAGCCAAGAACATTGTTGTTAAATGCTGTGCATTGGTTCTGGCTCATAGTCATCCTGTATAAGGTGACTTTGCTGTAAATTATTGTAGGAGCAGGAAGCCTTATCTTTCTCCCACAATGAAAACTCACTGGATACTAATTTTTGCCTGACAAAGAGCTAATTGACCAGGAAATGAGTGTTGGGCAATAACAATGCTCACAAAACTCTATTTTCCTTTTATGAAACAAAAACAAAACAAAACACTGCCATCTACATGTCCAAGTCCTGGTATGGTGCTGCAGGTTAATGTGCTGTACTGAAAAGTCAGTTTGAACCGCAAGGTTGGCACTTAACAACAACAAAACCATGTCCAAAGTACACGAGACATGTCTCACCATCCTTGCTTCTAAGGACCATTCGAACCATTCTTGTTATGCTTCTTCCACAACCTGTTTGTTTGTTTTTCTCACAGTCCATCATACTTTCAATATTCTTTGCCAACACCATAATTAAAATGTGCTGATTCTTCTCCTATCTTCCTTATTCATTGTTCAATTTTCATATGCATAGGAGTCCTGGTGTGATGCTGTGGGTTAATAGGCCAGACTACAAAGCCATTTGAACTGCAAGGCTGGTGGTTCAAGCTCACCAGCTGCTCCTCAGAAACCCTATAGAGTCTTTATGGGTTAGAACCAACGCAACAGTACTTAACAAAAACAACATGAGATGATTGAAAACACTATAGTTTGGGTCAGGTGCACCTTAGTCCTTAAACTGATATATATATATATATATATTAATGCTTTAAAGAGGTCATTTATAGCAGATTTGCTGAATACAATATGTCATTTGATTTCTTGAATGTGGTTTCCAGGAGCATTTATTGCTTATCAAAGTAGAATGAAATTCTTGACAAGTTAAATCTTTCCTTCATTAATCATTAAGTTGTCTATTGGTCCAGTTGTGAGGAATTTTGGTTTCTTTACACTGAGTTGTAATACATACTAGAGACTGTATTTTTTGATCTTCACCAGTAAGTGCTTCAAGTTCTCTTAGCTTTCAGTAAGCAAGGTTGTGTCATCTTAATACCACAAGTTGTTAATTAGCCTTCCTCCAATTCTGATTCCATGTTCTTCATATATTCCAGTTTCTCAGATTATCTGTTTAGCATACAGATTGAGTAAGTATAGTGAATGAATATAACTGTGATGCAAACTTTTCCTGATTTTAAGTCATGCAGTATCCCCTTGTTCTGTTTTGAATGACTGACTCTTGGTATGTACAGGTTCCACATGAGCACAATTTAATGTTCTGGAGTTCCCACTATTCACAATGATAGCCACAATTTGTTATAATCCACGCAGTTAAATGCCTTTGCACAGTCAATACAGCACAAGTAAATGTCTTTCTGGTATTCTCTGATTTCATTCAAAATCTATCTGACGTCAGCAATGATATCCCTAGTTCCACTCCTTTACTGAATCTGGTTTGAATTTTTGGCAACTCCTTGTCAATGTACTACTGAAACCATTTCTGAATGATCTTTAGAAAAATTTTACTTACATATGATATTAATGAAATTGATAATTTCTACATTCTGTTGGGTCAGCGTTCTTTGGAAAATGACCCTTGTTTATGTAATGTCTTCCTGACTTGATATGAAGCCTCAAGAGGGTATGGTCACCTACCAGACTACCTAGTTCATAGTTGGTAGCTGATGAATATATGCTAAAATAATGGATATAAGCATATATAAAAATCTGAATCTCTCCAGGCTATGTAAGTAAAGAGAGAAAAATAACATTTATGAGAACCAATTATGTGCTAGGCACTGTGTGGGTTTAATCATTACAAGATTCAAAATTCCCATTGCCACAGAGCTGACTCTGACTCATAACAACCCTATGTTGTTGTTGTTGAGTGTTCAGACTCATAGCAACTTTGTATAGGATTTCTGAGAGCAGCTGCTTGGTCTGAACTCCTGACCTTGCAATACCAGTCCAATGCTTATCCAACAGCATATGCCAGGGCTCACAATAACCTTATTATTGTTGTTGTGTGTTGTTGAGTCACTTCCAACTCGTAGTGACCCTGTATAGGGTTTCTAAGAGCAGTTAGTGAGTCTGAACTACTGACCTTGCGGTTAGCAGTCCAGTAGCTTATCCTACAGCACCACACCAGGGTTCTATGTTGTTGTTGTTAGGTGCTGTGAGTCAGTTCCAACTCATCATGATTCTATGCACAACAGAAGGAAACACTGCCCAGTACTGAGTCATCTTCACAGTTGCTGTTAAGATGTGCCCATTGCTAATGCCACGGGGCCAATCCATCTCATTGGGGATCTTCCTCTTTTTTGCTGATCCTCCACTTTATCAAGCATGATGTTCTTCTCCAAGGACTGGTCTATCCTGATAACATATCCAGAATATGAGAGACCAACTCTCACTATTCTGGCTTTTAAGGAGCATTATTGAAGAGCAAAGATCACAGCCTTTGGTATGGATTGCACCTCAGTGTAAAGAAAACAAACATTCTCACCACTGGACCAATAAAAACATCATAATAAATGAAGAAAAGATTGAAATTGTCAAAGAATTCATTTTGCTTGGACTCACAATCAACACTTGTGGAAGCAGCAGTCAAGAAATCAAATGATGTATTACGTTAGGCAACTCTGCTACGTAAGACCTCTTTAAAGTATTCAAGGGCAAAGGTGTCAGTTTGAGAACTTAAGTGTGTCTGACCCAAGCCATAATGTTTTCAAAAGCTTCATATGCCTGTGAAAGATGGACAATTAATAAATAAGACCATAGATGATTGATGCATTTGAGTTATGGTATTGGAGAAGAATATTAAAAGTACCACAGACAGCCAAAAGAACAAACAAATCTGTGTTGTTAGAGGTACAGTCAGAATGCTCCTTTGAAGCCAGGATAGTGAGACTTCATCTCTCATACTTTGGACATATTATCAGGAAGGACTAGTTCCTGCAGAAGGACATTATGCTTGGTAAAGTGGAAGGTCAGTGAAAAAGAGGGAAACCTCCAACAAGATGGATTCGCACAGTGGCAGCAGCAATGGGCTCAAGCATAGTAGCAATTGTGAGGATGGTGTAGGATTGGGAGTTGCTTCATTCTGTTGTATGGGTCGCTATGGGTCAGAAAAGACTGGACTGCACCTAACAACAACAACAACAACAAGGATCATTCTGGCTGTACTTCTTCCAACATAACAGTCCCTGGTAGCATCAATATTTTTCTCCAACATCACAACTCAAATGCATCTTCTATGATTGTCCTTATTCATTGTCCAACTTTCACAATCACATGAGGCTATTGAAAATACCATGGTTTGGGTCAGGTGCACCGTAGTCCTCAATCTGATATCTTTGAATATTTTAAAGAGGTCTTGTGCAGCAGATTTGCTTAATGCAATACATCATCTCGTATCTGGATTGCCACTTCTGTGAGTGTTTTTTTGTATATCCAAGCCAAATGAAGTCTTTGATAACGTCAGTCTTTTCTCCATTTATCATGTTGCAATTTATTAGTCCATTAGTGAGGATTTTTGTTTCCCAGACAAAAGGCTGTCTGTGGTCATTGATTTTCATCAGTAAGTATTTTAAGTCTTCTTTGTTTTCAGCAAGCAAGGTTGTATCATCTGTATATTGCAGATTTGTTAATGAGTCTTTCTCCAATGATAATGCCATGCTCTTCCTTTTACAATTCACTTTCTTGGATTATTTGCTCAGCATATAGATTGAATAAGTATGGTGAAAGAATACAACCCTTGCACACCTATTGTTATTTTAAAACATTCAATACCCCCTTGTTGTATTCGAACAACTGCCTTTTAGTCTATGGACTCCTCATGAACACAATTAAATGTTCTGGAATACCAATTCTTCAAAGAGTTATCCAATGAACCACATAGTTGAAAACCTTTGAATTATCAGTAAAATACAATTAAGCATCTATCTGGTATTCTCTGCTTTCAGCCAAGATCCATGTGATGTCAGCAATGATATCCCCAGTTCCACATTCTCTTCTGAATTTGGCTTGGATTTCTGATGGTTCTCTGTCAATGTTCTATTGCAGTCATTTTTAAAATTATCTCCAGTAAAATTTACTTGCATGTGGTATTAATGATATTGGTCATCGATTTCCACATTTTGTTGGGTCACCTCTCTTTGGAATGGACACAGATATGAATGGATCTCTTCCAATCAGTTGACCAGGTATCTGTCTTCCAAATTTCTGGCATAGTGAGTGCTTCCAGTGCTTCATCAATTTGCTGAAAGATTTCAATTTGTACCCCATCAATTCCTGAAGATGTGTTTTCGTCAATGCCTTCAGTGCAGCTTGGACCTCTTCCTTCACTACCTTCAGTTCTTGATCCTATGTTACCTTTTGAAAAGTTTGAACATTGACAATTTCTTTTTGGTACAGTGACTCTATGTATATCTTCCACTTTCTTTGGATGTTTTATGCATTATTCAGTATTTTGCCCATATTATTGTTAAGTGCCATCGAGTTGGCACCGACTCATGGAGAACCCATGCATAACAGAATGAAACACTGCCTGGTCCTGCACCAGCTTCACAATTGTTGCTACACTTGATCCCACTGCTGCTGCCACTGTGCCAATCCATCTCGTTGGGGGTCTTCCTCTTTGTCTCCGACCCTCCATTTTACCATAGAATCATTGACTATCACGTCTAGTTTTGAATTTTTTCCCCTCCATTTTCTCAGCTTGAGATACGCTGAGCGTGTTCTTTCCTTTTGGTTTTTTAACTCCGGATCTTTGCACATTTAATTATAATAATACTTGACTTTGTCTTCTCTACTTGCCCTTTCAAATTTTCTGTTGACCTCTCTGACTTTCTCATTTCTTTCATTTGCTTTAGCATCTCTATGCTGGAGAGAAAGTTTCAGAGTCTCTTTTGACTCCATTTTTGTCTTTTCTTTCTTTCCTGTCTTTTAAATGACTCTGTGCTTTCTTCCAGTATGATATTCTTGATGTCATTCCAAAGTTCTTTTAGTCTTCAGTCATTGATGCTAATGCAAATTTATTCTTGAGATGATGTCTAAATTCAGATGGGATTTGTTCAAGGCCATATGTTGGCATCATAGATTTGTTTTAATGTTCTTCAGCTTCCGCCTGAACTTGCAATATGAGCAATTGATGGTCTGTTCCACAGTTGGTCCCTGGCCTTGTTTTGTTGATGATATTGAGCTTTTCCTCCATTTCGTCCCACAGATAAAGTCAATTTGACTCCTGTGTATTCCATCTGGCAAGGTGTTTAAAATGGGTATTTGTAATGAATAAGTCATTGGTCTTGCAAAATTCTAGCATGTAATCTCAAGTATCATTTCTAGGGCCAAAGCCATATTTTCTAACTGCTGATCCTTCCTCTTTGTTTCCAACCTTCACATTACAATCACTAGTAATTTTGTTCTTAAGTACCATCAAATTGGATTTGATGCATGGTGGTAGTGGCTGTGTGCCACTGACTCATAGTTCTGACTCATAGCAGTCCTGTATAGGGTTTCCAAAGCTATAAAATGTTAAGGGAGCAGCAAGCCTCATCTTTCTCCCATGGAGCAACTGGCATATTTGAACTGCTGACCCTTCAGTAAGCAGCCAAACTCGTAATCCTCTATGGTATGCTTCTTACTCAGAGTGGCCCTGTATAGTGTTTTCTTTGAAGTAGCTTGTGGGTTTGAACTGCTGAGCCTGTGGTCAGGAGTCCAGTGCTTATCCTACAGAGCTACACCAGAACTCTAGTACTCTATGTTGTTGTTGTTGTTAATGCTGTCAAGTTGGTTCCAACTCATAGCAACCCTGTACAGGGTTTCCAAGGAGCAGCTGGGGGGTTGAACCACTGAATTTGTGATTAGCAGCTGTTCCATTAGATATCTAAGGCTATAAATCTTTATGAAAGCAAACTGTCACATCATGATCCCATTAATGCTAGTGGGTTCACATACAGCACTTAATTACAGTACCACCAGTGTTCCTCATTGTCAAAGTGGCTAGTACAATTGTTTTTGAAATGATGAAACCGAAATTCCTAGAGAGTTGGTGCCATTTATCGAAGATTACACAGCTGTTTGGGAACCCAGGTCTATCTGACTTTAAATACTTGTTTACTTTTTTTCTTTATCTCACAGTCACCTTAAGCCCTACTGGGAGGAGAAAAATTATTGGCAAAATTTCCTTTAGAAAGGACTGCAAAATAATGGAAAAAGTGAGACTGAACTAGTAAATATCTTTTTTTTCTTCTTAAGTTTTTAATGTAAATTGAGTGATAGTTTACATGGAAGAACATCAGTTTACACTCATCATTTCATTGCAATGATTACAATTTCCTCTGTGCATAATCACTCAACAATATTGGCTTATATTCTCTCTGGTTTTTGCTTTGTTTTGTTCTTTTGGGGAGAGGGGGGAATGTACATAAAAGCACTCAGGAATATATACTCATTTAAACAACTAAAGGACACATTCTGCAAGCCTGCCTCCTGGCTGTCAGCACACAACCTTTCTCTTTTCATGAATCTAGAGTCCTCAGCTGCTCTCTCTCTCCATGTCCTCATCTCTGCCTCCATCTCTGGTGTCACTGCTTCTCTGAGTAGACTCCCACATTCGGCTTGTGCTCTTCTCCCTTGATGGTCCTAGGGTCCTATGTACCTGAAATGTAAGATTAACCACTCCTCCTTTTTTGTTAGGTGCTCTGGTAGCATAGAGGTTACGAATCAGGCTGAAAACTGCAAAGTCAGCAGTTTGAAACTACCAGCTGTTCCGTGGGAGAAATATGAGCTTTCTGCTCCCATAAAGATTTACAGCCTCAGAAACCCTGTACAGAGTCTCTATGCGTCGGAACCGACTCCATGGCACATAACCACCACCACCCTTTTTGTTACAAAACTTCTACCTTTACAATTGTGACAGTCACAGTTAATCATGATAACAATTTCTCACTATTGAATCATAAGACTCTATTCTCATCTCTTTTCATTCAGACCCGTCTAGACAAGATGAAAACTATTCAGTGAGGACTCTACCTTTCTCTGCACATTCTGAAAGTAAACTCCCTCTTGAAAACCTGTAAGCCAGTTGCTTCATGCCTTTATTGCCCACTCATTTTAGGTAGCCAATGTCTAAGTTTCTCATGCCTAGCAACCCTGTATACAGAGAGATAAGATGTGAAGTCTTGATGTGACGACTCCTTCCCTCTCAGTTGGTATATTAAGGTACTACATCCATAAGAATAGGTCAGTTCATCAAAGTGTAGCAATTTACACTTGTTTCCTTTTCAAAAATTGTTTTTTTATCTTCTTCTTGTTGGTTCTGATCATCAAGTCATTGAGGCTATGTGATAAATTCAGACTAAACATAAAATCAGTGGAGACACTAGTTAGAGTCCTGGTGTGGCGCTGTGGGATAAGCACTCGACCATAACATTGTTTTGAATGACAAGGTTGGCTGTTCAAACTCATCAGCCAACTCCTCAGAAACCCTATACAGAGTTGCTATGAGTTGCAACCGACTCGACAGCACTTAACAACAACAACAGCAAGGCAAATATTAACTAGTGTCATTGTTGTTGTTAAGTGCCGTCGAGTCAGTTCCAACACATAGCAACTCTGTATAGGGTTTCTGAGGAACATCTGGTGAGTTTGAATCACCGACCTTGCAGTTCAAACAGACTTTGCAGTCCAGCGCATTGACCCACAGTGCCACACCAGGACTCCATAATGTTAGACTAGCATTTCTTTTAAAACTACAGTTGCCTATGTAAACAAGATAATTTGTCATCAGTGTGCCTTAAATAAGAAAGCATATATCACCATGTACTACCCCATTCTGACCATATGCTGGGATAAAATATACAGTACATGGAGTAAAGCCTATCCCTGGTATTCCAGCTAGTGGATGTTTACTGTCTGTTTTTCACTTAGGTGTTTGCCTTAGTTCAGAAGCTTGAACTATGTTATTACAAGAATTGCCCAATATATCAAGCTTGTCAACTGGTTTTTGACACCTACGTCAACACCAGATAGAAAGCTATGATTGCAGCTCTCCAGCCACTCCCCTCCACACACCCCTCCACACACCCCCTTATATCACTAATCACAGGGCTGCCAGAAGTGATAGACAAACAAATGAGTCTTACATTATTTCCCCCTTAAGTCTTGTTTAAAACTTTTCTCATTGTATAATAGTCTTTTTTAGCCTCCATTCCCTTAATTCCTAACCAAAGAAACAGCTTTTTCATTCCACAGAGGAAAAATGAAACAACAACTTCACAATAGATAAAGCAATGTTACAAAATTTGTCTTTTCTAATGCTGTACTGCATACACTTTATATTTTACATTTCATAGGTTTCTGATATATTGCATTTAGTTGACACATGGGTTTGACAAATGCCTAGTTATTTCTTGCTGTTTTCCATGTCCATTTCCACTAAATATCTCTGTTTGAAATTATAAGGTTAAAGGACAAGTTGTTCTAAGTATTGAAGTCCTGTATTTGTCTCATGGTAAGCGTGATTGAGGTAGGCACTATTCTCTTGCCAACTGCATCAACCCTGACCCACAGGACACTTGTGATCCTCATTATAAGAGCAGTGATGCATTACTGGTATTTACATCTTCCTGATGTTTATATTATTTCCTGGAGTCAAGACATCTAATTGATAGGGTACATTAAAGGCACAAAAAGGCCTTTAAATTCCCCTAGATCTTTGTTTCCTTTTGTGTAGAATGAAATAGCATACTGGCATACTGGGTGATGCCAGGTCCACTTTAACTCTACTTTTCAATGGTTCTGTGACATGAACATGGTTTACCAATGGACAGGAAGAACATTCAATAGTGGTTTGGGAAGAAAAATATAAATCTTACTTTCTCCACTTTCTTATGATGCCACCTTGGGATGCCACTTACCTTGCTTTTGTGGGGGCTGGAGGTAATAATAGAACTATGGTGTTTAGTGCTGTTGAGTCAGTTCTGACTCATAGTGACCGTCTATAGTTTCTGAGGAGCAGCTGGTGGGTTTAAACTGCCAACCTCGTGGTTCACAGTCCAGTGCTGATCCTTCAGTGCCACACCAGGAGTCCAATAGAATCATAGCATTAAAAAAAAACCTTAAGACGTTATTTAATCCAAACTTGGAAACAGCTACTTACCTGTTTACCTTGATACATACACGGAGTGTTAAAAATACTGCAGCTATTACCTGTGAAGTTCAGTGGGAGAGTATGAGAAGAACAAATTTTATGTGTAGCCTTTTGTTTTGGGCTAACTATATGTCTTTTTAAATCCTAGTTCAGTGCTATAGGATAATGCACTGGACTGCAAGGACGTTTTGAACTGCAAGGTCAGCAGTTCAAATTCACCAGCCGCTCCTCAGAAACTCTATATAGTCGAGTCACAACTGACTTGATGGCACATAACAACAACAAATATTTCTTTTGGTAATCAGCCATAACAATGAATTGACTATCGAAGAATGATTTATTGAGGAATAAAAGATTTTAGAACACTATAATTTGAAGTAAAGTCGTAAGTATATAGTGTACACAACACACCAAGATGAATATAGAATATCAAGTTGTATGTGATAGAACAAGAGTCCTGGTGTAGTGCTGTAGGGTAAGCATGGTCAGTTTGAATTACAAAGTCAGTAGTTCAAACTCACCAGCAGCTCCTCGGAAACCGTATACAGGGTTACTATGAGTCACAAACAACTCAAAATGGCATTTATTCACAGATTTGTCAACAAACTTGGAGAATGAGCTACAAAGCTGAAAGCAAATATTTTGCTCAGGAAGAAAATAAAATTAACTCCACCCAAAATTCCTTATGAAGCGATACGGGCGAATGGCAAATATTACAAAATCACTTTAACTTATCCACTGGTTGCGATAAATCATTAACATGTAAGACAAAGAAAATACATCACTTTTGAAAATCTCTTAGGATGGTGTTGTTGTAATTCCAATAGGCACTTCCCTAGAGATAGACAAATGATTCCTTAATCATTACAACAAAATTGTTTTTCCTTCAGCAGGGAAACCCATTATTATTTCTTTGGTTGACACTGGATGAGGTAGTTCAACTGTATTTAGGGACCATTTAGTGCACACACACAACAAAATGTTGCTAGATGCCACCAAATTGGCTCCAACTCACCTCATATATAACAGAATCGAATGTTACTCAGTCTTATACCATTCTCACAACAGTAAGTATATTTCAGTCAATTATTGCAGCCATTGTATAAATCCATCTCCTTGAAGGTCTTCCTCTTCTTTTCTGACTTGTGACACTGTAGAATCAGCACTAGACTTTGAGCCACAAGGATGGCAGTTCAAACCCACCAGCTGCTCCTCAGAAACCCTATATAAGGTGGCTATGAGTCAAAACTGACTCAACAGCACTTAACAACAACAAAACCTTTACCAACCAAACATGATGTTCTTCTCTAGGGATTGGTCCTTCCTGATAGCATGTGAAAGTTAACTGTACTTCATAAAATATATGTACCTTTATATACAGGTTGCTAAGAGTAGGAACAAACTCGATGGAACTTAACAACAACAACTATACCTGGTGAAGTGGGTGAGAAACACTTAGGATCTGAAATGAAATGAAATGAAAAGAAATGAAAAACAGACTCGCACCCTCTATCTTTTGTTTATTTAGAGATATAAGCTCACTAAGTAGGATAATGGGTGGAATTATACTATTTAAATTTCTTCTTTCTCCCTGCCATACAGATAAATACATGAAAATTAAATGTACAAATGATATTACTTTTTTAATCAATGGATTTCAAATGAAAGAACAATTCCTATGCAAATTTTCATATCTATTGTATTTAATCTTATAGTTAAAATTATTGTTGTTAGGTGCCATTAGTCGGTCTGACCCATAGCAACCGTAAACAGAGCAAAATACCACCCAGCATTGAACCATCCTCAGAATCACTACTACAGTTGAGCCCATTACTGCTGACACTACCAATCTATCTTATTGGGGGTCTCCCTCTTTTTCGCTAACTCTCTACTTTACCAAGCATGATGTCCTTCTCCAGGGACTAGTCCCTCCTGAAAAATGTCCAAAGTATGAGAGATGTTTGGTCATCTTGGCTTCTAATGAGCATTCTAGTTGTAGTTCTTCCAACATAGATTTGTTTGATCTTCTGCCAGTCACACTTTGACTTGCAATACTGAAAGATTCTTTGGTCAAAATATTGAACGATGCAGAAAGCATCAAAAGAAGATGGAAAGAACATACAGAGTCACTGTACCAAAAAGAAATAGTCGATATTCAATCATTTCAAGAGGTAGCATATGATCAAGAGTCAATGGTACTGAAGGAAGAAGTCATAGGTACATTGGCAAAGAACAAGGCTCTGGGAATTTAGGGAATATAAATTGAAATCTTTCAACAAACTGATACAGCACTGGAAGCATTCACTCATTTATACCAAGAAATTAGGAAGAAAGCTACCTGACCAACTGATTGGAAGAGATCCATTTTAAAGAGAGGGGACGCAATGGAATGTGGAAATCATTAATATCACATGTAAGCAAAATTTTGCAAAAGATCATTAAAAAACAGCTGCAACATTGACAGGGAATTGCCAGAGTTTCAATCCAAATTCAGATGAGGGATTGGAACAAGGGATATCACTACTGATGTCAGATGGATCTTGACTGAAAGCAGAGAATACCAAAAAGATGTTTACCTGTGCTTTATTGGCTATGCAAAAGCTTTCAGCTGTGTGGATCATGACAAGCTATGGACAGCATTGTGGAGATGAGTATTCTGGAACACTCAATTGTGCTCACGAGGAACCTGTACATAGACCAAGAGGCAGTTTTTGAACAGAACAAGGGAACACTGAATGGTTTAAAACTAGGAAAGGTGTGTTAAACACAATCCTGATGTGGAATTGTTGACATACATGTGAGGAAAAAGCGCTTGACAAACTTTTAAACAAGTTTTTAACTAAAAACCAATGTTATCTATAGGAGAAGATATACTTTATTTTAAAACTATTTTGTGAACTATGTATCAACTGAAAAAAAAAAGAATTTAAATCAGTGTTAATAATAGTTTGTTGTTGTTAATTGCCATTGAGTCAATTCCAACTCACAGGGTTTCCAAGGAGCAGCCAGTGGGTTTGCAGTCCAGAGCCTTATATACATACATACATATGTACATGCATAAATAAAATTTAAAATACTGTTTTGTGAGGTGGGACAAAAAGTATTTGCACCTGAATGCTAATCTACTAATTTATTTACATAGGACAGTTGAAGATTCAAGAATATGAGGATGAGAAAAAAAATATTGCTCAAAATCACAGAAATGGTTATTAAACAAAAATATCAAAATATTAAACTATTATTTCTTGACATATCCTATATCTACATCTATACATTTCTGAAGATAGTAGCTCCATCTCTCTAACTCTTTCTTGAAGAATTTTGCACTTTTTGATTTATACCACATCAATGGTAGTTTTGGCATCCTTGAAGAACTCAGTCATGTTGCTTCTCAATATTTTTTTTTAGTTTTGGGACCAAAAGAAGTCTGAAGTGGTAAAATCAGGGTTGTAGGGTGGATGCAATGAGTTTTCCCAACAAAATTCTTGTATGACAGCCCTTGCTACCCTCAAAGAATGAGCAAGTACATTGTCATAATGGAAAAAATTCCTCTGTGTAATTTTCTTGGCATTTTTCTCACCAATACAATTTTCAGTTTTCTGAAAAGGTCTTAATAATATGCCCCTGTGATTGTCCTGTATCCTTCAAGAAAATCTACAAAGATGATCCCTTAGGAATTCCAAAAAACAGTTGCCATAACCTTCTGAGCTGATCTTTCTGCTAAGAATTTAACTGGTCCTGAAGATCCCCTTAGAAGCCACTGTTCAGATTGGACCTTTTTTGGGAAGGCACCTTACTGAGACTAAAACAAATGTATTATTGAGAGAACTTGTCTGATGAAGTTGCCCACTTCTCACAGAGACATGGTTATACATGTCTCATTTGGAATAAATCCTTGCATGCATGAACTGGAACTGTAGTAGCAATACTTTTTAACTTACTCTTGTGTACCTCTTGGTTTTGAGTCAGTGTTAAAATAAACAGTGAAAAATGTGAATTCTCTTAGACAGTGGTCACTGAGTGTGACTTTCCAATCTGTGTACAAAAAAGAGCAATCATATAAAACTCTATTTTCACTAGCGTATGTTGCCATTGCTATTGGAAGGAGCTCTAGTGTTGCAATGTTTAAGCATTTGGCTGCTAACTGGTTCAAACCCACCAGCCATTCAGTGTGGCAGTTTGCTTCTTTAAAGATTTACAACTCTGGAAACCCTATGGCTTAGTTCTACTCTGTTCTATAAGGTCGCCATGAATCGGAATCCACTTGATGGCAAATGGATGATCACTGTTGAGGAGCGCTCTGAAAATGTTTGGTTCATAATTAGTGGGATGCTAATGATGTCCTTTATGCAGTTCCAAGAATTTTCTCAAGTAGCTTATTTCATTGACATAGTCAGGCCCTGAACAGATAGAATCTATCACTTTCTCTCTGCTCCAGCTTTCACAAATGAACTTCTTACAATGGCTCTGCCTTGGTGTTAGGGAAGGAGAACTGCAGAGAAAGTAAATGTCACTGTCCAATGGAAGGCAGGGTAAATTAAAATCATAAGCAAAGGCATGGGATCTTGGTCTATCCTGTATTCACCAATACAATGATAATAAATCAAGGTTAAGACACCCCAACATCTGGTTTTCAGTTGGCTCAGAAAGAAGAACTGAGATTAATTCTCAAGTCCTGACATACGAATCATTGAACAAAAGACCTTGAAAATGGACACGTAGAGCTAATATGTAGTGACCCAGGTATCATAAAAAGATAATTAAGTTTCTGGAGGTCGCCAAAGCACAAAGAAGAGGTGGATTTTAACCAGCTACATAGGAGTCCAGGTGTGGCGTTGTGGATTAATGCAAAGGGCTGCAAAGTCGGTTTGAACCATAAGGTCGGTGAACTCACTAGCTGCTTGTCAGCACTTAACAACAGCAAACATAAAGAAGAATAAGCAACATTTTTATAGAGAGGGTAATATAAAACATGGTAATCTTTTGAGTTAAAAGAGTTATAAGATCATTTCAATTAATCAAAATCTCACAAATCTAAAAAGAATTGTTTAAAAACAAATAAAACTGTGTCTGGAATATTTGTCCTCTAGAAATCAGATATGTGCATAACTTGGATTGGTTTTGAAATATTACTCAACTCAGAGTAACTGTAGCAGGTGTTGGCTGTCTATCTGGTGTGTAGCAGCTGGTATTGGCTCTTGCCTGGATGGTGGGATTTTATAGAGTGTGATTATAGCTTGGCTATATGATCACAATTGCTATCTCTTTTTGGGTAACATAAGGAGAGAAAGTGTCTCCCCAGAAGGTAAAAGGGGTACCAAAAAACAAAACAACAATAGCAAAAAAATAGATTGGATACTACAGTCTATAATTGCAAAAAACAAACAAAACTATAGCAAAATATGGGTATGACTTTATTCCCAATGTCCCTCTCTCAGCTTCTTGCTTTCAAGGCCTCCTGAGACATTTCAAGATGTTATTATTGTTCCTTATGACATTAACTCAGGACTTATTTTTTAGCCTATTTCCTTTTTAGTCTGTCTCTCTCCCCCTCAGCAACCCTGATCAGGTGTTTCTCCCAGTGAGAATCAGCTCAGGCCCAGCCCAAGCCATTCTGGGAGATTGTTCAGTTTTAAGCAGTTCCCATTTTTAGATTCTGCTGCAAAGGTCTTTGCTGAGCAGATCTGTACACATGCAAAGTAGAACTCCCCAGTGGTGTGGGAGTGTCCACTCACTCTGGTATTGAAATATGTTTTGCTTTTTAAATCAATACAGAAGCAATTGGAAAATAAAAAAACTGAAAATTAAACTAGATTTTCTTCTAGTACTTTTTCTGACTTAATTACTTTGCAAACATGATATATGCTCATTAGAAAGATATATAAAGAAGATCATTAAAAGTCCAACCAAATTCTCATCATTCTAAAATAAAAATAACTAAATTAAATAACTAAAAGTAAATACTTTACATACATTTATCTATGTTGAAAAGAAAAAGAGAAAAGGAATTCTTTTAAAAACGAGTGAATCATGGTGTACATGATATTTCAAAATTAATAGTATTCAGTTTAATTTAACTGCACTACAGAGCCCTAGTATGGCACCATGGGTTAATATGCTGGACTACAAAGTTGGTTTGAACCAAAAGGTTGGCAGTACAAGCTCACCAGCTGCTCTTAGGAAAGCTTATACAGGATTGCTTTGGGTTGAAACCAACTCGACGACACTTATCAACAACAAACCACAGAAAAAGTGGTTTTACTGAAGTAAAACTGAATGATTCATAAACTTGAAATTAATATTTCTCTAGTCATGCATGTTTCTTTTTAAAAACCTCCAAAGTTTAGAAAAAAGTTAAAATATTAGTTGTTGTTATTAGATGCTGTTGAGTTAGTTCTGACCCATAGTGACCCTATGTACAACAAAAGGAAACATTGCCCAGTCCTGAGCCATCCTCACAATTGTTGTTACACTTGTGCCCAAAAATCTTTAGGAGGTTGGAAACTATTAATGGACTCCCTATTATGAAAAAATTACTGCTTATACTTTGATCTTCACAGCTCCACACACTCACATCCTGAATTTGTTTCATTCTGTGCTTTTTTTTTTCAAAGTAGAATTTCTGTATACTAAATTTAGATGAAATTCAATATGATACAAATGTTTTTATATATTATTATTTTCTCATTTATGTTTGTCCTATTATTTACTTGTTGTTGTTGCTAAGCGCCATTGAGTCTGTTTCGACTCATAGCAATCCTGTAAAGGAGTGGCTGATGAGTTTGAACTACTGACCTTGTGATTAAAACCGACCTTGTAGTGCAATGCTTGTCCTACAGTGCCACACCAGGACTAAATATATGCTGAATTTGTTGAGAATTCTATCTTCCTATCTGTTATTTTTCAAGATTCACTGTCATAAAGGTTTTTCTCTATTTTCTTTTGTGCATTTTTTCTCTATATTGTCCCTGACAGGCAGTGTGGAGAGCTGCCCCATGAACCTGTCCTCATTATCTCACTCAATACTATTGTTAGGTGCCTCTGATTCAGATCTGACTCATAGCAACCCTATGCACAACAGAACAAAACACTGTCTGGTTCTGTTCACTCCTCACAATCATCATTATGTTAAAATCCATTGTTGTTGTTACTATGTCAGTGATCACGTTAAGGGTTCTCCTCTTTTTCCATTTCCCTCTATTTTACCAAGAAAAATGTCCTTTCCCAGTGATTTGTCCCTCCTGATAACATGTCCAAAGTACGAGAGGTGTAGTCTCCCCATCCTTGATTCTAAGGCATATTCTAGTTGTACTTCTTCCAAGATGGATTTGTTTGTTCTTCTGGCAATCCACGGTACTTTCAACACTCTTGACCAACACCATAATTCAAATACATCCATTCTTCTCTGGTCTTCCTTATTCATTACCCACTTTTCTCATGCATATGAGGTGATTGATGCATACTATAGTCTGGGTAAGGAATACCTTAGTTCTCAAAGTGTCTTTGTTCTTTAACAATTTCAAGAGGTCTTTTGCAGTAGATTTGCCCAATGCAATGTTGTTGTTGTTGTTGTTGTTATGTGCCATGGAGTCGGGTCCGACTCATTGCAACCCTGTACAGGGTTTCCGAGGCTGTAAGTCTTTACAGGAGCAGAAAACTTCATTGCCTCATCTTTCTCCCATGGAACAGCTAGCAGTTTCAAACTGCTGACCCTGAAGTTTGCAGCTGGATTAGTAACCACTATGCTACCAGAGCTCCTTTTGATTTCTTGTCTGTTGCTTCCATGACATTGATTAAATCACTGGCAAGTTCAATCTTTTTTCCAGTTATCATTACGTTATTTATTAGTCAAGTTGTAAAGATTTTTGTTTTTTTTACATTGAATTGTAATTCATACTGAAGGCTGTATTCTTTGATCTACATCAGCATTTTCTTTACTCTTAGCAAGCAAGGTTATGTTGTCTTCATATCACAGGCTGTTGATGAGTCTTTCTCCAATCCTGATGCCATGTTTTTCTCCACATAGTCTGGCTTCTCAGATTAACTGCTCAGCATATACCAATTGAATAAGTATGGTGAAAGGATACAATCTTGACGCACACCTTCCCTGATTTTAAATATGCAATTTTAACATGGAATCCTGGTATAGCACTGTAGGTTAAAGCACTGTGACTGCAAGGTCAGTTTGAGCCACAAAGTCAGTGGTTCAAACTCACCACCCACTCCTCAGAAATCCTGTACAGGTTCATTATGATTCAGAACTGACTCAATGTTACTTAACAACAGCAACATTCCCTTCTTCTGTTCAAATGACTGCCTCTAGGTCTATGTATAGGTTTCTCATGAACACAATCAAGTGTTCTGGAATTCCCATTCTACATAATGCTGTTCATAATTTGTTATGATCCACACAGTCGAATGCCTTTGCATAGTCAATAAAACACAAGTAAACGTCTTTCTGGTATTCTCTGCTTTCAGTCAAGATCATTCTGGCGTAAGCAATGATAGCCCTCATTCCATGTCCTCTTTTGAATCCAGTTTGAATTTCTGGCATTTCCAAACTGATATGTTGCTGCAACCATTTTTAATTATCTTCAGTAAAATTTTACTTGCATATGATATTGTTCAATAATGTCCACATTCACCTTTCTTTGGAATGGACACAAATATAGACATTTTCCAATAGGAAAACCAGGTAGCTATCTTCTAAATTTCTTGGCAGATGAATTCAAATACCTGACAATTTGTGCAGTGACATCAAGAACACCATACATGAAGAAAACAAAAGGTCATTGTTGTCACTAAGTGCCATTGAATCGGTTCTGACTCATAGTGACCCTATGTAGGGTTTCCAAGGAGTGTCTAGTGAGTATGAACTGCCAACCTTTTGGTTCAGGCTGAACTTGAGGCCAAGTACTTATCCTACAATGCCACACCAAGAAAGAAAAGACCAAAGAAGATGTCGGAAGAGAATGAAACTTGCTCGTGAATGTAGAGAAGCTAGAGCAACTGAAAGAAATGAGGAAGTAATGAGCTGAACAGAACATCTCAAAGGGTAGCTCAAGAAGACAAAGCCAAGTATTACAATGAAATGTGCAAAGACCAAATGGGTTAAAAAATAAAAAAGTTAGAAAACTAAAAGAGAAGAACATGCTCAGCCTTTCTCAAGCTGAAAAAAATGAAGGAAAAAACTAAAACCTCAGCTTGAAGCACTGAAGGATTCTATAGGCAAAATATTGAATGATGCAGGAAGCATCAAAAGAAGATGGAAGGAATATAGAGTCACAGTCCAAAAAAGAATTAGTCCATGGTCAACTATTTCAAGAGTTACCATATGATCAAGTATTGATGGTACTTGAAAAAAAACAATTACAAACTTTATATGGAAAGGAAAGAGACCCGGGATACACAAAGCACTGCTTAAGAAGAAGAATAAGGTTGGAAACCTCTCACTCCCTGACTTCAAAATTCATTACATGGCTACAGTCGTCAAAACCGCTTGGTACTGGAACAGTGAAAGATACATTGATCAATGGAACAGAATTGAGAATCCAGAAATTAACCCATCCACATAGAGCCAACTGATTTTTGATAAAGTGCCTAAATATATTGCATGGGGAAGTGATAGTCTCTTCAACAGATGGTGCTGGCAGAACTGGAAAGAGATATGCAAAAGACTGAAATAAGATCTTCACCTCATGCCTTATACAAAAACCAACTCAGCATGGATTAAAAACCTAAATGTGAATCCCAGAATTATGAAGGCCATCAATGAAAAAATAGGGACAAATGTGAAGGCACGAATTCAGGAAATACATAGACTACCAAACATTTTGAAAACTACACAAACAAAAGTAGACAAAACAGATGAGTGGGACATACTGAAAATTAAAACTTATGTGCATCAAAAGACTTCACCAGAAGAGTAAAAAGGGAACCCACAGAATGGGAAAAAATCTTTTGCAACAACACATCAGACAAGGGACTCATTTATAAAATGTATAGTCAACTACAATACCTCTATAAGAAAAAGACAAATAACCCAATTAAAAAATGGACACAGGACATGAACAGACACTTTACCAAAGAGGAGATCCGGACAGCCAACACACATGAAGAAATGTTCATGATCACTAGCCATCAGAGAGATGTAAATCAAAACAACTATGAGTTACCATCTCACACCAGCAATAACAGCAAAGATAAAAAAAGTAGAGCACAATAAATGTTGGCGAGGATGTGGAGAGACTGGGACACTCCTGCATTGCTGGTGGGATTGCAAAATGGTCCAACCTCTCTGGAAAGCAATATGGCACTTTCTCAGAAGGTTGGAAATAGAAATACCTTATGATCCAGCAATTCCTCTACTTGGTATTTTCCCATAAGAAATACGAGCCATAATACTAGTAGATATATGCACACCAATGTTCATAGCAGCACTATTTACAATAGCAAAAAGATGGAGACAGCCAAAGTGCCCATCAACTGAAGAATGGATAAATAAACTGTGTACATACACACAATGGAATATTATAATACCTTGAAGAATAACAAGGAAGCTGCAAGCCACCGCATAACATGGATGAAACTTGAGGACATTATGTTGAATGATATTAGTCAGTCACAAAAGGAGATATACTGCATAGGACCACTACTGTAAAAGACTAAGAAAAAGAACCCATACTAAAGTGGGGGAGGGGATTCTTTGCTGGTTACTAGGATGTGAGGGGGTGAGGGGAGAGAGAGAAATGTGGAGCACAGGGTAGGGAATAGACACAGAATAGTTTGGGTGCTGGGGATAGGGGCAACACAAGAAGTGGAAGAGGAATGGAAGAACAAAGCAGAAGGGAAAACAACTAGGCAGATTTGCATGGGCTAAGTGGGACAGAGGTAAAGAATGATGTATGCACAACCTTGGAACAACAGGGCTCTGGGATACAGGAATTGAGATATGGTTGGAATGGGCAAAAAGAGGAAAATAAGGTTAAGATGCTTGCCTATCTTTTAAATCTTGGTTTCCATAGCATACCATTATAAAACAGACACTTGCGGGGGAGAGGAAGGAATACCAGGAATATCACCATAGAAACCTTGTAAGGCCATCTTCTGCCTGTAACTGAATGGAATGCCTAAAATGGGGCTATGGCGTGCCCAGTGAAGGAAACCTCCTATGGATCCTCTGCATTACATAAAACCATAGGGGAAATCCTGAACCCCGTCCAGAATCTTCTGAGGTGGGCTTGTTTAAATTTTCTTCAGTTTCAGCCTGAACTTGTATATGAACAATTGATGTTTTGTTCCACAGTCTTCTCATGGCCTTATTTTGGCTGATAAAATAGATCTTTTCCACTGTCTCTTTCTACAGATGTAGTCATGTTGATCTCTGTGTATTCCATCTGGTGAGTTCTATGTGTATGGTGATGGTGGTTATGTGCCATGGAGTCAATTCCAACTCATGGCAACCCTGTATAGGGTTTCTGAGACTGTAAATCTTTATGGAAGCAGAAAGCCTCATCTTTTTCCCATGGAATTGCTGGTAGTTTCAAACTGCTGACCTTGAGATTTGCAGCCTGACTTATAGTCACTATGCTACCAGAGCTTCTTCCATGTGTATAATCATCTCTCATTTTGTTTAAAAATGATATTTGCAATGAAGAAGTCATTGGTCTTGCAAAATTCTATTATGCAATCTCCTGCACCATTTTTATCACCAAGGTCATATTATCCAACTACTGATCTTTCCTCTTTGTTTCCAACCTTTGCATTCCATTCGCCAGTAATTGTAAATAAATCTCAAGCATATGTTTTATCAATTTCAGACTGAAGAAGTTGATAGAAATCTTCAATTTCATCATCACTAACTTTGGTGGTTGGTGGATACATTTGAATAATAGTGGTATAAACTGATCTTCTTGGTCGGTGTAGTGTTAGAGTCTCCCTGACTTACATTTTGGTCTTTTTCATCTTTATTTTCTTCTTAATGACATTTTGCTTTCTTTCTATATGATGTTCTTGCTGTCATCCCACAAATCTTCTGGTCTCTGGTCATTAGTGTGCAAGGTGTGAAATCAAATTTCTGTGGTTGGAAAATATGACCTTGGTGATAAAAACAATGCTGGAGATCAAATGATAGAATTTTTCAAGACCAAAGTCTTCATTGCAAATATCTGTTTTTTTAAACAAACTAAAAGATGACTACACACATGGACTTCACCAAATGGCACACACAGAAATGAATCGACTACATCTGTAGAAAGAGACAGTGGAAAAGCTCAATTTCACCATCCAAAACAAGGCTAGGGGCAAACTGTGGAACAGACCATCAAATTGCTCATATACAACTTCAGGTTGAAGCTGAAGAAAAATAAAACAAATTCATGAAAGTCAAAATTCGACCTTGAACATATCTCACCTAAATTAGGAATTATCCCAAGAACAGATTTTATTATCACAGTTAAGGAGGCTAGAATTCAGAGTAGCAGCTCTAGGGGAAGATTTTCTCTTTCTGTCAGCTCTGGAGGAAGGTCCTGATCTTTTCTGAGCATCTGCTCCTTGACAATCTTTATTGCCAATAGGGACAATCCTAAAGCCTGATATAGATCAGAAGTTCTTTTTTTTTCCTTATTGGTAAACTAGAAGAATCATCAAATGACTTGGTGGCAGCTATAGCTTTTGGTTCAGTAGAACCTTTACTCTGTAGAGGAATTCCCTTTCTTCCAGGAGCCAGAAACATTGGCCCAACATGGTAAAAGTTATGGGATGGGAAGCAAAAATTTCCAAAATTGTTTTCTGGTCATGTCTTTTAAACATGCAGGCATGGCATTAGAAGTCAGTACTGACTTGAGATGGTAAGCACCAAAAGGATATGCATGAATATTAATATTGTGTGCTTCATTTAATTAATTTTTATTTTTGTTTATTGATTAATTTATCCTCCTGTATTTCACAAATACAAACATAAAACCAATGAACAGTTTTGTTTATATCTTACAAAACTATGAACCTTCACAAATTTTAAATTTAGAGGAAATAAGGTTGCAAATCAATAAAATTCAAGTTAACAGCATTTATTCAGTTCAATATGAAAAAATGATATTTTGCCAAACTAAAATGCCATGTGAAATATGAATATGATAATGATAACTCATTGGGTAGAGCAACAGACTTTTAATCAAGTTCCTGTTCAAGTGCTTGCTTTTGGAGTCCTTGTATGGCACTGTAGAGTAAGCACTGTACTACTAACAGCAATGTTGGCAGTTCAAATCCACTAGTCACTCCTCTGAAACCCTATATAGCTGTGGTCACTGCGTTGGAACTGACTCAGTAGCACTTAACAACAACAATGATCCTTGGATATCAATTTTTTGGAGTCCTAGGGTGTTGCTGTAGGATAAGCACTTGACTACTAACCACAAGGTTGGTGGTTCAAATCTACCAGCCATTTCTTGAAATATTAGTAATACTGCATGCAAATAAAATTATGCTGAAGGTAATTCACAAACAGTTACAGCTGTAACAATACATTGACAGGAAAGTGCCAGAGGTTCTGGTCAGATTCAGATGGAGACGTGGAATGAGGGATATCATCGCTTACATAAGATCTTGGTTGAAAGCAAAGAATACCAGAAAGATGTTTATCTGTGCTTTATTGACTTGACTATGCAAAGGCTTTTGATTGTGTGGCTCATGACTAGCCATGGACAAGTGAAGAATGGGTGTTCCAGAAAACTTAATTGTGCTCATGAGGAACCTGTACATAGATCAAGAGGCAGTTGTTCAAACAAAACAAGGGTCAAGGGGACACTGAAAGGTGTCACCAGGGTTACATTCTTTCATCATACTAATTCAATCTGTACACTGAGCAAATAATCAGAGAAGCTGGATCACATGAAGAACAATATGGCATCAGGATTGGAGGAAGACACATTAACAACCTGCAGTATGCAGAGGATACAACCTTGGTTGCTGAAAGCAAAGAAGACTTAAAATATTTACTAATGAAGCTCAAAGGCATAGCCCGCAGTATGTGCTGCACCTCAATGTAAAGAAGCCAAAAAATCCTCACCACTGGACTATAATATCATGATAAATGGAAGAAAGATTGAAATTGTCAAAGGCTTCATTTTACTTGGATCCACTATCAACACTCATGGAAGCAGAAGTCAAGAAATCAAAGGGCGTATTACATCAGGCAAACCTACTACACACGACCTGTTTAAAGTGTTCAAGAGAAAAGATGTCAGTTGGGGACTAAGGTGCATATGACCCAAGCCATGTAATATCCAATAGCTTCATATTCATATGAAAGTTGTCCAAAGAATAAGGAAGACTGTAGAAGAATTGATGCATTTTGAGTTATAGTGTTGGAGAAGAATATTAAAAGTTAATCATACAGTCCAGGAACAGAGCACCCTAGGACCATCAATGGAGAAGAGCACAAGCAGAATGTGGGACCTTATCCAGAGAAGCACTGACACCAGAGATGGAGGCAGAGATGAGGACATGGAGAGAAAGAGAGCAGTTGAGGGCTCTAAACTCACGGAAAGAGAAAGACTAAGTGCTGGCGGCCAGGAGGCAGGCTTGTAGAATGTGCCCTTTGGTTGTTTAAATTATTATATATGCCTGAGTGTTTTTGTGTACAAAAAAATACCAAACAAAACAAGAGGGAATAGAAGCAAATTTTGTTGAATGATGATGCACGGAGGGGATTGTAATCATTGCAAGGAAATGATGTGTGTAAAACTGATGTTCTCCCATGTAAACTATCATTCAATTCACAATAAAAACTTTAAATAAAAATTTTAAAGTACCATGGACAGCTAGAAGAACAAACATATCTGTGTTGGAGGAAGTACAGCCAGAATGTTCCTTAAAAGTCAGAATGTCCAGACTTCATCTCTCATATTTTGGACTATTATCAGGAAGCAGCATCAATGGACTCAAGCATGGCAACAATAGTGAGGTTGGCCCAGGATCAGGCAGTGTTTCGTTCTGCTGTGCATAGGGTACCTATGAGTCAGTCAGTACCGACTCGACAGCACCTAACAACAACAACAGCAATCAGTCCCTGGAGAATGACATAATGCCAGGTAAAGTGGAGGGTCAGCAAAAACGAGAAAGACCCCCACAATGACAGCAGCAAGGGGCTCAAGCTTAATGATTGTGAGGATGGCGCAGACCAGAAATATTTCATTCTGTTGTGCTTAAGTGTGCTACGATTTGGAACTGAATCAACGATACCTAACCACAACAACAATAAACTGTAATAAAATCTGTTTATTAAAAGCACCCACTTTGATATTTCTGGTATAGTAACACTAGAAAACGAACACAGAATTTGGTACCACTATAATGGTGTGCTACTCCAATAAAGGAGTCCTGGTGTGGCATTGTGGGTTAATGTACTGGACTGCAAAGTCAGGTTGAACCACAAGGTCAGAAATGCTATACAGGGTTGCTATGGGTTGGAACCAACTCGATGGCACTTAACACCAACAACAATAGCTCTAATAAATTCGTACAATATGGAATTCGTTTGGAACTAGGTAATGGTTAGAGGCTGGAGGGTTGTAAAGTGTTTAGAAGTGAAATTAAGGATCCTTGGTGTTTCTGTGGGTTAAGTGTTGAGCTACTAATTGCAAGGTCAGTGATTCAAATCCACCACCCACTCTTTGGGAGAAAGATGAGGCTGTGTGCCCCGATAAACATTTGCAGTCTGGGCAATCCTCAGGAGGAGTTTTATTCTGTCCTATATTGGGTTGCCAGGGTTGGTTTAGAGGTCCTAGTATGATGCTTTAGGATAAGCACTAGACTGCTAACTTTAACACCGGCTCTTCTTTGGAAATCCTATACAGTGTCACTATGATAGTTGGGACAGACTTGATGGCACTTAATAACAGCATCATCCATGGCACTTGACAATCACATAGTAAAAGTGTTAAATTGCCTTGAAGAGACTGTTTTGTAGAATTATGGATGTCAAAGACAATTCTGGTGAGGACTCAGAAAGAAGTGAGGAGAGCCACAGAGAAAATCTCTATCACCTTAGAGAATACATATGGCATCAGCAACAGAATATTTCTAAAAATGTCAACATTAAATGTGTTTCTGGTGAGACTTTAAAAGAAAATGATCAGTGTGTGATTGGACAATGGAAAAAGGATGATTTTGTTTTTATGAAGTGGCAAAGAACTTGTCTGAATTATTTTTAAATGTTCGGTGGAAGGTAGAACTGTTAAATGATGTACAATGAAGATTTCTAAGCAATCCTAAAGTCGTCATGGGTTCTCTCCTTGCCACTTACAGTACAATGTGAGAGGAATGAGATAGACTTAGAAATGAAGTGTGTAAAATAAATATAGAATTTAACATTTGGAAAATTCTGTTGTACAAAGTAAGGACGTGTACCCCAGAATATTCACTAAGAATGTGGCTTCACAATCTTTAGTTAAAGAGATTAAGCCTGTAACTAATGGATCTAACCAAAAGCCACAACAGAACACCCACCAATGACATCTCTATATACTGATAGAATTTGAAGCACATTAAAACCCTCAGTTCTTCACTTATCTGATATATGTAGCGTTTCCTTAGTTACCCAGAGTTAGGTTAGGTCTCACAAGCTAAAAGACACTGTCTTTCAGATTTCCAGATGACAGCCTTAGTTTAGGAGATCCCTATTGGGCTCCCTAACTTCTGATTTGTTGGGTCCCACTATTCTTTTAAGGAGCTCTGGTAGCATAGTGGATACGAATGGTGGTTACGAATCGGTCTGCGAACAGCAAAGGCAGCAGTTCGAAACTATCAGCTGTTCCGCGAGAAAAAGATGAGGCGTTCTGCTCCCGTAAAGATTTACAGCCTCGGAAACCCTGTACAGAGTCGCTATGAGTCGGAACCGACTCCATGGCACATAACAACAACAACAACTATTCTTTTGAAGTCCTGGTGTGGTGCCGTGGGTTAACGCACCAGACTGTAAAGCAGTTTGAACTGCAAGGTCAGTGCGCCTCGAAAACCCTATACAGTGTCGCTATGGGTCAGAAACAACTTGACGGCACTTAATAACAACAACAACTACTACTGCTACTACTCTTTTGGGTTTAACAATTCACTGGAATTGTAACAGAAAGCACTATACTTACAATTATAGTTTTATTGTAGGAAAAAAGGATGCAAATAAAGAGATGCATAAGGTAAGATCTGGGAGGGTTCCCAACATGAAGCTTCCAGAAGTCTGAAAAAAGTACATGCTACCTCTGATGTGTAATGGATGCGTTTCACCAACCAAGAAGGCCATGGGCTTCTTTGCTAAGAGGTCTCATTACATAATGGAAACTCAGCACCTTTTCCCTGAGGTCAGTTGGTATCATGAGGTGATCATGAGTTATTGCATGATGATGGGCCTTTCTGGCCTGGCCAGTCCCATCCCGGAGTTACTTCATCACCTTACTTAACTTGTTAGTTAGCCAGGAGTCTTTATTAGCAAAGAGACTTAAATTCCAAGGTTGCTTTAGAGTTATCTCTCAGGAAACAAGGGCAAAGACCAAAAGCTAAATTCTTTATCTCACATTCAGTGATACATGAGCTATATGGTTTCTCAAAATTTCCCAGTAGAATTAAGTTCCAGTTGTTCATATGGTTCTTTTCTTGATAAATCAGAACATACTAGTTACTGATAAGTTGATTTTACTCATGAAAACACTATGTATGTTTTCAATGGATTGTGGAAGTAGCCAATCTTTTCTTCCAACACACCTCTGGGTGGACTTGAACTGTCTTTTGATTAGGCTTTTGATTAGCAGCTAGGTGCATTAAACATTCACTAGCCAGGGCTAGTGGTGTGGAGCTGTAGGATGAGCACTGGACTGTGAACCATAAGGTCAGTGGTTCAAACCTACCAGCTGCCCCTTGGGAACCATGTACAGGGTCACAATGAGTTGGGACCAACTTGATGACACTTAGCAGCCAGGGCTAGCCTCATCTTTTTTAACATGTTGCTATAGTACTTTGTGTGGCAGGATAATGTCCTGGGCTGGAAGGTTAGTTTGAACCACAAGGCTGGCAGTTCAAACCCACCAGCCGCTCTTTGGAAACCCTATACTGGGTCACTATGGGTTGGAACTGACTTGACAGTACTTAACAACAACATAGTACTTTGGAGTCCTGGTGTGGCACTGTAGGATGACCATGGGGTCAGTGGTTCAAACCCATCAGCCACTCCTCAGAAACCCCACACAATGACACTTAAGAAAAGGCTGAGGAAAACTGGAAGTTGCTAAAAATGAAATGCATAAAGATTGATTGATAGTTTAGGCATAGTAAGCTGAAATGAAAAGGTATTGGACATTTTGAATAGGATAATCATATGGTTTACTGTGCCAGGAATGACAAACTGAGGAAAAATAGAATAGCATTCATCATCAAAAAAAATATATTTTAGGATCTATCTTGAAGTACAATACTGTCTGTGATCGGATATTATCCACATTATAAGATCAATAATGTGGCATTATAAGAATGCCACATTAGAATATTACAAAAAATGAAATATCCATTAAGCCTGAAATGAATGAATAAGCTAACCTTTGGAGCATTAACTTAATTTGAGTAAATGATTTCTGTTGACTGTGTACAAGGAAGACGAGTTAATATGACTATTATTCAAATTCACGTACTAGTCACTAAAATCAATGATTAAGAAACTGAAGAATTCTACCAATTTCTTCAGTCTGAAATTGATCAAACATACAATCAAGATGCACTGATAAGTACTTGTGATTGGAATGCAAAACTTGGGAACAAAGTGGAAGGATCAGTATTTGGAAAATATGGCCATGGTAATAGAAATGACATTAGAGATTGCATGACAGAATTTTGCAATACCAGTGACTTATTGATTCAAATACCTTTTTAACAGCATAAATGGCAACTATACATGTGGACTTTGCCAGATGAAATATACAAGAATTAATTTGGTTACATCTGAAGAAAGACAGGATGGAGAATCTCAATATCGTCAACTAAAGCAAGACCTGGGGTGAAATTTGGACCAAACCATCAGTTGTTTACATGCAAGTTTGATTGAAGCTGAAGAAAATGAATGCAAGTCTATGAAAGCCAAAATATGAAATGAGTATATATCCCACCTGAATTTAAAGATCATCTCAAGAATAGATTTGATGCATTGACCGGACAAGTTGTGGGATGACAGCAAGAAAAAAAGACATGAAGAAAGCACAAAAAGTAATTAAAATGAAAGAGCAAAATGGATGTTAGAAAGGACTCTGAAACTTACTCTTGAAAGTAGAAAAGCTAAAGTAGCTAGAAGAAATGATGAAGGAGCTGCACAGAAAATTTCGAAGCGCTACTCGAGAAGACAAAGTGAAGTATTTGTAAGTAACATCATAATAAACTAAGGAAATATTGAAGTTGTTAAGGATTTCTTTTGACTTAGATCCACAACCAATGCTCGTGGAAGCAGCAATCAAGAAATCAAACAATGTTTTGCATTGGGAAAATCTGTTGTAAAAGAACTCTTTAATGTGTTTAAGAGCAAAGATGTCAGTTTGGGACTAAGGTGTACCTGCCCTAAGGCTTGGTATTTTCAATTGCTTCATATGTAAGTGAAGGATGGATAGTGGATAAGGAAAACCAAAGAAGAAATGATACGTTTTAAATATGGTGCTTTCCATTCTTCTTGGATCAACCATCAACATCATGGAAGTAGCAGTCAAGATATCAAAAGGGTGTGTTGTATTAGGCTACTTTGCTGCACAAGACCTCTTGAAAGTGTTCAAGACTAAAGATGTCAGTTTGAGACTAAGGTACGCCTGGTATTTTAAATTTTTGACTGCTTCATATGTATGAAAGTTGGACAATGAATAAAGAAAAATTGATGCATTTGAGATATGGTATTGGAGGAGAATATTAAAAGTGCTATTAAAAGTGCAATGGACTGCCAGATGAACAAACAAATCTGTTGGAATAAGTTAGAATGCTCCTTAGAAGCCAGAATGGCCAGATTTCACCTCTCAGATATTGGACATATTATCAGAAATGACCAGTCCCTGGAGAAGGACATCATGCTTGGTAAAGTGGAGGGTCAGCGAAAAAGAGGGAGACCTCCAATGAGATGGATTGGCACAATGGCAGCAACAATGGGTTCAAGCATAACAACAATTGTGTGGTTGGTGAAGGACCATGTAATGCTTCTTTTTGTTGTACATAAGGTTGCTATGAGTTGGTACTGACTTGATAGCACCTAATGAAACTACCAGCCGCTTCGTGGGAGAAAGATGAGGCTTTCTACTCCTGTCAAGATTTACAGCCTTGGAAACCCTGTACAGGATCGCTATGGGTCGGAATTGACTCGACGGCACTTAACAACAACAACAATATGGTGCTGGTGAAGAATACTGAATATACAATAGGTGGACAGAAAAAATGATCATATCTATCTTGTAGGAAGCACAGCTGAGATGCTACTTGAATTGAAGATGGTGAATATCACAGACTTTGAACATGAAGGATCACTTCCTGGAGAAGGACGTTATGCTTCATAAAACAGTGTCAGAGAGAAGGAGGAAGGCCCTTAGTGAGACGGATTGGCACAGTGGCTGCGACAATGGACTCAAACATAATAACAATTTTCAGGATGGCACAGGACCAGGCAGTATTTCATCTGTTGTACATAGTGTTGCTATGAGTCAGAACCAACTGAATGGCACCTAACAACAATGACAATATTTTATCATGCAGAATATATATTTATTTCATTATTTCTTCCTCAGGATGAAAAGATTTTGGAAAAGATTGAAATGAAAACTTAAAGAGAAACTGGAATTCCTTTCAGATTAAGCTAGGATGCGACTTAGGTTTAGCATGATGATAAATGCTACTTCTCCAGCTCAGTGTAAAAGTATGAAAGGAGCAACCTGTTTCTAAAGCTTCTGAGAAAATGCAGAGTTGCCATACGTGATATAGTTTGATTTGATGGTTGAGAGTAGTAGACAAACCACATCAGAGGCAGCAACTTCAACCCTTCTATGTAATTGAGGAAGAATCCCAGGTGTTCTCCTGATTGTATAACTAGCATTAACTTGTTACACAGTAGTAAGGGAGACCAGACAACTACTCTTCATTAAAATAAACTCTACTTTTCTGTCTAGGACACCTGGGGGAGGGGGAGAAAAATACTACTTAATTTGTGGAGGGCATCAATTAGTGCCTACTAATATCAATTAGGGCTCACATAGTCTGAATATGAAAGTGTTAGAAGTTTAAAAATATATTTTCTGAAGAGCTCATTCCTTGAATACTATAGGACACATTACCAACTCACAGAACATTTTAAGGGATGAATTGTGAGCCTAAACCTGTCTTTAAGGCAGACAGTTGAAGATATCAAAGTAATGTTGCTAGCTGAACCAACTGCCCCTCTTCCACTACCAGAAGTTCATTTATTTTTCATTGTTTGATCTCAAAGAATTTAATTTTTTGATGAGGTTACAGAGAAGCCCTGAAAGATACTAGCCAGTAATTTTCCACTTGAGCATTTTAAAACCCACGTTTTGCATATTCGAATTCATCGAAATTCTTGCTAAGTGGAAATTGGAATGTAGCTCTTCTCTTCAGACCTGGAGCTTTTTGGTGAGTGGTTGTACTACAGATAAATTTACAGATATGTATGGTATGATAAGGTTCCAGTTCAGTATCTGAAAACATGGAACATCCCACCTATCATTTTACCATTGCTTTGGGACTTCTTAATCACGTAACCCCTCCATTGCCAGAACTTGGAATTCAACTTGTTTATTTAAATTCCCCATTCAGAGATTTTTTTCACTTCATTTTGATGCTACACCATAGCCAGCAGTCTTTGAGAACAAAAATGGAACTCACAAGAGAAACACAGCTTTGAAGTGGCCAGGAAAATGTCCCCGGAGGGAGGGAACTTTAGAGCTGTTGAGTAGCTAGCAATGAAAAAAATAAGTGTATTCCAGAAAGAATTTCTTTTATCCCTACCTTTAGAACTGAAAGATCCCTTCTTTATTTGACTGAGTATATGATACCCTTCCTACTGCAGGTAAATACTTTTAAATGGAAGATAAATGAAATTTAGTATGAAGACTTGTGACCTCCTAGGATAGCATGAAACTAAGACTAAGAAAAATTGTTGTCAAGTGACCTCTGAGATGGTCATTCTTTCTTAATACAATTGCACTGCAATTGTCATTTAAAAAAAAATCTAATTAACAAAGTCCAGGAGCTCTGGTAGTATAGTGGATACGAATAGGGCTATGAACCACAAGGTCAGTAGTTTGAAAGTACCAGCTATTCCGTAGGAGAAAGATGAGACTTTCTGCTCCCATAAAGATTTAAAGCCTCTGAAACGCTGTACAGGGTCACTATGAGTCGGAAACAACTCCACGGCATATAACCAACCAACCAACCAACCAACCAACCAACCAACCAACCAACCAACCAAGTGACTATACATGAAAAACAAAGTCAAAGCCCGAAACATGACAAGGAAGAAAGGTGAACCAGCCATCTCAGTTTGCCTGTGTTTGAGAGCTTTCCTGGAATATGGAATTGTAAGTGCCCAAACTGGACAGTCCCAGGAAAACCAGGATGATTGTTTGATCTGGGTAAGTGGCAATTTAAATAAATCCAGAATTCTGTTCTTTACATGGGTTGATTCTTCTATTCAAAGGACTACCTCTTGAGGAGGCAACAATATGCAACGGCAGGTCCAGAAACTGATATTTGGAGCACATTTTCTGGAGGCTTGGTCAGAAGCCAGGCAAATGTCTGATGAATAACACATAAGAACCTTCATTTTTCAGCTTTAAGACCTAAGGGTGGTTAAACCTTGAAGAAGGCAATCAGAAGAGATTAATGAAAAGAAGGTAAAGTATTGCTTTGATGTGACTGTGTGCACAGAGACATAGGAGATATGTAAACTATAGACAAACTGGTCTGCACATTTTACCCCGTAACTACTCCATATGAGACTTCCTCTAATTCTGATGCCACATTCTTCATATAGTCCAATTTCTTGGATTTTTTGCGCAGCATACAGATTGAATAAGTATGGTAAAAAAAATAAAACCGACAATGCTGGCACAATTGCCTCTTGGTCTATGTATAGGTTCTACATGTGTACAATTAACTATATTGGAATTTCCATTCTTCACAATAGTATCCATAATTTGTTATGATTCACACAGTTGAATGCCTTTGCATAGTTAAGAAAACGCAGGTAAACCTCTTTCTGGTATTTTCTGTTTTCAGCCACAATCCATCTGATGTCAGCAATGATATTTCTGGTTCCACCTCCTCTTCTGAATCTGGTCTGAATTTCTAACAGTTCCCTGTGAATGTACTGCTGAAAACATTTTGAGTTATCTTCAGAAAAATTTTACTTGCATGTGATTTTATTAAGGATATTGTTCGATAATTTCCATGTTCTGGTGTATCACTTTTCTTTGGAATGGGCATGAATATGTTATCTTTTCCAGCTGGGTAGCCAGATTGCTGTCTTCCAATTTCTTGGGATAGATGAGTGAGCACCTCCAGTGCTGTATACATTTGTTAAAACATTTGGTTGGTAGTCTGTCAATTCCTGGAACCTTGTTTTTCATCAGTGTCTTCAGTACAGGTTGGACTTTTTCTTCTATGTCATCAGTTCTTGATCATATGCTACCTCCTGAAATGGTTGAACATCAACCAGTTTTTTTGGTACACTGACTCTGAGTATTCCTTCCACCTTTTGTTGGTTCTTCCTGCGTCATTCAGTATTTTGCCCATAGAATCCTTCAATATTACAACTTGAAATGAATCTTGAATGTTTTCTTCAGTTCTTTCGGCTTGAGAAACTCTGAGTGTATTCTCTTCTCTTTTGGTTTTCTAACTCCAGGTCTTTGTACATTTCATTATAATACGTTACTTGCTTGCTGAAAAAGAAGAGGACCTGAAGAATTTACTGATGAAGAGCAAAGACTGCAGTCTTCAGTATGGATTACATCTTAACATAAAGAAAACAAAAATTTTCACAACTGGGCTGGTGGCTCTGTGGATTAGGTATTGGGCTGCTAACTACAATGCCGGTAGTTAGCTCCATGAATGAAAGATAAGGCTGCCTGCTCCTATAAAGATGGAGTCTTAGAAACCCTATATAGGGTTGTTATGAGTTGGAATCAACTTGTTAGAAGTAGGTTTGGTTTTGGTATTTTGGTTTGGGCCAATAAGCCCAAACATGATAAATGGAGAAAATATTGACTTCATCAATGATTTATTTTACTTGTATCCACATTCAATGCCCATGGAAGCAGTAACCAGGAAATCAAATGATTTATTGCATTGGGCAAATCTGCTGCAAGAGAATTCTCAAAAGTGTTAAGAAGAAAAGATGGCACTTTTAAGATTAAGCTGTGCCTGACCTAAGCCATTGTATTTTCAGTTGCTTCATATGCATGAGAATACTAGACAGTGAATAAGGAAGACTGAAGAAGAATTGATGGCTTTGAATTATGTGCTGGTGAAGAATATTGAGCATACTCTGGGCTTTCAGAAAATGAACCAATCTGTCTTGAAAGGAGTACAGCACGAGCGCTCCTTAGAATTGAGGAAAGGAAGACTTCATCTCATATACTTCAGACATGTCATCAGGTAGAACCAGTCCCTAGAGAAGAAAATCATGTTTGGTAAAGTAAAGGGTTGGCAATGAGATGGACTGACCCAGTGGCTGTAACAATGAACTCAAAGATAGGCCATGATGAAGAACAGGGCAGTGTTTTGCTCTGTTAAATGTAGGCTATCTAAGAGTTGGAACCAGCTCGAAGTCACCTAACAACAACAACATAATAGGATAGCTATAGGCAAGTTGGTGTACATGGTGCAAATACAGGTGTTGCACAGATGAGAACAAATAACTGATCTTTCTTTTTTTAAGTTATTTATTTTCTTCTTTTTGCTGTTGAGAATATACACAGCAAAACATACACCAAGCCAGCAGTTTCTACATTTATCATTTAGTGACACTGATTAGATTATTTTTATGCAATAATTATGCTATTTTAATTAAGTTATGCAATAATTCTCATCCTTCTTCTTCTGACTTGTTCTTCCATCATTAACATAAATTTACTGCCCCATAAGGTTCCTATCTAATCTTTTCATTTGCTATTGTCAATTTGATCCCATAAAGATAGTTCTCAAAAGAGCATAATACTCAAGGCAGACATTTTTTATTAGTTAAGTTAAAGTATTATTTGGTTTTACAAATACTTCAGGGAATAGTTTTCGCTTAAGGTTAAAGATGATCTCAGGGCAATAGTTTCAGGGATCCAAAATCTTATTTCAACATATATTCAATATGAAAAACTATTAGTGAGATATATTATACAATTCTGATTGTAGTATTTGAAATTCCATGTGTATTTTGGTAAATCTCAGCTCAGACTATTCACATTTAAAGTGCTCAAGAATCACACTTGTGGCTAGTAGCTACTGTGTTGAACAGTACTGGTCTACATGAAAAATTGGGGGGGAATATTGGAGGAGTTGATGCAGATATTATAATATAGAAGGAATCTAGTTGGATTCTTCTATACTCAATGAGAAGCTATCATGAGTTTTTGTTGTTTTAAATGCTGGTGAGTCGGTTCCAACCCATAGCAACCCTGTTATAGGGTTTCTGAGGAGCAGTTGGTGAGCTTGAACTGCCAATCTTGCAGTTCAAATGGCTTTGCAGTCTGGTGCATTAACCCACAGCACCACACCAGGACTCCACTTGCAGTAATTGCTAACATGATAAGGACAGAGATTAGCCAGGGACCCTCATAGAAATCGAGAGGGAAGGGTTGTTTCTTAAGTAAAAAGTAATAGTAGTTGAACTTCATGATTCATAAAACATATGTCACCATTTGCTCCTTGGAAACCCTATACAGGGTTGCTATGAGGTGGAACCTACTTAATGGCACATTACAAGAAATAAAGGAGAGAAAGGAGTAAACAACAATCTCAAGAGTGTAGGCCTGAAGGACCAGAAATAGAGACAAAAAAGTAGAGAGATGTTAGTCTAAGAAAGAGACATGAATTTGCTTTTAAGCATGTAGTACCTAGGAGCTCTGGTAGCGTAGTGGTTACGAATCGGGCTGCAAACCTTAAGGTCAGCAGTTCGAAACTACCAGCCGCTCCGCGGGAGAAAGATGAGGCTTTCTACTCCCGTAAGGATTTACACCCTCGGAAACCCTGTACAGGGTCGCTATGGGTCGGAACAGACTCGACGGCACATAACAACAACAATATCAGGAGTCCTGGTGTGGCGCTGTGGGTTAATGAGCCAGACTGAAAAGCCATTTGAACTGCAAAGTCGGCGGTTCAAGCTCACCAGCTGCTCTTCGGAAACCCTATACAGGGTCACTATGGATTGGAACCAACTCGACTGCACTTCACAACACAACAACAACTTCAGGAGATGGTAATTTAACCTCACCAGGGACACAATTTGGAGCAAGGATAAGAGTTGACGTCAGTCACAGTAGTTCTGAGAATCCGTGCCATCAAGTTGGTTGAGCCTTGTTGTTAAAGCACCTATGAGACGGTTTCATACTCATAGTATGAGGTTTCTGAGGAGCAGCTGATGGGTTTGAGCTGCCGACTTTGCTATTAGCAGTCCAATGTTTACTCTGCAGCGCCACGCCAGGACCCCAGGGATAACAACTAAAGTTATGGATGGAGATCAGAATGATTCGATAATTTAATCTTAAGAGTTCTGTAGTCAGTAAGCAGAACAAAAAGTTATCAGGATGGTAACAGAATAAGAAAGAGAGCTGAAAGCCAAGTGGAAAGGCAATTTCTAATAAGAAAGGAAAAGCCATAGGAGAGGATTTGAGGAAGATTGGAATAGAGAAAGTCCATTGGACATGGTTAGCAAAAAGATCTTGGAGCAATGAAGGCCTTTGTCAAGGATAGGGAGGAAAAGAAAAAGGATTTGCATTAACTAAGCTATCTTCTAATTCCTGGTTTTCAGTCCTCAGCACAACAGGCTAGTTGAAGATGTTTGGATTGAAAAAGCTGATTTTTTTTTCCTTAGCAGATGCACTCCCAGCAGGATTCCTGGCAGAAGGAAATAGATCAGAACAGAGCGGGTGGAGTTCTGGGTGATTCTTGATTAATGGCCAATGTAAAGAAAACCCAGAAGCAAGCCAAATGACAGGATGCAGGGAAATTCAGAAAGGGAGAAATGTAGGACTGGAGACCATTGCGTAACCATTAAAACACAAACAGAAAAAATATAAATGTAAAAGATAATTTGTGACAGTAAGGACTTACTGTAATTTTTCCCACTGTTTTTTCAATATTTCATTGTGTATTTTAAGGGATGGGCAAAGATGGAATGTGTCCAATAGAAGATTGTCTTTAATATTTTACACATTTTTGAAAGGGGAGTGGTGAACAGCAGTGACCTGAGAGCCCTAGAAACTCTAGAGACCTGATCTATGGTGCAATACTATTTCTCTTTCAAGCCTATTCAATTGTAGTACAACCATTAGTATCCAGTATCCATGGATTTGAAGGGGAAAAAAAAAGCCCAGACAATTGAGTATGCTAGCTTGTTAATGTTGAAGTTGGTTGGGGATAATGGAGTTACCAGTAACAGTCAACTCAGTCAATCTTGATAGTTAAATCTCTTCTACATGGATATGAAACTAACTTTGGGTTATATACTTGGCATGTGTGGGAGTACAGGGTGTGGAAATTATTTGGCTATGAAAGTCCCTTGAAATTCCCTACAATTTCATGAAGCTTTAGTTCAGACATGCACAAATGTTTCTGAAACCTTTGAAAGACAACAACCTAGATTTACTCCTTCTGTTGAAAATGGCTAAACTGGATTTTCTGTTTCTTCCCTAATGAGGAAACTTGACAAATGGAAGTGAAAAGTGTTCTTGATATACAGGGCCTGGTGATGTTGAAGCTGGGGAAAAGCATTACTCAATTAGGAAGAAGATGTTAATTTCATTCTGGACAGCAAAAATAGAGAAATGCAAATGGAAATGCAAATAAAGATGAAGCCAAAAATAGCTTAACCCATTTCAAATATTTTATTTCTACATTTTTTTTTTGTTCTAATGTCTCTACTCTCTTCTAGTCCATCTTGGAGACTCATATTAGATCTCTGGACATCAAATACAGGTGTTGCACAGATGAGAACAAATAACTGAT
>NW_006408529.1:24865368-24898942 GCF_000296735.1 Chrysochloris asiatica | reverse complement strand
AGATTCACAGCCTTATTCGTAACCACTACGCTACCAGAGCTCCTTAGTCTGTCAAGATAGTCATCAATATCTTCTACTGTGCTTGGTAGAAAAGAGCTTGCTCATTTTTGCTTGAAGATGTACTAGCTTTTATTTTTCATACACATGAACAGTGTGTTCTTGTCTCACTAAGTCCCAAAATAAAATGGTCAGATTAGATCAACTCAGTTTTGTATGCTAACTAAATGGACAGTGTCTAAATGCCAAACTGACTTGGTGATTTCAAATCTTTGTGCTGCGACCAGTGTCGTCTATAGGGCAGTACTGAGGATGTGGATTGCACTGGGTGACACTGTTAGTGACACCAAAACGTTTGTGCAGTGTTTCAGCAGAAATTTGTTTCATAATAAAAATATCCTTTGTTGTTGTTGTTGTTAAGTGCCGTCGAGTCGGTTCCGACCCATAGCGACCCTGTACAGGGTTTCCGAGGGTGTAAATCCTTACGGGAGTAGAAAGCCTCATCTTTCTCCCGCGGAGCTGCTGGTAGTTTCGAACCGCTGACCTTAAGGTTCGCAGCCCGATTCGTAACCACTACGCTACTTAGTTATAATAAAGAAAACATTTTCATAAACCCAGCTTACAAGCATCAATATACCTCCAAGGCTAAAACTTTTTGCTAATTTACTTTTGTACCTACTCTTGTCAGAGCTGTCATTATTACCTAATTACAACGATTTTCAAATCTTGTGGTTTCATTTGTATATACTACAAGCATCAGTTGTTTTGTTGTTGCTACCTGTGTTTTTATAGTTGCTGGTTTTGTCAAAATTCTGGTATTTTAGCTACAATATTGTGTTAACTAGTATTTGGGAACCTATTTTTTTTGAGAATTAAGTAGAAATGAAAGAAAAAGAAGAAAAAACTAGGTTTGTATTTACTAATAATGTCATAACTAATAATGTAGAACACTAATAATAGTGTTTACTCTGTTACTAATAATGTTATAAAGGAGCTCTGGTAGCATAGTGGTTACAAATCAGGCTGCTAATCTCATGGTCAGCAGTTCAAAGCTACCAGCTGTTTCACGGGAGAAAGATGAGGCTTTCTGCTCTTGTAAAGATTAACAGCCTCGGAAACCCTGTACAGGGTCACTATCAGTCAGAACCAACTCCACGGCACATAACAACAACAACAACAACAATGTTATAACTAATAATGTAGAAAGATCTTATGAAACACTTTTGTTGTTAGTATTCATATAATCTAAGAAATAGTACATTTATTTAATTTACAACTATACAACTCTATTTATCACATATTATCCTCTGATTAAAATGGATAAGAAGTCTTACTAAGGATTCTGCATGGTTTTGTATGGAAAGAGGTCTGTGGGCAGGGAAGGGGCGGTGACCCCATGAGTTACTGTACTGGGAGACACCAACCCTAGTAATGTCACTGCTGTGCTCTAATCACAGACTGTCACTTAACACATTTAAATAAAAATATGTGAGGAAATAAACTCCTATTAAGTTCACAAAATAATAGGAATCTCTATTTTTCTCTAACTAGGTGAAAAAATTTAATCAAATTCCTTGTTGTTATTAAGTGCTGTTGAGTCAGTTCCCACTCATAGCGACCCTGTATAGGGTTTCTGAGGTGTGGCTTCGTGAGTTTGAACCACCAGTCATTTAACAGTCCAGTGTTTTTCCTACAGAACCACACCAGGACTACAGAATCACTTCCTATGCCTTAACAAATAGACATTTAATATCTTTAGTCTTGGGTCTTCACCCCTTGTGAAGATTGAGGTGGAATTTGATGTCATAGTCAGCATGAAACATTTGTCTCAATGTCATTAATGATAATTTTTTTATATTAATGATAATTTGCAGAAAGAATCTTTTGCATACTTAAAAATAAGTTCAAATGTACAGTCTCTATTACCTAGGAAATGGACTCAAACAGATAATAACTATGTTGTCATAGTGTTATTTACACCTTGCTTTATTTAATGGGATTGATGGATGACTTCATGAGATAGAGCAACTCAGGAAGGAATTACCTGACATTTTGTCTATCTAGCATAGTGGTTATGAATTGGGCTGTGAACCTTAAGGTCAGCAGTTTGAAACTACCAGCTTGTTCCCGCAGGAGAAAGATGAGGCTTTCTGCTCCGGTAAAGATTTACAGCCTTAGAAACCCTATACAGGGTCACTATGAGTCGGAGCCAACTCCATAGCACATTACCACCACTATGGCACATAACCACCACGACCACCATTTTGTGGTTAAAGAGCAAAGGTGTCAGTTTGAGGAATAAGGTGTGCCTGACCCCAAGCCATATTTTCAATAGCCTCATCTGCATATGAAAGTTGGACAAGGATTAAGGCAGACAGTAGAAGAATCAGTGTATTTGAATTAGGGTATTGGAGAAGAACATTAAAAGCACCATGGACTGTCAGAAGAATAAACAAACCTGTGTTGGAAAAAGTACAGCCAGGAATATTCCTTAGAAGCTAGGATGGCGAGACTTCGTCACTCATACCTAGGACATTTTATCAATCCCTTGAGGACATCATTTTTGGTAAGGAGGGTCAGTGAAAAAGAGGAAGACCCTCACTAAGATGGATTGACACAGTAGCAGCAGCAGTGGGCTCAAACATAACAAAAATTGTGAGGATGGTTCAGGGCCTCGCAAGTATTTCGTTCTGTACATAGGATCTGGATGCTATGAGTCAGAACCAATTCCATGGCACCTCAGAACAACAACCACCACCATTTTCTGGAGTGAAGTTCCACACCCTTTATCAGATTCTCTTGAGAACTAATGTCTTAAACAAGCTAAAAATGATTCATTCAGAGCACAATATTAAAACAAAATATGTAGTGTATCAATATGAATCTATTGATTTGCCAAAGTTTTTGTATTACTAGTAGGTGAATAGTAGCAGTAGTGTGTATGAAGTCTCTGACTGTAACAAATGGTTAAGTGCTGGGCTACTAATGAAAAAGTTGTCTGTTTGAACCCATCTAGAGGCACGTCAGAAGAAAGGCCTGGTGATCTGCTTTGAAAGGTCACAACCATGAAAAACTTATGTAAAAGGTTGTGTCACTATGACTCAACAAAAACTGGTTAGTAGATGAGGAGAGGTGTTTAAGGTAGTGTAGTGGTTAGGAGTCGGCTGCCAACGTCAAAGTCAGCAGTCTGAAACTACCAGCTGTTCTGCGGGAAAAAGAGGAGGTGTTCTGCTCCCGTAAAGATTTACAGCATCGCAAACCCTGTGCAGGGTCACTATGAGTCGGAACCGACTCCACGGTACTTAACAATAACAAAGTGTGGTAATGCTTAAGCGCTTGATTACTAACAAAAAGGTCCATGGTTTCAGTGCATCAACAGCTTTAACTCACCAGTTGCTCCTCACATTTCCTGAGACAAGATGTAGCGATTTGCTGGTATTCAAATTATATTTTAGGAAATCTTGTTGGACAGCTTTACTCTGTTCTGTAGGATCACTGTGAGCGCAAATCAATGGCACATAAACAGGGAAATGTTTACCACATTATTAAACAAAGAGGACAAATCTAGCTTTCTGTCAAGTAATAATAATATGGAATCCTAGTGGCGCTGTGGATTAATGCGCCAGACTGTAAAGCCGTTTGAACTGCAAGGTTGGTGGTTCAAGCTCACCAGCTGCTGCTTGGAAACCCTATACAGGGTCGCTAAGGGTCGGAATCGACTCAACGACAATTAACAACAACAACAACAATAATAATTGCACTTACTGTCCAATTCAGTGTCAGTATTTTGCCTTATTTTGGATTAAAATTAAGTTTCAAATTGTGACTTTGATCACACATTTAACGACAGCAAAGCCTGAGAAACCTTAATTATGTAACTTCTGCCACTGTTCTTTTGGAAATGGAAATGTCATTCTCTTACAATCCCTGTCCTCAATAATCATGACTACGTATTCACTCTACTAGGGCTTTCAAAATATCAGCTGAACATTATTTATACACCTTTATGTGTTGCTGGAGTCCTGGTGTGGCATTGTGGACTAATGTGCAGACTGCAAAGTCGTTTGAACTGCAAGGTCGGTGGTTCAAGCTCACCAGCTGCTCCTTGGAAACCCTATACAGTATTTCCTGTATAGGTCCGAATTGACTGGACAGCACTTAACAACAAAAATGTGTTGCTGGTCCTTTTAATTGGTAGAAGTAGTACTATTTGATATAGTTCACCCTTCTGGGCTTCTATTTATTGTTATTATATTTTATTATCATCACTTTCTAATTTACATATTCTCAGAATTGAAAAATAGAAACAGGGGAAAAAACACGGTTTAGAAGAAATCGGCCTGATTTAAGTTTCGGGAATATCTTAGAAGTTGAGTCTTCAAAAAAACATCAACAAAGAATTAAATGGGCTCCGGTTTTCCGTCGGATTTCCAGGTTTGTAGCCGCTGGCGTAGCCCACCCTCCCAGACCCATTCGACCTAGCCCCAGGCGAGCAAACGCCCACGTGTGCCCGCGCTTCCATAGTATACAAACTCCGCCGCGCAGCGGTAGGACACCGCCTACCCCGCGGATTGGCCGACCGGCTAAGACCCACCGCCGAGGCCGGCTCCGGGAGGGGGCTGCAAGCGTTGGGGTTGAGGAAGGCAGGGGGCGGTGTCCGGCCCCGCGCCCCGCCCCCGGTGGCGCGGCTACACAGAGGGGCGTCCACGTGCCCAGCCCGCCTTTTGCAGTGCGGTGGTTGGGCTCAGTTCTCTTCGCGCGGACCAGCTAGGCGGCGGCGGCGGCGGCTCCTCCTGCCTCCACAAGCTGCGAGTCCGTTTGCTACACCTCCAACCGCTCGCCCATCACAGACCCTCGACTCGGCCCTAGCGCGGCTCTAGTAAGTTGCCAAGTCTCCGGCCAAGCTGAGGGGCCGCAGACAAGGGGCAGCCTTTGCACCCGAGTCTGTAAGGAAGGGGTGGGACGCTGAGGGCTGCCTCCAGCTGCAAGCAGCTGCCCAGAGGCTGCGCTCCAAAGACCCCGGGCAGGACCGCCCCGGGGCCATAGGCGGGGGCTGCAGCCGGGGACATTGGTTTTTTGGGCTGTACTCCGGGTTGCGCCTCGCCAGTTCTGGTCCTAGGGCAGAGGCGTCAGGGTCCGCGGACACCGCGCTGACCAAGGCCATGCGTGCTGAGCGGCCACCCTGTTACAGCGACCCCGCGGAGGTCGTTAGTCTTTATTGCTCTGGGGGTCCTGGACGCCCCTTTCCGAGAAGCTAGAGAGCTTCATCTTCCGCTCCCGACTTTGCCCATGATGGATCCCCGAAGTCGCTTTCAGCTCTCCTGGGATTCTTGGTTTAAATATAGAACACGAGTTGGAGCTCTGGAAGCCCTCTCGCAGGCTAATCCTACTGGGGGTCAGATCTGGTAGGACAGGTAAAATGGCCCGTCCTAGTTTTTTGTTTGTTTACCCCGATGGGTTTTAAAAATAAATGGGTACCATTTAAAAGTAGTTTGAGATAAACTATGTTTTTAAGCCTAGTTCATGCAGTCTTCAGCCTTGAAATGCCATTCTTTGATTTTTAGGGAAGCACACTTTGCCCATCATTCCAGAGTATCCATTCTTCCAGAAAACTTCCCAACTAATGTTTACACGTTCATACAATCGATGGAGTAAGGTATTTAGAGATTGCATTTTAAAGTTCTTTAAAAGAAAGGTTCGAGACAAAGTAACAAAGTCATAACCTCATTGCTATCCAGTTAATTCCGGCTCATACTGACCCTATAGGACGGAGTAAGAACTTCTCATTAAGGATTTCCAGACTGCAAATCTTTTCAGGAACGAACAGCCTCATCTTTCCCTCTCGGAACAGCTGGTGGATTCTAACTGCTGACCTTCTAGTTAGCAGCCCAATTCTTAACCCACTGGGACTCCACAGCCAAAGGAGTATGTCTCTCAAAGTAGAAATTACATGGAGATTTCAGGAGTGAAAATATTCAGCCTATTTAAATTTGCAAATATTTATGCAAATCTGTTGTAAATTTATTTTAGGCCATTCATTTAGATGTGGTAATAAGATTTATATATATGTTTGAGCAGAAACATTTCTTCCTTTTATTGAGAGGGTATCATCAGATCTTACTCAAATAGAATTGCCTGAATCCTGGCAGGATGCTGGTATATAGAGTATGTGGTTTCTGGATTTGATAATTTTCCATTCTTGCCCACCCAGTCTTTAAAACTTTTGTTGTTTCTTTTTCCTCTCAGCATTAATACTTATTATTTCTTGAAGAAATTGTAGACTTTGTGTTTGTAGCTTCTCTCTAGGGAATGTACAGGTTTGGCAGATTCTTGTGTACTTTTGTGAGGGTGCCCTCATTGTACAGTGGTTAAATACTGGCTGTTAAAGTAAAGAAAGGTCTGTGGTTCCAACCTACCAGTCGCGCTGCAGGAGAAAGATGTAGCAATCTGCCTTGGTAAAGATTGCAGCCTTGGAAACAGTGGCGTCACTCAGTTTGCTGTCACCCAATGCTGTAATCTCACAACGTTACCTCCCCTTTTCTTCCCCCTAGCCCATGGACCTCCTCCCAAACCAGAAAGTACAGAATCCTTAGTAATGTTCATTATGAAATTTAATTATAGAACAATATGTGATATAGTTATAAATTGTGGAAAGTGTAACTTTTTCTTGGATTGTAAGAATACTAACAAAAATTATTTCGTAAAATCTTTCTGCATTGAATTACAATATTAACTAGTTATATTATTAGTTAACTGAGTGCAGGCCTTTTTTAAAAAATTTTCTTTTCCTTTAATTACTACTTCACTCTCAAAAAAGTTAATTCTATAGGTTCATAAATCCTACTTACCACAATATTGTAGTGAGAACACCAGAACCTTTGAAGAAATCATTTGTAGGAATGAAAACAACAGAAAAAAAATCCTGGTTGAGTTTGTAGCATGTGCAGAGGAATCCACTTGATTTGACATGCTGACTGGAGCTCATTATAGGGTTCAAAAAGAAAATTAACAAAATTTTGCTGTTATAGGTATTTTGATACTTGTAAGCTGGACTTACACAAAAGTGTTTTTGTTGTTATAATTAAATGCAGGGGTATTTTATAAAAGATAACAAATTTCTACCAAAGCACTACACAGATATTTTATAGAAAGTTTTTTGATATCACCCGCTCTGACAGTGTCACCTGGTGAAATCAGTACCGCTTGTTCCTCCTAGTGACGCTACTTCTTAGAAACTCCATGGAGTAGTAACTCTGTGGAGAGGTCTTATTAGGGTCTCTATGAGTCAGTGATGGCAATGGGGTTAGTTTTTCGGTTCTATACTTTCCTGTTGTTAAGTGCTGTTGAGAGTCGATTCTGACCCATAGCGACCCTGTCTAGGGTTTCCGAGGCGTGACTGGTGAGCATTTCAAACCGACCTTGCAGCCCAGCGAATTAACTCACAGTCCACACCAGGACTCCATATTTTCCTGTAGCTGCTTCAAATACGTCCTTGATGATATTGTTGTTAGGTGTCATCCAGTTGATTTCAACTCATAGCAACCTCATGTGATAGAATAAAACTGCTCTATAGCATTTTCTTGGTTGGAATCTTTATGGAGTGTGGTGGGATAAGCACTGGACTGTGGACCACAAAGTTGGAAGTTCAAGTCCACCAGCCACTCCATGAAAGAAAGATGAGGCTTTCTGCTCCGGAAAATATTTACAGCCTCAGAAAAGTTGCTGTGAGTCGGAATAAACTCAGCTGCACTTGACAACAACATTAATCTTTAGAGAAGCAGATTGCCAGGTCTTTGTTCCGAGGAACCCTATACGGGATTCCTATGAGTTGGAACAGACTTGATGGCACTTAACAACAGCAACAATTGTTATGGAAGCAGATCACCAGCCCTGTTTTCCAAGGAGCCTCTTGTTGTCGGTTCTGGTATAGGGTTTCCGAGGAGCAGCTGGTGAGTTTGAACCTCTGATCTTGTGGTTCACAGTCTAGTGCTGATCCTATAGCATCAAACCGGGAGTCCTCTGAAGAGTCACTAGGTAGGTGTAAACCACTAAGGTTTCTGTTAGCAGCCAAACATTAAATTGTTTGTACCACAGGGAATCCTTCTTAATAATATTAAATCCTTTATTTAAAAAAAAAAAAAAAAAGATTTGGATCAACAAGGAGATCACATTATTTTCTAATTTCCTCCCTGGCCTCTCACTTGGTTCCAGCACTGTGCTTTCATTCAGGAATGTCATTTATCTTAAGGTATTTTAATCTGTTACATGGCCTTGGAGACCAAAGTAAAATGCTGCTTAGTATTCTGCAAGGATTCAGTTTGCAGATTCTTTGGCCTCTTTAGTACATCCGGCATAGCCCTTTTGGTTCTAGAATCTCTAATCATTACCACTAAGCTTAGAGAGGAAAGAGTCTAAAGAATCGGAACTGGGGAGGGGGTGGGGGCGGGGGGGGGCGCATGTGGTAGCTTAAAAAGTCAGTGAATAATCGGATTTTTCATCTTGCATTCCCATATATTTTTGTCTTTTGAACATATGTATCTGAAGAATTTTAAAGCTCATATTTCTTTCTTTCTTTTTTTTTTTTTTAAAGTTCATGTTTCTTGCTTTTCAGTACAACCTAATTCAACCCCAATTTAGGTTGTCCACCTTTTGTTTGTTCTTTTTTCATATCTCTGCCTAAGTCTTCATTTGTTTCTTCTGGCCAGACTCGGAGCTCTCATCTGTAGTCATTAATTCTTTTATTGGCTTCTATTTAGCTCAATTTCTGTTTTTCCTTTTGCTTTGTTATATTTACTTGCTGTTCTCATTCTTTTGTCTCCCCTCCCTTTTTTAAGTTATTATTTAAAAAAAAAAATGTTGAAACATCTGCTGGTTTTATTTTGGTGCCCTTCAGTGACCAACTTTCAGAATAGAATCTTGAAAACACTCCTGTGTTGCTATTTATTATTTCCCAACGATGATATGAACACAATGGTTCTAAAGATTTTCTTCTTATAGACTACTTACTGGATGCCAAGCATTTACATCAAAAGCCAAAATTTCAGTTGTAATTTTAAATATTCAGATTTTTTTTTTTCATCGTTATTTGCATTCTCTCCATTCCAAGTGAAAACTAAAAAAACTCCATCTGTAGGATTTCCCTTACATGGCACCATTTACCTAAATGTTTTGGAAATTCTAAATGGTTAGTTATTTTGGAATCTTTAATCTGGATATTCAAAACCATATAACTATAGTCTTTAAAAAGCTAATGAATTGTTCTCTTCCTTGTCCTTTCTCTTAATAACTTTTTGTTCCAATGCTTATCATAGTGTTTGATACAGGCACATGCTCAGCATGTGTATATATGTCTGTGAAAATAAGCAGGATACTATTGCTTTACACATGTTTTGAATTTTGACTTTAAATTTGATTCGTAACAACCCTGTAGGACAAGGTAGAACTGCCTCCAAGGATTTCTGAGGCTTTAATTCTTCTAGAAGCAGACTGCCACATCTTTGTCCTGCACACCCAATGAAGAGTTAGCAGCTGAGTGCTTAACTACTGCACTCCCAGGGTTCCTTCTATGAGTTGAAATTGACTCAGAGGCAATGGGTTTGAATTTGGGTTTTAACTTTAAATATTTCTGAGCAGGGCCTCTGTGGCCCTCATATTTACCTTCTCACTATTGGTGTTGTTAAGTACCATTGAGTTGGTTCCAACTCATAGCAACTCTGTATAGGGTTTCTGAAAAGTGCCTGATGGGTTTGAATTCTGACCTTATGGTTAGCAGTCCTGTGCGCTTATCCTACAGTGCCACAGCAGGACTCCACTGGTAAGTATAGTAAGTATTGACTTTGGAAAAGATTTGAATCGATGCAGGTTTTGCATTAAAAGACTGTATTTGAGTATGTGAGTCATATCTCTTCTGTTCTTATTTAGACTTTTATTTTGGATCTCTCTCTCAGAGATAGTGTGGTTTCTTGTTTTTCTGGATAAACCTGGGTATGATAACTTGTTGAAAATCATGGAGTTTCTGGACACAGGACTTCATCCATCTAAGATCTAATCATCAAATTAAAATGCCCTGTGTGATGACTTAGTTTTGTAAGTGTCATGTATTTAATTGTATGCCTTCTCCTTAACTCCCTGCAAATAATAATAAAACAATAAAATAAGAAATGAAACCGTATCCCAATACTCCCATTCTAGTGATACAGAACACTTAATCTACCACTTTTCCTCAAAACAGAGCCTAGTCTGGAATTCAGCAATGGGGCGCAGATGATAGAAGAACATTCCATGACCTTTCTGTTGGGAGGATTTTTTTGTTTGTTTGTTTTTAAGCCTTATGTTGTATTCATTTTTGAAATATTTGGTGAACAATACACAACAGAGAATTTTATGTCCCTTGTTGATTCTTGCAAGCTTTTCCCACAGTTCTGGGGAAATTCTCTTCTTAACCCACTCTAGCATCATTAAGGCTCCTTAAGTCTTGATACAATTATACTATATACTATATACTCAAAACCCACTTCCTTTCATTGGATGTATAGTGATCACAGTGTATGCAGCTTAGTATCAACGGGGTGGTAAGTACTAAAGGACACACACTGAGCATGCTGGCAGTTTATACTCTTACTTTTGCTTCCTCATGCCCCCTTTTGTCAAATTTTAAGTGAGTCTCTTCTACTTGAATTCCACTGAGTATTATCCAGTCTGTCTGGGCGGGGCTGATGAAAGGAGATGGGGATAGGTCTCTTATGGTACAATAGTGAATAATTGCCATCAGGACTGATAGTGAGGGTTGGAAATGTAAAGCAGACATTTTGTAGCAGAAGGAGGGGAGTGATTGACTTTGCAGTCTAGGAGCAGAGGTCCCTGGGACCATCAAGGGAGAAGAGCTGAGTGCAGAATCCTACCCAGAGAAGCAGTGACACCAGAGATGGAGACAGAGAGAATGATGTGGAGAGATGGAGCAGCTGGGAACTCTAGACCCAGAGAGGGAGAGGGGCTGGGTGCTGACGACCAGGGGGCAGGCTTGTAGGGTATATATACCCTTTGGTTGGTTGATGATTCATGAAGGGGATTGCAACCATGACAAAGATATACGATAGGAAGAATGTAAAGTTAATGTTCTCCCATGTAAACTATCACATAATTCACAATAAAATATTAAAAACAAAACAAAAATCCTTTTCTCTTTAAAAAGTCAAGTAATAAACTTTAAAGCTCACTTTTAATTTATTTTACTCTTTTATGGACAGAAAGAAAGATGTGGAGCTGGTACCTGGCATCTAATTAGAAGACCAGGGTTGGTAGGTTAGGTTCTTTTCTTGCCTTGGCTCTGAGAAGTTACATTTTTTCTTTTGGTAAAAAAAGTGGTGATTATTAGTAGTGGGATTAACAAGTATTATAAACTGGATCATAAGGAGAAAATGGGGTCTGCCTTATAAGTACTTATCTAGTGCTGCTAAAACAGAAATACCACAATTGGATAACTTTAACAAACAAATTTATTTTCTCACAGTTTTGTTGTTGTTATTAGGTGCTGTTGAGTTGGTTCTGACCCTTAGTGACCCTCTGCACAACAGAAAAACACATAACCTGGTCCTGTGCCATCCTCACAATTGTTGTTACACTTGAGCCCATTGCTGCCACCACTTTGCCAGTCCATCTCCTTAGAGGTTGTCCTCTTTTTTGCTGACGCTCCATTTTACCAAGCATGGTGTTCTTCTCCAGGGACTGGCCCCTTCTGACAATATGTCCGAAATGTAAGAGATGAGGTCTCGTCATCCTGATTTCTAAGGAGCATTCTGGCTGTATTTCTTCCAAGGTAGACCTGTTTATTCTTCTGGCCGTCCATGGTACTTTTAATATTCTGTAGCACCATAACTCAAATGTATCAATTCTACCGTCTCCCTTATTATTGTCCATCTTTCACATGCATATGAGGTCACTGAAAATACCATGGCTTGGGTTAGGTGCACTTTGGTCCTCAAACTGATATCTTTACTCTTAAACACTTTAAAGAGGTCTTGTGCAGTAGATTTATCCAGTGCACTATGTCACTTGATTTCTTGACTGGTAATTCCATGAGTGTGGATTGTGGAGCCTAGCAAAATTAAGTTATGGCAACCTCAGGCTATTTTCCATTTATCATGATCTTATTTACTGATCCAGTTATGAGGATTTTTGTTTTCTTTACATTGAGATGCAACCCATACTGAAGGCTGTGGCCTTTGATCTTCGTCAGTAAGTATTTTAAATCCTGTGGGTTAATGCAATGAACTGCAAAGTTGGGTGGAACAGCAAGGTAGGTGGTTCAAGCTCTCCAGCTATTCCTCGGAAACCCTATACAGGGTTGTTATGGGTCAGGACCAACTTGATGGCACTTAACAACAACAACCACTTTCAGAAATCCTGGTGTGGTGCTACAGGATAATATGCTGGACTGCAAGGTCAGTTTGAACTGCAGGGTGGGTGGTTTAAACCCACCAGCCGGTCTTCAGAAACCCTATACGGGGTTGCTATGGGTCGGAACTGACTCAACAGCACTTAACGACAACACCATACTTTCAACAAGCAAGGTTGTATCATCTGCATATTGCAGATTGTTGGTGAGTCTTCCTCCAATCCTGAGGCCACATTCTTCTTATCATCCAGTTCTCCGATTATTTGCTCAGCATACAGATTGAGAAAGATACGGCTTTCTACTCCCGTAAAGATTTACAACCTCGGAGATCCGGTGCGCATGGTCACTGAGTCGGAACCGACTCCACGGTACTTAACAACAACAACATACAGATTGAATAAGTATGGTGAAAGAATACAACCCTGGCAAACACCCTTCCTGATTTTAAGCCATTCAGTGCCCCCTTGTTCTGTTCTAACAACAGACTCTTGGTCTCTGTGCAGGTTCCTAATGAGCACATTGAAGTGTTCCGGAGTACTCTTTCTCCACAATGTTGTCCATAGCTTGTCATGATCCACACAAGCTAAAGTCTTTCATAGTCAATAAAGCAAGGTAAACATTGTTCTGGCATTCTCTGCTTTCAGTCAAGATCCATCTGATGTCAGCAGTGTTCATGTCCTTGGCTTGAACTTCCAGCAGTTCTCTGTCACTGTCCTGTTACAGCCATTTTTTGAATTATCTTTAGCACAGTTTTACTTACATGTGATATTAATGATATTGTCCAGTGATTTCCACATTCTGTTGGGTCATCTCTCTTTGGAATGGGCACAAATATGTACATTTTCCAATCAGTTGGCCAGGTAGCTGCCGTCCAAATTTCTTGGCATAGAAGAGTGAGTGTCTCCAGTGCTTTGTCAACGTTGTTAAAAGATTTCAATTTGTATTCCACCAATTCCTAGGGCCTTGTTTTTTGCCAATGCTTTCAGTGCACCTTAGACTTCTTCCCTCAGTACCATTGGCTCTTGATTATATGCTACGTCTTGAAATGGTTGACCATCGACTATTTCTTTTTGGTACAGTGACTGTATTCCTTCCATCTTCTTTTTTTTTACATGGGTGAACATGATCTTTTTTTTTGTTGTTGTTTGTTTTCAATATATAAATTAACCCATTTATTTAGGCTAGACAGGTTTAGATGGTGGAGCTTCTATAGGTCTTCAGTTCCTTCAGTCTTCTGATGGCAGGCTTTATTGTGACTGTGGAGGTGGTGTTGTAGGTCCAGGCACCACCAGCCATTATTTTCATACAGGAACCTCAGTGCTAGATCCCCACAGTTCGTCTCTTCATTTTGGTTTTGCCGCAGAAGGAGCAAGTGTACTTGGCATGCTGACTGATGAGGGAGGCACCATAATGGGTCCCATGTTTACCAACGATTCTGACCATCTTGGTGCGTGTAGCCATCTCGTCGCCGCCTAGTGTCAAGCCCAGAGAGCTGAACATTATCTTTACATTCATCCTGTTGTTTCATTGCAATGATCAGAGTCCCCTACATGCATCCTTAAACAACCAAAGGGTACACCCCACATACCTGCACCCCGGCTGCTAGCCCACAGCTCCTCTCCCTCCCTGAGTCTAGAGTCCCCAGCCTCTCCTTCTGTCCACATCATCTCTGCCTCCATCCCTAGTGTTTTTGCCTCCCCGGACAGGATCTTGTACTTTACTTTTCTCCCTTGATGGTTCCAGGGATCTCAGCTCCTGGGCTGCAAAATCAGCCAATCTCCTTCTTTTGTTACCAAACGTTTACATTTACCTTTCTTGCACTCACTGTCAGACCTGATAGCAATCATTACCTCTTGATCCACCTTCCATCTTCTTTTAAAGTTTTCTACCTTATTCAATATTTTGTCCATAGAATCCTTCAGTTCAAGGTGAGGCTTGAATTTTTCCTCCAGTTATTTCAGCTTGAGAAATGCTGAGTGTGAGCTTACCTTTTGGTTTTCTAACTCCAAGTCTTTGCACATTTCATTCGAATACTTGACTTTGTCTTCTCAAGCTGCCCTTTATCTCCTCATTTCTTCTATTACTTTAGTATCCCTTTGCTGGAGAGCAAGTTTCAGAGTCTCTTCTGACATCCATTTTGATCTTTTCCATCTTCCTTATTTTCTTAATGACGTTTTGTTTTCTTCCTGTATGATGTTCATGATGTCATCCCACAACTTTAGTGCCTAGTGCATCAAATCTTTTCTTGAGATAATCTCTAAATTCAGGTGGGATATGCTCAAGATAATATTTTTGGTTTCGTGGACTTGTCTTAATTTTCTTCAGCTTCAGCCTGACCTTGCAATTGATGGCCTGTTCCACAGTCTTCCCCTGGCCTTGTTTTGACTGATGATACTGAGCTTTTCCAGCATTGCTTCCCACAGAGGTAGTCAGTTTGATTTCTGTGTATTCCATCTGGTGAGGGCCATGTGTCTTTTATATTGTTTAAACAAGGTATTTACAATGAAAAAGTCATTGGTCTTGCAAAACTCTTATCATGCATCGTTTCTACCACCAAAGCCATAGTTCCCAACTATTGGTCCTTCCTCTTTGTTTCCAACTATTGCCTTTTAATCATCAGCAATTATCAATACATCTTGAATGCATGTTTGATCAATTTCAGGCTGAAGAAGTTTGTAGAATTCTTCAGTTTCATTATCACTGGTTTTTGTGGTTCATTTCTAAGTGTGACTGACTGATCTTTCTGTGGTAGTAGTGGTGTGCTGTGGAGTCGGTTCCAACTCATAGCAACCTTGTATAGAGTTTCTGAAGCTATAAATCTTTATGGAACCATTGGTAGTCTCAAACTACTGACTTTGATGTTAGCAGCCTGAGACATAACTACTACACTACCTGAGCTATAGCTGTTATCCAGTCAGACAGCATTGTATGTAAGATAGATCTTGAAATGATCTTTTTGATAATGAATGTGACTCCATTGCTCTTCAATTTGTCATTCCCGGCATAGTAAATTATGTGATTATCAGATTCAGTTTCAGCTCATTAATGCTGAGGATAGTGATCAAAATGCATTCCATTTTTACTTTTTGCAACCTCCAATTTTACTAGTTTCAAACCTCTGTGTTCTGATTATTAATGGGTGTTTATAGGTGTTTCTTTTTATTTTGCTTTGTGCTCTATCAGCAAATGAAGACCGTAAAAGCTTCACCTTATTTGAGTCATCATGGTCATCCCTACTTTGAGGAGGTATCTCTTCCCCAGTCATATTTTCAGGGCCTTCCAACCTGAGGCATTTATCTTCCAGCACTATATCTGACAATATTCTGGTGCTATTTATTTTATACTGTTTGCATCTTCCGGCACTATATCTAATAATGTTCCACTGCTATTCATTTTAATTTTTCAGTGGCTAAGCATTCAGAAGTAGTCTGTCTCTTGTTCCTAGTCTGTCTTAATCTGGAAGCTCAGCTGTAACGGTCAGCCATATGTGATCCTGCTGGTGTTTAATATAGTGGTGGCATAGCTTCCAATATCTCAATAACACACAAGCCATCACAGTATAACTAACTGAGTGGTAGAAACCTAGATGTACAAATTCAGGGTACCAACTCTAGGGGGAAGGCTTTCTTTTTCTGTTGGCTCTGTAGAAATGTCCTTATTTTTCAGTTTCTGCTCCTTGGTTCCTTGGAGATTTCCTTGTGGGTTGGCATTGATTTTATTACATCTTTTCTCCCCTAATCTGCTCTTGAAGACTAACCTTAATCTAATTCTGCCTCACTGACATAGCAGAAAACTCATTCCTAAATGGTATTATAACCACAGGTATGTTGTTACAGTTAAGTGCCATCCAGTAGGTTCTAATTCATAGTGATCCTGTATAGGGTTTCCGAGGAATGGCTGGTGAACTTGAACTGTCAACCTTACGGGTTCAAACCTACCTTGGAGTCCAGTACATTATCCCACAGTGCCACGCGGGGACTCTAACCACAGGCATAGAGGTTAGAATTTATAGCATATATTTTGAGGGGACACAGTTCAGTCCACAACAGGGTCTCTTTGCAGGTCAGGGTTATTTCACTATACCCTAATATGAATTGGGGGCAGATTTTCAGTATTTAATACAATTTCTATTTTTAAATCACACTAAAATTCCTAGAATTTAAAATATATTTAAGTAGCAGGGTGGGAATTCATTTGTGCATGACACACACTATCTGTTTTTCTAAAGTATGTGGATCTTTTAAGTTATGTATCCCTCCTCATTTTTGCTGTCTGGTTTCTAAAAGAAGGTGTATGTTTGGCAGAAACAGCCTAGTTAATTTTCATGAAACTGATATGCAAATTTTGCTTTTACTAGGATGCAAAATTTATAGTATTTAGCAATTGTGTGTACATCTAAATTACTGAATACTGTGTAATACATTCAGAATCCCTTGGAATAGGAAATGCCTGCCTTTGTCATTTTGATTCTAAGAATATCCTATGAGATACTGCTTTTGGAGGTTTCTATGATCAGAAGGGAGTTAATTGACTTTGGATAAATATGTCTCATGTATAAATCATTGACACAATTCTAGAGTCTGCAGAGAAGCAAAGAATAAATAACTTGGTCCCTGTCCTCCATGTGGTGGCCAGCTGGTAAAGGAGATAATACGTACCCATACAATTTGAGAAATGATAAAACTGCCATTTGAGTGACAGAAAGAGCTGAAATTATCATGAGGATAAATAATCTATCTTAATCTTTTGTTTTAAAATTTGTTGTGTACCTTATATAGACTTGTTGAGTGCTGTCCAGTTGGTTCTGACTCGTAGTGGTTTTGTACAAGGTTTCCGAGGAATGGCTGGTGAGTTCAAACTGACCTTCTGGTCCAGTGCTTATCCTAGAGTGCCATACCAGGACTCCTTTATATAGATTAAATACTCAAATTTTAGATATTATCGTAATTATAGTTACTATTATTGTTGCTACAATTTTCCTTCTCTTCCAATTGCTCTTTGGTGAAAATCATTAGAAATTGAGTTTAGCTGAGCAGCGATTCACCAGAATTGGCCTTTGAGAGGCAGGGCATAGATATTTATTGATGATTTGAAAAATTTTCCTTAATATATTACCCAAAGCCTCTAGAAAATTATGATGTTTAACTGAAATTTCAAACTGTTCTGATGGTTCTAAGAGAAATGAAAATGCATTGTTAGCTGCTCTTGAGTTGAATAGTTACATAGGTGTTTTTTTTTGGTCATGTAATTTTAACAGAAGCAGAGTGCCAGACCTCTTTTTCAGTGGTGCTGCTGTGTAAGTTCAAACTATTTGTGCTACTTTGTTGTTTGTTGTTGTTGTTGTTGTTAAGTGCCGTCGAGTCGGTTCCGACCCATAGCGACCCTGTATAGGGTTTCCGAGGGTGTAAATCTTTACGGGAGTAGAAAGCCTGATCTTTCTCCCGCGGAGCAGCGGGTAGTTTCGAACCACTGACCTTAAGGTTCGCAGCCCGATTCATAACCACTACGCTACCAGAGCTCCTTTGTTGTTAGGTGCTGTCAATTCAGTTCCGACATATAACAACCCTGTGCACCGCAGAACCAATGCACAAAAAACACTGTCCAGTTTCCATCCTTACATTTTTTAGTTCGAGCCCATTGCTGCTGCCACTTTGCCAGTCTATCGCACTGAGGGTGACAGTCTGTTTTGCCAAGCATGATGTCCTTCTCCAGGGACTGGTCCCTCCTGACAGTACGTCCAAAGTATGAGAGATGAAGTCTCGCCATCTTGGCTTCTAAGTACAGCCTTCTGAGTGTACTTTTTCCAAGACACATTTGTTTGTTCTTCTGGCAGTCCACAGTACTTTCAGTACTCTTTGCCAGCACCGTAATTCAAATGCATCAGTTCTCTTATGTGTCTTCCTTATTCATTGTCCAGCTTTCATATGCTTTTGAGGCTACTGAAAATACTGTATCTTGGGTCAGGTACACCTTAGTTTTCAAGGCAATATCTTTTCTCTTTAACAGTCGAAACAGGTCTTTTGTAGTAGATTTGCCCAGTGCGGTGCATTGTTTGATTTCTTAACTGCTGCTTCCATAAGCATTGTTTGTGGATACAAGTAAAATGAAATATCTGACAACTTCTGTGTTTTCTCTGTTTATGATAATGATGTTTATTTGTCCAGTTGTAAAGATCTTTATTTTGTTTACATTGAGTTGTAATCCACAGTGAAAGGTTTATTCTTTGATCTTTATCAGTAGTGCTTTAAGACCTCTTTGTTTTCAGGAAGCAAAGTTGTATCTTCTGCTTACAGGTTGTTAACGAGCCTTCCTCCAATTCTGAAGTCATGTTCTTCTTCATACAGTCCAGCTTCCCAGATTATTTATTTAGCATACAGATTGAATAAGTATGGTGAACGAATTCAACTGTGGCACACACCTTTCCTGATTTTAAGCCATGCCGTGGCCTCTTGTTCTGTTCGAATTGCTGCCTCTGTTCTATATACAGGTTCTGCGTGAGCACAGTTAAGTTTTCTGGACTTCTCATTCTCCGCAGTGTTATCTGTAGTCTGTTATGATCCACAAAGCTGAATGCCTTTGCATAGTCAGTATTTCACAAGTCAATATCTTTATGGATTTTTCTGCTTTAATCCAAGATCCATTTGACGTCCACAATGATAAACCTCATCCCATGTCTCTTCTGAATCTGTCTTGCATTTCTGGCAGCTCCCTGTCAATATACTACTGTAACCATTTTTAAATGATCCTCAATAAAATATTACTTGCATGTTAGCACTGGTGGCGCTGTAGGATAAACACTGGAGTACTAACCATAAGGTTGGCAGTTCAAACCCACCAGCCGCTGTGCAGAAGAAAGGTGAAGCTTTCTACTCTCAAAGATTTATAGCCTCAGAAACCTGATACAGTGTCACTTTGAGTCGGAACTGAGTTGAGAGTACTTAACAACCACAGCATCTGTTGGTTTCTTATACAGTGGTGACTTGCGTGCTGGTGTGATATTGGAAGCTATGTCACTGGTATTTCAGATACTGGCAGGGATGCCCATGGGGGATAGGTTACAGTGGCGCTTCCAGACTAAGACAAACTACAAAAAAGGAAGAGGGATTAGCCATTGAAAACCTTCTGAATAGCCATGGAATATTGTACTACCTGTTGTTGTTGTGAAGTGCCCTCGAATCGGTGCTGACCCATAGCGACCCTGTATAGGGTTTCTTTCTGAGGAGCAGCTGGTGAGCTTGAACCGCCAACCTTGCAGTTCAAATGGCTTTGCAGTCTGGCACATTAACCCACAGTGCCACACCAGGACTCCCTAGGGACCTTTAAAATACTTTCTTGTTGTTATGTGCCATCAAGTTGGTTCTAACTCTTCGTGACTCTGTATAGAGTTTTTGAGGTTGTAAATCTTTGCAGGAGCAGAAAGTCTCATCTTTCTCTTGTAGATTTGCTAGTGTGCAAAACTGCCAACCTTGTGGTTCACAGCCCAATGCTTATCCTGCAGAACTACCTTGATTCCTTAAAATACTTTTGTTGTTGTTGTTAAGTGCTGTTGAGTCAGTTCTGACTCATGTGGCACTGTGGGTTAATGAGCTGGATTGCAAAGTCTGTTTGAAATGCAAGATAGGCAGTTCAAGCTCACCAGCCACTTCTTAGAAACACTGTACAGCTCTATATGAGTCAGAACCGACTTGACACAACAGCTTCCAAGGAGTGGCTAGTGAGTTTGAACCACCAACCTGATGATTCAAAAAGACCTTGTTGTCCAATGCTTTATCCCATAGTGCCACTCAAGACTCCTAAAATACTGTAGAGGATTAAATTTTAGATGGAAATCTTGAATGGTAAAGTTTTCCAAAAGTGCAATTGTAATAAGAATAAAAAATTAATTTCTTACTCTAAAAACTAAGTTTTTACATTAGGAAAAGTTTGTATATTTATGCAAATTTTATGAAACTAATGTGGCACTGTAGGATAAGCACTCAACCGAAAAGTCTGTTTGAACCTAAAGGTTGGCAGTTTAAACTCAAAAGCTTCTTGTCAGAAACCCTACACAGGGTCATTATGAGTTGGAACCAACTTGATGGCACTAACAACCACCACAACAAAAAATAACCATAAGGAACCTTGTCAAGAATAGAAAAATCACAAGAGGGCTTTCACCATAACTCCCATGACTGCTTCTCACAGCAGGAGACCCCCTGAAGGCTGCTCAGAAAGCAGTTAGTATCTATTTGAAGTTAGTGTTGATTCCAGTCTTGGCCTTAAGCCTGGAATGTTCAAAGGATTGATAAAAAGTGATGGTAACCCAAGAGATACAGTACGAGATTAATGAAAACATATTCTGGGCTGGTCCCTGTTTTATACTCTCATGATACTTAGAATTTCACCTTTGAAAAGAATCACTGTTCCATTAGGTAACTGATAGATGACTAAAGGGATCTGCCTGGATGCTACAGATGATTGAAGATTACTGACCAAAGGCTAGTGGCTTAAATTCACCAGAGGCACCTTGGATGAAAAACCTGGACCCAATCTTGAAAACCCTGTGGAGCACAGTTTTACTCTACACAGAGGGTCTCACTGAGTTTGAATTGTCTCAATTTCAACTACAATGAGTACCTAGTAGATGCAAAAGGCTTGGTATCCTGGAAGTTCATTTGGTAATACCACTAAATAAATGGTTGAAACGTTGTTGTGGCGGTTTTAGATTCCACATTCTAATAAATTCTTTTGTGGGACATTTCTAAGATTTTTTTAAGTATTCATCTCCAACTTCCCTGACTATGGACAGTTACTGAATGCCTGGCACTATGTTTATGCCAAGCCAGAGGCAGACAGATCTAGGAAGAAAGTAAGTACCTAGAATGACATCATAGAGCTATCTTTTTAATACTAAAGAAACTGAGGTCTTAAAAGATGTAAACTCATATAAGGTCAAACAGTTAGGGGCAAAGCGAAGGCTGAAATCCAGGCATTTTGACTTACAGAAAGTATAGATTTTTATCAGGTCATCCTGCTTTTGTGAAAGCAAATCATAATCACTGTAATGAACTCCTTACGTGATAGAAATTTTATAAATGCAGATCAAAATACAATTTTAATTTAACACGTTCATGATCGAAGTATTTTCTGCTCTGAATTTTTGGTTGATAACATGTGTTTTCAATAATGGAGGGCATACTGAAATCAAGGAGAAAAAAATTAAAATATGGGTTTTTCTCATATTTGGGACAAATAGGTGGACACATACATCCCAAGTGGACTTCAGTGGTAGGATTGGTGGAGTGAGGCCTGTTTCTTCGGGTTTCTTGCGTTTATGCAGATCCTCACTGGAGGCAGCACATACTACAACTGGGATAGCAGCTTCCCAGGAAATCTGAGAGGCTGAAAATGCTGGTAGGTGCTAGATGAGGGGCCTTCAAAAAAGTTCATGGTAAATTAGAATGAAAAGACAGTGGAGTATTTTTCCCAAGGCTTTTTGAAGCCCCTTGTAACCCATGGATTACAAAAGGGTTATACATTTTGAAATGTATTAGAAATTAGCATGTTGTAACACATAGTGGTATAGGGACATTCTTGTGATGTGGGCAATTGTAGTAAATAGCATACTTCCAAAAAATGGGAAGATATAATCATAACCAGCAGCTTCTCGGAAACCTTATACAGGGTCGCTATGGGTTGAAATCGACTCGACGGCACTAAACAACAAACATAAAAAAAACCTTAAATATGGGTTCTAAGCCATTTAAGTCATTTGGATGTAAGTCATGCGAAAGGTGCTTTTAAATAAGTAAGTTCTGTTTGGAGTGCTATTGTGTTATTATTTTAAAAAGGCTGTTTGAAATTTTACTTGCCCTGATTATCATAGGTAACAGATGGTTTACACTTAGTTCAGTGAGCCAAGTAAGAAAAAGAGCATGCTTAGCACAAAATTTCTGTTGATGGTGCATTTTATCAGCACTGAAATGGATCATATGAACTTTCTGAATAATGAATAGCATATTTACACTATCCTGGTCTTTTCTTGCTACAGAGAAATGTGAATGACAAACAACCTTCCATTGTCACTTGAAAAATTATACTTGTAAATTCTTTAAAGTACTTTTTCTATTCTAACTGCATTGCTAACTGTAGGTAGGTTGCATGCCGCTGACCACATCCAAAAGTAATGAATTGTTTGTTCCCAGTGGTTTTGGAAACAGAAGGGGCTATTTATCTCATTGAATTACTGAAAAGACTAGTAAATTCGTTTTTATTGATTTTAAATCTAGAAACCTTGGGAAAAACCCACATTATTTCTCTAAACTTAATTTTAAATGTATTTAGTACATTTAAATTTACTAAATATTTAATTTTCTGTGGGTTGACAATGACTTATGAAAATAAGGAGCCCTGGTGGTGCAGTGAAAACATTCGCCTGATAACTGAAAGGGTTAATGATTCAAAACCACCAGCTCCTCTATAGGAGTAAAGAGCTGTTGATATGCTCTCCTAAAGACTGCAGCCTAGGAAACCATGTGGGTCGGTTCTACTCTGTCATATATATATATGAGTCCGAATCTACGGGACAGAATACGACACACAGCCTTTTCATAGGCAGTCAACCCTTGTGGGATGTGGTGGTGAGAGGTGGAAGTGATAGTGGCAACTGGGGTAGCTCTAGAAGTGATGAGAGCAGACACTGAGGGTCATTACTGGGCACCAGTTGTCTCTTTTGTCCTCAGGACGAGGCTTTACTTCATCACATGCCATTTTAATGTGTTGCATATTAGGTCAGGGGAATCGTCTTACTTGTAACTCTGGATTCATGGATCAAAATTCAGGCCATTTCCAACAATTGGAAGAACAGTGCTCACTTTACTGAGCAAGGTGTAGTTTCTATGGAGTAACATAAAACAGATCAAAAGGATATAAGAATTTATTTTCATTTTTTTCTCCCAACAAAATGATATATATAGGATGTTTCAAGGCAGAGAAAGTAATTATTTTCTAGTGCTTACAACTAGAGAGCATCTACTGTAATTTTTTCCTGAATTTTCTACCTTTTAGTGGTATTTTTTAATAAATTATGAGATTTTAGGTTCAAAACCAGCTTATCCATTCCTTTTAAGCCTAACCCTTGTTAACTTGTTAACAACCTGCGATATGCAGATGATACAACCTTGCTTGATGAAAGTGAAGAGGACTTGAAACATTTACTGATGAAGATCAAGGAACACAGCCTTCTTCGGTATGGATTGCATTTCAATGTCAAGAAAACAAAAATCCTCACCATTGGACCAATAAACAACATTCATATCAATGGAGAAGAGATTGAAGTTGTCAAGGACTTTATTCTTCTTGGATCAACTGTCAACATTCACGGAAGCAGCAGTCAAGTGATCAGATGACAAGTGATCAGATTTGCATTAGGCAAATCTGGGGCACAGGAACTTTTTAAAGTGTTGAAGAGCAAAGATATCCCCTTGAGGACTAAGGTGTGCCTGACCCAAGCCATGGTATTTTCAATAACCTCATATGGATGTGAAAGCTGGATGGTGAATAAGGAAGATCATAGAAGAATTGATGCCTTTGAATTGTGGTGTTGGAGGAGAATACTAAAAGTGCCATGGATTGCCAAAAGAACCAATAGATCTGTTTTGGAAGAAGTGCAGCATGAGTACTCCTTGGAGTCCAGGATGGCTTCATCTCTCGTACTTTGGACATATTGTCAGGAGGAAACAGTTGCTGGAGAAGGATGTCATGCTGGGTAAGATGGAGGGTCAGAGAAAAAGAGGAAGACCCCCCCAATGAGATGGATCAGCCAGGTGGCATCATTGATGGCGTCAAATGTGGCAGCGGTAGTGAGGTTGGCCCAGGATCGGACATTGTTTTGTTCTGCTGTGCATGGGGTCACTATGAGTTGGTTCCGACTTGATGGCACCTGGCAACAACAACAAGGAAATTACACTTCAGTGTCCACTTGATGGCACAAGTAATATCTCTGCTTCCCTTCTCCACACTCTTGCCCTCAACTCTAATTGCTAACTTGTAGGATCGTTGACAGTCATTTAGAGAGCAAAAACAAGGTAAACACTGGATATGAAGAGTATAATTCTGTAATTTTTTTAGGAACATTTTCATCCTCATCCATTTTTGCTACCATGTTAATTTTTCAAGGAGATTACTTTGTAGTTATTGTAAAAGGGCAATGTTGGGTTTTCCTTGGTCTTCTTGGGTTTTTCTCTGTGTTGTTAGAATTAGGTGCAGTCAAGTTCCAATTCTCAGTGACCGTATGTACAACAAAATGAAATACTGCCTGGTCCTGCTCCAGCCACACAATCATTGCTATCTTTGAGTCTATTGTTATAGCCACTGGGTCAATCAATTTCATTGAGATTCTTCTTTTTTACTGACCCTCCACTTTACCAGGCATGATGTCCTTCTTCAGGGACTTGTCCCTCTTGATAACGTATCCAGAAGTCTTGCCCCCCTCACTTCTGAGGAGCAGTCCAGCTGTACTTCTTCCAAAACAGATGCATCTTCTTCTGCCCGCCCATGGTATATTGATTATTATTATTCATCAGCATGTTAGCCTCTGTGTTAGTCATCCATTTCAGTCATTGGCTTTGTGAGTAACATTTAAAAGGAGCTAGAAAGCACACCGTGTATAACTTGAACTGCACTTAATATCCCTGGCCAGTGCAAAAGGTTAACATGCTCAACTGATAATCCCAAAGGCTGGTGTTTCAGGGCCACTCAGGAGAAGGAAGATCTGGCGATCTTCTGAAAAATCAGCAACTCGAACTATGGGAGCGAGTCCTGCTTTGACACATAGAGTTTCCATGAGGCAAAATCGACAGGAAAGGAAGTGATAACTGGTAATATATTACTGCTCTTTAAAATCTTGTTATTACATTAGTTAATTGTACAGATTATTTACAAAATATGAGATAGAATCCAATGAATTAAATTTGTATTCAAGTAATATTAGTATCTAAAGCTTTAAGCATTGTATGTATAAGTCAATTTCTACACTTAAACGTCTATTGGCAGAACATATTTTAGTGTTTTCTGGGTTAATTGCCATTTTATATGAACTTGATGTTTCAAGGCACTAAACTGAGACTTTTCGTATCCCAAACAACTTTGCTCGTTGAAAACTTTGCCAATTTTATAACTTAAAGTGTTTGCTTATTCCATAAGCTACCATCTGACAAACTGAAGTATGAAATTTGTCTGCCGTTCTTCAAGAATGTGATCTTGTTTAGGAATCTTTAATTCACTGAGCCAAAGATAAATTGTAAACTTTACAATTTCCTTTTTTTTTTTTCCATTTAAAACACGTGGCCATTCAGTAGCTATGGAATGCCCGCAAAGTGCAGAACTTTGCTGTATGTTTAGACTGAAAAAACAAACAAATCACCGGCATTGAGTTGATGCCAACTCAGTGAACCTATATAGGGTTTCTAAGACTGTAAATCTTTATGAGAGCAGCCAGGCTCATCTTTCTCCCTTGGAGCAGCTGGACCACTATTCTTGTAATTTGCAACTTAACACATAACCTGCAGCTTCACAGAAGCTTCTTGTCCTCTCTATACTTTTGTTTGATGTTGATGTTATTACTTGCTGTTGAGTTGGTTCTGACTCATAGTGACCCTGTGCACAACAGAATGAAACACTTCCTGGTCCTATACCATTCTCACAATTGTTATGTTTGAGTTTATTGTTTCTGCCACTGGGTCATTCCATTTTTCTGGGAGTTTCTTTTTCACTGACCCTCCACTTTTCCTTCTCCAATGACTGGTTGCTCTTGAAAATATGTCCGTAATAAAAGAGGCAAAACATCTCACTCCCCAGTCTTCCAACCTCATAATCCTTGCTATGCTTAGTCCATTGCTGCTGCAACTGTGCCAATACATATCAATGAGGGTCTTCCTCTTCTTCGCTGACCCTCCACTTTCCCAAGCATGATGTCCTTCTATAGGTACTGGTCTTTCCTGATAATATGTCTGAAGTATGAGAGGAGAAGTCTGGCCAATCCTGGCTTTTAAGGATCATTCTGGCTGTACTTCTAACAACACAGATTTTTTTTGTTCTTTTGAAAGTCCATTTTTTAATACTCTCCTCCAACACCATAACTCAAATACATCAATTCTACAATGTCCCTATTCATTGTCCAACCTTCACATGCATATGAGGATATTGATAGCACCATGTCTTGGATCAGGTGCACCTTAATCCTCAAACTGACATCTTTGTTCTTCCACACTTTAAAGAGGTCTTGTGTCACAGATTTGTCTAATTCAGTACATCGTTTAATTCTTGACTATTGCTTCCATGAGTTGATCTGAGCAAAATGAGGTCTTTGACGACTTCAGTCATTTCTTTACTAATCTTTATGTTACTTATTGGTCCAGTGGTGAGGATTTCTGTATTCTTTACATTGAGGTGTAGCACATACTAAAGTCTGTGGTCTTTGATTTTTATCAGTAATACTTTAGGTCCTCTTTGCTTGCAGCAAAGCATGGTTATATCATCTGTGTTTTACAGGTTGTTACTGATCTTCCTCCAATCCTGATGCCATGTTCTTCTTCATTTAAATAATCCTGCTTCTCAGATTATTTGCTCAGCATACAGATTGAATAAATATGTGAAAGAATGCAACCCTGGTGTTCACCTTGTCTCATTTTAAACAACTCAGTGTCTCCTTGTTCTGTTCGAGCAACTGCCTTTTGGTACAGGTTCCTTATAAGTAACAATTAATGTTCTGGAATACTCATTCTCCTCAATGTCGTCCATAGCTTGTCATGATCCACACAATTGGAAGCCTTTGCATAGTCAGTAAAACACAGGTAAATACCTTTCTGGTATTCTCTGCAATCTGTCATCAGCAATGATATCTGTCATTCAACATTCTTGACTGAATCGTAGTGATTTAACTCATAGCGTTTCTGAGGAACAGCTGGTGGACTTGAACTGCTGACTTTTTGGTTAGCAGTCCAGTCCTCCTTATCTTATAGTGTCACACCAGTACTCTCTGGCTGATGAAATTGAGCTTCTCCATGATCTCTTCCCAATGATATAGTTATTTCAATTCCATCTAGCAAGATTCATGTCTATAGTCTTTTAGGTTGTTTAAAAAAGGTATTTGGAATGAAGAAGTCCTTGGTTTTGCAAAATTCTGTTATGCGATCATCAGCATTATTTCTATCACCAAGGCCATATTTTCCAACTACTGATCCTTCCTCTCTATTTCTGACTTTTGCATTCCAATCACCAGTAATTATCGATGCATCTTGATTGCATGTTTGATGATTTTCATACTGAAGAAGTTGGTAGAATTCTTCAGTTTCATGATTATTGGCTTTAGTGATTAGTGTGTAAATTTGAGTAATAGAGGTAATAACTGATCTTGCTTGCTTGTTGTTAAGTGCTGTCGAGTCGGTTGTGACTCATAACGACACTGCATAGGGTTTCCAAGGCTTTAAACCTTTACAAGAGCAGAAAGCCTCATCTTCCTCTGGTGGTCTTACTTATAGGTATGTATTATCTTATCATAGAATTGTACTGTAAGATAGATCTTGAAATGATAATCAATACAAGGCTATTTCTCTTCAATTTTTCATGCCTGCCATAGTAAACTATATGATTGTCTGATTCAAAGTAGCCACTATCAGCTCATTTTGACTCACTTAATGCCTAGGATATTGATCTTTATGTGTTCCATTTCATTTTTGACAACTTCCAATTTTTCTAGCTTCATACTTTGTACAGTCCATGTTCTGATTATTAATGGCTGTTTGCAGTTGTTGTTCCTCAGCTTTGAGTTGTGCCCTATCAGCCAGTGAAGGTTCTGAGAACTTTACTTCCTTCACAACATTGTGGCCAAATCTACTTTGAGGAGCTGTTCCCCAGTTGGGTTTTGAGTGCCTTCCAACCCAGGGGACTCATTATTCAGCCCTATATAAGGTTTTCAGTGACTGAACATTCTGAAGTAGTCCACATCTCCAATTTCCTAGTCTGTCTTAGTCTGGAAGCTCGGCTGTAATCTGTCTACTATGCTGAACATGCTGATATTTCAAATTCCAGTGGTAGCTCTTCTAGCATCACAGCAACATGCAGCCCCCCACAATATGACCAACTAGCTAGAAGGGGCTGGCCATCTATAGAATGTTGATTGCCATTGAGTTAGTTCTGACTTATTACGACCCTGTATAGGGTTTCCAAGGAGCAGCTGGTGGATTTGAACCGTTGACTTTGTATTTCGCAGGCTAGTACTTATCCTATAGAATCACACTAGAACTCCATCTATGTAATGTTGTTAAATGCCATCTATTTGGTTCAGACTCATAGTGACACTGTATAGGGTTTCCAAGAAAGCATAGGACAGAAAACATTGCTTTTCTCAAGCCTCAAATAGCATGCAAATATCAAAGACACGCAGTAGTTTTTACTCCACTTACCAGGGTACTTAGATTCCTGATGTGACCCTGTAGGATGAGCTGTGGACTGCTAACCACAAGGTCGGTGGTTCAAACCCACCAGATGCTCTTTGGAAACCCTATACAGGGTAGCTATGAGTCAGACCTGATTGGAAGGCATGTGACACCACCACCACCACCAGGGTACTTGCTCTGCACTTGCAGGATTGCCTAAGGACAAAATCACCTCTGCTCTTTTGTGAGCCTTCCTTGTCCTCAGTCTCCCAGTGATGAGCTTCCATTCCCCTGACTTTAGGAAAGTAACATAAAAAAATTATAAGGGACAATGGGACAACAATTAGTTTTTTTAAATGCATGAATTGGGAGTTGGGAGCAGCACTTGTTAGAACATTTATAAAGAATCCCGCAGTGTCCCTGACTTTGTGAAGACTAAATGTGAAATGGGACTACAGCTCAGAGCACCCATGTTCTTATTCTGGATCTCTAAGTATTTCCGAACAGACTGCTATTAAAGTAATTCCAAATATACTTTCTCTTCTTAAAAATACATATACAGAGGAGGAGATTGGAAAATATGTAGCAGCTGTTGATAGGATTTTTACCCCTTGCAGCTGTCTGGTTCTAACCAAACCTTTTCCCACAAAATTTCTGAGTCACCTGTCTTCTGTTGTTCAAAGTAACTACAGAAATTTGACTGTGTGTTTTGGGTGTCAGCATATTATGGGTTGTTGTTGTTATTAAGTATAGGGTTTCTGAGGAGCAGCTGGTGAGTTTGAACCACTGACCATGTGATTCAAACCAACTTTTGGTCCAGTGCTTTATCGTGTAACTCCATGCCATGACTCCATCTTAATATATTGTATTAGGGAGAGCTGCATTGTATTATTAGACCAATTGCATACTCTTTTGGTTTTGTTTTTCTTAGATATTACTGCATTTATTCCTATTTTTGTAATACGGATAGAGCCTTTGTCTTCTTACACATTGCCATTCAACATATTAGTTCATGTTCATTTACTCCTTACAACAGTTCTGTAGGGTCTATTTTAAAGATGAGGAGATTGAGACCGCCAATGCCTTCTCCAAAGTTATAGATGGTACTGGAAGCTTACTGACTATAAGACTACCCTAAGGGCTTCTCTGGGCTGGAGCAGCATCCATGCTGACTATACTCAAACATTCATAGTTTCTTCCATTGTTCTTCAAGTGATGACAGGGTTTCCTGCTCACTCACTCAACCCTGGTCATTTTTACTACAATTGAAATCAGTAGCTAACATTGGCTTTTGTCCAAGCTGTGGCGGCAAATCTCTTTCCCTAAGACATGTTCCAGATAGTATTTCATCTGAGTTTAGAATATGGTCAGCATATTCTCATAACTATTGATCAGCAATAAAAAGACTCTTAGCTAGAGCCAAGCGTCAGTTCATTTGATAAATATTTATGGAGTGCCTGTTCCATGACAGTCACTCTCTAGGTGCTTGGGGCATAGCACTGAGCCAAACAATAAAATCTCTGCCTTCATGAAACTTATTTACACTGTCGTTCAGGTCCCTGTCCCCACAATCAGCGTCAAAGAAAGTTGTGAAACAAAGGACCAAGGATTTGAGGCTTTGTGCTATTAAGGACTAAGGAGGGAATTCTATAGGAAAACTTTAAATAATGTATTTAATTATTTTGGTACTGTCTGCCAATATTCTCCTCTTCATCCCTTCAAATGCACATTCTTTCTGTGAATTAAGAAAATAATACTGATAGCAGAATTATACCAATTATTTTCAGACACAAAATGAGGCCCTAGAAAAAAACTTTGGGTAATAGAAGAGAAAGATCTCTGAGTATGAGAAGTCCTTTGAAGTAAAATACAAGCAAAATGAAAACACTGTATGTAATGTGCAGGGCCAAATGACTCTTCTGAAATATGAGTATTGAATTCAGAACTATGGAGAGAACTGAGAATATTAGATATATAAGAACCCAGGAGGTGGGTAAGGAACAAACTAGATAAATTGTAAAATGCATAAATAAATTGTAAAATGCACAAATGTTTTACAAAATGGTATACATTTCGGTAAAAGATAAAAATCTGTTTCTTTTTAATCATAGAAAGCCTTCTTATATAAAAAAAAAAAAATGGAAGTTTTTAGTAGCTAGAAAACTGAGTTTTAATATATAGTAGAATCAGTCAGATGTAAGCCATGCTGCTCATAGAATTGTTTTTCTTGGTTCTTAACTGTTTATTTTCTCCACTGCTTATATTCCAATAATAATTACATTTTAGCTGTTACAATTATAGTGGTTTGTGAATTTAAATGGCTAAATTCTACTGGAGATGAAGTTTTCAAATTCCAGAGTCTCCCAGATATGTTTTCGATGATGATCTTTGTAATATCTTTCATGAGTTGGGTGTTAGGCTGGCTTCAAAGAGCTTGGGCACAGTTCCAATTCTGTATTTTTCATTGCTTCCAGGTAAGGTAGACTAGAGGAAAGGGCACAGACTTTGGTATTACACAGACCTTAGGTTCAAATCTAGCTCTGTGATTTTGAACAAGTTATTTCACGTCTCTGAGCCTCACTTTCATCATCTGAAGATGGGATGGTATTTCTCCTGAAGTGATTGTGAGAAATAAAATAATGTATGTCAAGAACCCAACACACCATAGGAGAGCAATGGCGACTCTCCTCATTACTTTTTATTTTCATATCCCAAAGCCTGGAGTGTAAAGGTCTTGATTAAAAAAGGAATCCCCTATGGGTTGCTTTTTTTTTTCCTTAGATGATAGTTTCAAATTGATTTCCCTCCATCCATTCGACCACCACCCCATTTTCACATCTAATGCTAATGGAAAACAGTATCCTGCAGCTTCTTCTATTTTCGAGTTTCTCTTTAGCATTCTATATTGAGGTAAGTGATGTAATCATTAACTAACATTGGCTTTTAACCAAGCTGTGGCGACAAGCTTCTATCCTTCGGGCACGCTCCAGATAGTATTTCATCTCAGTTTAGAATGTGGACCTCAGGACTATTTACTGGCAGAGAATTGCCTGTGCTTCACTTTCTGGGATGTGGTAGTTAACACTTTGCTCATCAAAGCACTATTTCCTCTACCCTGTGATCATCATGGGAATCTTTGAGCTCTGAAAGAAATGTAAACTTGAGGTTTGTCTCTTTAGATGGGGCAAGCCAGTCAAATAGTTCAGTAGCTGCAAACCGGAACAGTATTTCTAAAAGGCTTATGTTCATATTATATCCGATTACAGAGCATCTCTGGGGTCATTGGGGTTCATGTGCCTTCCATATGGGTCCTGGTGTGGCACTGTAGGATAAGCATTGGACTGCTAACCTCAGGGTTGGCAGTTCAATCCCACTTGCCGCTCCTCATCCCTGTACAGGCATGCTGTGAGTCCAAACTGAATCTATATCAGTTAATAACAGCAACAGTATGAGACTTAGCAGCCAAGTACTTAACCACTTCATCACCAGGGATTCTTTATGCAACAGCACTTAACAATTATAACTTAATATGACTATGTCTTATTATAGGAACTTACCAAAACTGTTTTTAAGTTTTAAACTGACAGTGGTGCATATTGTTGTTGTTATGTGCCGTGGAGTTGGTACCGACTCATAGCGGCCCTGTACAGGGTTTCCGAGGCTGTAAATCTTTACCGGAGCAGAAAGCCTCATCTTTCTCCCGTGGAACAGCTGGTAGTTCAAACTGCTGACCTTGTGGTTCACAGCCCGATTTGTAACCACTACGCTACCAGATCTCCTTTATGGTGCATATAGTCAGTTGTAAAAGGAAGAAATCAAGCCCAAATGTGAAGGCAAGTTTCTTAATGCTTTCATATCCTTGTTTATGTAAAAATTTTTATCAAGTTATCAAGCAACTCCATAAAGTTTCCAAGGCTGTAGATCTTTATGCAAACAGACTGCCTCATCTTTCTCTTACAGAATTGCTGGTGGGTTTGAACCACCGATCTTTTGGTTAGCAGCCGAGCACTTACCCACGGTACCACCAGAGCTCTTTGACGGATACATAGTAGAGTCTAAATTGTTGTTTATAAATCGATTAACTTGTGGTAATTACACTGTTCAAATCACTGGTCAAAGACAAAGGTCTTTGTATGTTTAAACTATAACTAAGGCAGGTCGGTTGAACTCTCTTGTGATGGGCATGACTTTGTTATTTTCAATTCTTGTTAGGTACTGTTGAGTCAGGTCCAACTCATAGCGAGCCAGTGCACAAGAAAACGAAAAATAGCCCCGTCCTGCTTCATCCTCACAGTTGTTATACTTGAGCCCGTTACTGCTGCTATTATACCAATCCAGGTCGTTAGGGGTCTTCTTCTTCACTGACCCTCTGCTTTACCAAGTCTTGCCATCCTGACTTCTAAGGAGCATTCTGGCTATACTTCTTCCAACACAGATTTGTTTTCCTTCTGGCAGTCCACGGTACTTTTGATAGTCTTGTCCAGCACCATAACTCAAATGCATCGATTCCCATACAGTCTTCTTTATTTATGCATTGCCCAATGTTCACATGCATATGTTGTTAGGTGCCTTTGAGTCACTACCGACTCATAGCGACCCTATGCACAACAGAACAAAACACTGCCCGGTCCTGGGCCAACCTCACAATTGTTGCCATGCCTGAGCCCATTGATGCTGCCACGTGGCCAATTCATCTCGCTAGAGGGCTTCCTCTTTTTCTCTGACCCTCCACCTTACCAAACATGATATCCTTCTCCAGTGACTGGTC
>NW_006408529.1:24837340-24863921 GCF_000296735.1 Chrysochloris asiatica | reverse complement strand
CATCATGTGTTCTGAGGCTACAAGGTGGCGTTAGAAAATTTGTGGAAGAATGTAAGTAAAAGATATGGAATTTCTCCACAAACTTTTGAAGCCCCTTCATATTTTATTAGTGTATACAAATTGAGAATAATTTCTTCCTTGTGACTTTCACACCCTAACCTGATATTTTTTTTCTCCCTAGCTTGTTCCTTCTTGTTGTTAAGTGCCATCGAATCAGTTCCAGCTCATAGCAACCCTGTATACTGTTTCCGAGGAGTGACTGGTGAGTTTGAACTACCCACCTTAAAGTTCAAATCACCCTTTTTTTCTAGTGCTTATTCTGTAGCACCGCACCAGGATTCCAGTTTGATCCTTGTTGTTGTTGTTAAGTGCTGTCAAGTTGGTTCCGACATAATGACCCTGTATAGGGTTTCCAAGGAGTGACTGGTGAGCTTAAACCTGACCTTGTAGTTCTGAACGACCTTGCAGTCCAGTGCATTAACCCATAGCAGCACACCAGGTCTCCAGCTTGTTCCTAGTAGGGATAAAATACAAAGTATTTTGTATCTTATTAGGAATATACGTGATTAGCTTCCTCTGCTTACTCTCCATTTATCGTGATTGTACTTTAACTTTTGGAAATGGAGAAATTACTCAAAATTATTGATTGGGGCAAGAGTCAAGGATGACTTAGAGCTTAGACTCTGTTCCTGCGTCTAAAATTATCATCTTCTCACATAAATACCTCATGTTTTCTCTACATTTATTAGTACTAAAGTTACCATTTCAGTCATCCAGAGAGTTTTGCATTCACTGGGTGTTTTAAATGTACTTAAATGAGCCCATTAGAAATTATATGAGGTGGTGGTGGTTATGTGCCATTGAGTTGGTTCCAATTCATAGCGACCTTGTATTGTGTTTCTGAGGAGAGGCTGATGGATTTAAACTGCCGATCTTTTGGTTAGCAATCCAGTGCTTAGCCTATAGAACCACACCAGGACTCCATGGGACCTCAAAAAGTCCATGGAAAGATGAAAGTGAAAGGTAATGGAATTTTGTCACATATTTTTGAAGTCCCTTCATATTTTGCTTATGGATATTTTTCTATTTAGATAACATGAAAGCATTTCAATTCTGTCTTTAAAAAAAGAAACTTCAATAGTGAGTAATTGTTATCATGACTAGTTGCAACTGTCACAATTATACAGGTAGAAGTTTTGTAACAAAAATGGGGGAGTAGTTAATCTTACAGTCCAGAAACTGAGGACCCTATGACCATCAAGGGAGACGAGCACAAGCGGAATGCGGGACCTTATCTAGAGAAGCAGTGACACCAGAGATGAAGGCAGAGATGGGGACATGGAGAGAGGAGGGAGCAGCTGAGGACGTGAGACTCATGGAAAGAGAGGGACTGAGAGCTGGCGGCCAGGAGGCAGGCTTGTAGAATGTGCCCTTTGGTGATTTAAACTATTATATATGCTTGAGTGTCTATTTAAAAAAAAAGAGCTAAAATGAATAGAGAGAAATACTGTTAACAGATGGTACATGCAGGGGATTAAAATCATTGTAATGAAACAAAGTATATGATTTATTGAATGTAAAACTGATGACCTGCCCTGTAAACTTTCACTCAATTCACAATAAAACCTTTTAAAAAAAAAAAATAAAACTCTGGAATACGAAACTAGAAATTTGCCAAAAATCCTGGAATTGAACTCATCTTATGACTCAGTAGTCAGCTAAGCAATAGATAGATATTAGGGAGTGGGAATGCAGCAACACTAGTGAGGTACACACACCATAGAATGGTCAACCTTTCAAGATTCAAAGGGCAGCATTTATCCAAGGACAAAGTTCAGAACGGTTGGCAAAGAGAGAGAAATAGAAACAAGAAACACGGAGGCAGTGGGATACATGATGTTACATGGAGGGGATTGCAATCAGTGAGATGAAACAAAGCATATAATTCATTGATTGTAAAATTGATCATCTGCTCTGTCACTCAATTCAGGATAAAAAGTTGTTTTTTTTTAAATAGCCAAAAATAATAACTGTGATTATTATTATTTCTTGCATTCTTTGTCTGTTCCCCTACTGATTATATTCACAGGAAGATGTCCTAGAAAAGGGGCACTATAGAGACATAGGAACTATAGAAATTGCAAATTCTGAGGGAGTTCCTGGTGAAAAATCTGAAAAGATGTATTTGCCAGGGTTTTAATTTGACACGAACTGTTTACTTTTAAATTACCATGGTAGAGGTTTGTGTGCCTAGTTAGTGATTGTGTGTGTATGTGAGTTTGCACTTCAGAGTACATTAAGCAACTCAGTTGTAGAGCTGTAGATGATGAAATGTTTTGCTGCTTGAAAACAAGGACATTTTCACAAGCATGATTTGTTGAAACCATCCTCTGAAAGAGTCTTAAACAAACTGGGTCTTTGTTGACCTAAGATAAATGAAATAGGATGGCTGATTAGTGAGCATTTAGGAGGTTCAAAAGATTTGCACAAGTTATGATTTTTGGTAATATTCATAAAATGTCTCATGGTGACAAGGAAAGAATTGGTTTATATGTTAGAACTTTCCTTAATGACTTAGTTTACTTGTCTATATCTCCTAGATTTTAAATATGCAGATGTCTAAGTACCCAGAGAAAATATGGATATAGCCCTGTAGACTGTGACCCTAAAAAGTAATAGTGCTTGGAAATAAGAAAAGACCAATACAACAAAATTTATAAATACAATAAAAATCTTAATTGGATACCACAGAACACTCAGTGTGAAGAACAGAAAGAAATTGAGGATAACAGAAGAATTATTGTTGCTGGTGTAGAAATTTATTTCAGGCATTCAGATATAAAACATGGCAGCATAAGGTGGTAAGCTAAAATGAATGCTCTGGATTGCTTTTGAAAATTAGTTAAAGGCATGTTTGAGTTGAATTTTTATGAAATATTTACAAAGGTGAATGTAAAAAGGTGGGCAAATGGTTAGCATTCTTGACTACTAACAAAGTTGGTGGTTTGAGTCTACGCAGAAGTGCTTCAGAAGAAAACCATGGTGGTCTACTTCTGAGAAACTAGCCATTGAAAACCCTGTGAGGTTGCCATGGGTCAGAATCAACTCCATAATAAGCAGCCTGTGTTAGTTCTAGTTGTGTGGTAACATTTCAGGGGAATGAATTGAGAGAACACTGAGAGAAGGCAAAGTCTTCTGCTTATTTTGCTTTTGTCTTCACAAGGACAGTGCTCATTTGATCAGAAAGATAACAGATAACCCAAAATTGTTGAGAGGTCGTGTTTGATAGTGTATGTTTTCACCACACACACAATAATGATAATAACCCAAAGGGAGCCTGAAGACTTGGTTGTTGAGAGAGAGAGGCCTAGCTGCTTTAGCTTCAAAATAGTTAACAGTTTTCAGTGTGGATGAGTTATATTTTGGGATATTGGAAGAATTTGCAGGTCTAAGTTTGGAGTAACAATCTGTAATCTCAGAGATGCCCTGAAATATGAGTAAGGGATTAGGAGAAAGTAAAGAGTCATTTGTTCCTATTTTTATGAAGGCCAATTAGATTTTGGGAACTGTAGATCAGGGAGCTGGACACTGGTCACCAACAAAATTAATTATTTTGTGGAAATTCCATCAGTTTGTGGCATTACGTTATCAGTGATAGGATAATGTGCATATAATGTGCATATACAAAGAAGATCAATTAATATGACTGCTGTTCATGTTTACCCACCAGCTACTAATACGAAAGATGAAGAAAATGAAAAATTTTAACCAACTTCTACAGCCTGAAATTGATTCAACATGCAGTCAGGTGCATTGGTTATTGGAATTAGAAAATTGGAAACAAAGAAGGATTGATAATTGGAAAATAGGGCTTAGATGATAGAAATAACACTGGAAATGGCCTGATAGAATTTTGTAAGACCCATGACCTATATATTGCATATACCTTTTTCAACAACATAAATAGTACTGGTTGGCTAGATCAAATAGACTACATCTGTGGAAAGAGATGTTGGAGAAGCCCAAGATCATCAGTCAGAATTGCTCATATGCTAGTTCAAGGTGAAACTGAAGAAAATTACAAGTCCAGGAAAGTCAAAATATGACCTTGAGTCTATTTCCTGAATTTAGCAATCAACTCAAGAATGGGGATGCATTGAACACTAATGGCTATAGTCCATAAAAGTTGTTGGATGAAGAAATCAAGTCATTAAAGACCTTCATCTCCGTAGCCAACCGGTTGGTGGCTGCTGCAGCTGTGCCACCACATCCTCCGTGTCACCACTACCACCATGCCCGGAGGTCTGCTTCTTGGGGATTAGGCCCTGAAGTGGATTAGCAGTCGCACTGTTAGCCACATCCATTTCCATGACTCTCTGGGGATTTCTCAGATTCCTTTCCCACCTTCAGGACTTTACCCCAGTATGCACCATGGAGCATGGCAGAGCTGCAAAACTGGCACCAAAATTTGCCTAGAGGAATGTTAAGTTGATTGCCCTTTCAATAGACAGTGTTGAAGACCACCTTTCCTAGAGCAAGGTTATTAATGTGTACAATGGTGAGGAGCCCACAGAAAAATTACGTTTATCCACCACTGGTGATAAGAATCAGGATTTTGTTCTCCTCTTGGGCATGTTGGATCCAGTAGAGAAAGATGAAAAGACCATTCCCTCAATGGCAGGAGTGGTGTTTATTTTTGGTCCTGATAAAAAACTAAAGCTGTCTATCCTCTATACAGCTAGCAGTAGAAGGAATTTTTTTTTTTTTTATATTCTCAGAGTAGTCATCTATCACCAGCTGAAGGCAGAAAAGAGAGTTGCCACCTCAGTTGACTGGAAGGATGGAGATAGTATGATGGTCCTTCCAACCATCCCTGAAGAGGAAGCCAAGAAACTTTTCCCTAAAGGAGTATTCACCAAAGAACGCCCATCTGGCAAGAAATACCTCTGCTACACTCCCTAGCCTTGAGTATTGCCAGGAAGTTAGTGCTGGAGCTCCTCGCTTAGCACAGTGAGCCAAGAAATGCCAGCTGCCAATCATGTTTTCTTGCAGCAATCTCATAAAAGCATCCTGGTGTGATCAAAGCCAAGGTTTAGGGTTCTAGTGGTTCAAGCTCACCAGCTGGTCCTTGGAAACCCTATAAAGGGTCTCTGGGAATCGACTCGATGACACTTAACCAATATTAATTTGGAGTCCTGGTGTGGCACGCTGTTGATTAATGTGTTGGACTGCAAAGTTGGTTTGAGCCACAAGGTTGGTGGTTCAAGCTCACCAGCTACTCCTTAGAAACTATATGGGTCACTATGGTTTGGAACTGACTCGACAGCACTTAACAATAACAAGTACTATCTTATTAAATGAAAATGGCACTAAAAATTTCTCGGGATTCTTGACTCTGCCTTCACCAGCATTACTTTCCACTCATGTATCTCAACAACCTCCTGGCTCTCTTTGAAATATGTCTTTGGGCCTCAGATCTGGTTGAGTCTCTGCAAGATTTGTGATCAAAGCCTGCTTTACTTTATGATAGATTCACATTCAAGTTGTTAGCTATCTTAATGAAATCCTCCCTGCCATTACCCATTTTGGGGAGCAACAGAACTCAAGGTTCAATTTCCTCTTTAATAATCTAAGTACGTAACTCGAGAACATGGAGTATCCTAGATGTTCATCAGAATTCCATGTTTTGACCACAGTTAGGGGAAAACTTAACAGCCCTGCAATTCTTCAAGTAGATGAGTGAAATGAGGAGAGCAGGAAGAGAGAATCTTTAAATCTGTTGCTATAAGGAAAAACCGTTGTGATAAAAGGCTCCCATTGACTGCCAGGAAGGTGTGAGCAGTTGACAAGTCCCATGTGCCTTTCACACAGTGTTTCTGTGAGTTGTCTACTCTGAGATGTTCCAGACATCAAAGAGCACACTAGGAGAGAGGCGGCTATAAAGTCATTTACTATAGAACTGTTCTTGCAGTGGGTGACTATTTTCTGAATTTTGCTTTTTAGAGATCAGAAAATAAAATCCTCTGTTGAAACTAGGGGGGTTATTTGAAAGGAAAGAAAGCCAAGACCAAAGTGGGTGTCAGACCATGAAGCAAGCTTTTGAACATGCCTGTTGTTGTTAAGTGCGGTCGAGTCAGTTCTGACTCATAGTGTACAGGGTTTCTGAGGACCAGATGGTGAGTTTGAACTGCTGACCTTGTGGTTCGCAGCCCAGTGCTGATCCTACAGCACCAAGAAGAAATAATGCTGCAAGAACTGAACAGAAGATTTCAAAGATTTCGGCTCTAGAAGACTATAATACTAAAAGTATTACGATGAAATGGGCAAAGACGTGGAACGAGAAAACCAAAAGAGAAGGACATGCTTGACGTTTCTCAAGATAAAATAACTGAAGACAAAAATTCAATTCTCAAATTGAAGCATTGAAGGATTTTATGAACGATATGCTGAACAATGCAGGAAGCATCAAAAGAAGATGGAAGAAAGGCATAGAGTCACTGTACCAAAAAGAATTGGTGGGCATTCAACCATTTCAGGAGGTGACATGATCAACAGCCAATAATATTGAAGAAAGAAGTCCAAGATGTGCTGAAGACATTATTGAAAAATAAGGCTCCAGGAGTAGACAGAATACCAATTGAAATGTTTCAACGTTGTGCAGTGCTGAAATCTCTTACTAGTGTATGCCAAGAGACTTGGTAAACAGCTACCGGCCAACTAACTGGAACAGATCCATGTATTCATACCCATTCTAAAGAAAGATGATCCAACAGAATGTGTAAACTATTTAATAGTATCATTAATATCACGCACAAGTAAAATTTTGCTGAAGATAATACAAAAATAGTTGTAGCAGTACATTGACAGTGAACTGTCAGAAATTCAAGCTGGATTCAGAAGAGGATGTGGAACAAGGGATATTATTGCTTACATCAGAAAGATGTTTGCCTGTGTTTCCTTGACTATGCAAAAACTCAACTGAAATGTGCAATTACAACAAATTATGTATACTATGAAGAATGGAAATTCCAGAATTCTTAATTGTACTCATGCAGAACCTGTACATAAACCAAGAGGCATTGTTATAACAGCACAAAGGGATACTTAATGTTTTAAAATCAGGAAAAGGATGCATCAGGCTTGTATTCTTTCACCATACTTATTCAATATGTATGCTGAGCAAATAATCCAAGAAGTTATACTATATGAAGAACATGCATCAGGACTGGAAGAAGACTCATTAACAACCTGTAATATACAGATGATACAACCTTGCTTGCTAAAATTGAACATCAAAAACTATAGTGGTCAATCTGTTACAGTTCCACATAAAGAAACAAAAAATTCTCACAACAGGACCAATCAGCAAATCATGATAAATGGAGAAAAGATTGAAGTTGTCAAGGATTTCACTTTATATTCAATACTGCAATCTGTATGGATCCACAATCAATACCAATGGAAGTAGCAGTCAAGAAATCAAAGACTTATTTCATTGGTCACAAGACCCCTTCGAAGTGTTAAAGAGCAAAGATGTCATGTTGAAGACTATGGTGCAACTGAACCAAACCCTGGTATTTTCAGTTGCCTCATATGCGTATGAAAGCTCTACAGTGAATTAAGAAGAACGTAAATAATTGATGCCTTTGGATTATAGTGTTGGTGAAGAATACTAAATATACCAGTGACTCCTGAAGAATAAACACATCTGTCTTGGATAAAGTACAACTGGAATGCTCTTTAGAAGCAGGAGTGACAAGGTTTTGTCTCATTTACTTTGGACATGTTATCAGAAGGGACCAGTCCCTGGAGAAGAACATCATGCTTGTTAGAGAAGAGTGTCAACCAAAAAAAGAGGAAGATCCTCAACAAGATAGTGTATCTCAGTGGCTATAACAGCAGGCTCAAACAGTGTAACAATTGTGAGTATGACACAGAACCAGGCAGTGTAGCCTTCTGTTGTATATAGTGCTGCTGGGAGATGCAACCAGCTTAACAGCATCTAACAACATAACAACTTGGGAAATAGATAACTGTTTCCAGTTATCTATTTCCCATCTTGAGTTCACCAAGAAAAGCCATCTTGAGTTCACCAAGAAAAATTATTCCAAACATACTCCAGCCCCTCTGTCTTACAGATACAGATATATAGATAATGTAACCCCATATAAAGTAATTCATTTAAAAATTATTGTAATGAGATATATATAACAAACCTTTGCCATTTCAACCATTTTTACATGTACAATTCAGTGACATTAATTAAGTTTATCATATGGAATACATACTCAGTATTTCTTGAACAATAACTCATTTCCCTCTCCCACCTGCCCCAGTAACTAATGGTAAGCTCTGGTCTTTAGGATTTACTTATTCTAGGTATTTCATAAAAATAGGGTCATACAGCCTACCCAGAGAAACAGAAATGCCTGAGATGGAGACAGAGACAATGACGTGGAGTAGTGAAGCAGCTGGGGACTTTAGATCCAGAGAGGGAATGGGACTGTGGGCCGAAAACTGAGGGGGGCGGGGGGAGTGTAGGGGACAGGCTTCTAGGATATACCCTTTGGTTGGTTGATGATGCATGGAGGGGATTGGAACCATGGCAATGAGATGATATACGATGTAATGAATGTAAAACTAATGTTCTCTCATGTAAACTACCATATAATTCACAATAAAACATTAAAAAATAGGGTCATACAATATTTGCCCTTTCATGTCTGGTTATTTCACTTAGCATGTTTTCAAGGTTTATCCACTTCATTTCATATATCAAAAACTTCTTTTTTCCTTATGGCTAAATATTTCATTGTACGCATCCTCTTTTCACACGACCAGTCGGGAAGTTTAAACATAAATATCCTAGGGTGTTGACAAAGCATTTGACACCATATCTGTGGTAACCTTGATATAAGGTGGAGTGAAATGTAGATTTATTGTTGATTGCATGATACACAGATTGGATTAATGAATAGATAACACATTGGAGGGCTATTCTTGCCTGTGTGCTCTCTCCTTGGCCCTGCCAAGATTAACATTTTTATCACTGACTTGGATTGAGATAGGAGACATGCTTATCAAATTTTCAGATGACACAGGTAGGGTACTTATTACATGGATTGATTGACCTTGTATGTATGGTCCTACATAGAATTAAACTACATAATATTAAACTTAAAATCCTGAATTTAGATTTTAAAATAGTGAAACAAAATGAAATGAAGCAAACTACACCATATTGTCTCACTCATTATTTTTAATCTATTGTGCCCCTTGATTTTGTCTCACTGATTAATTTAAAACCTAAATTCAAAGAAAAAAAATTTAAGGACTTTAGTTGACTACAAACAAGTGTGACTTTTTCATTTACTCATGAACTTATTGAACTAATGTTTACTGTACTTATTGTTTTAATCCCTGGGGATGCATTGGGTATGCAACAAATGAATGAAATATAGACCTTGCTTTAAGAAACTTATAGTCTACAGGAGTAAAACAGATTTTTGTTGCATGCTGTTGAGAGTCGATTCTAACTCATAGTAACTGTGTCTACCTACGGTTTCCAAGGAGCAGCTGGTAGGTTTGAACTGCCAACCTTGTGATTAGCAGTCCAGTTCTGATCCTACAGTGTCACACCAGAACTCCATACATCCAGTTATGGTTAAGTGTAATTGAGTGGGTTCTGTCTCATAGTGACCCTGTATAGGATTTTCGAGACTTTTAAAATCTTTGAGGGAGCAGAAAGCGTCATCTCGTTCTTGCAGAGTGGCTGGCCGGCTCAAACTGTGGCCCTTGTTATTTCCAGTTCAGTGCTTGTCATATGGAGCCATCATACTCCCATTCATTCCAATGAGTTGGCTATAATTGTGATGAAGAAAAAGAATATCATTAAAATAACAAATGCTGTGAGAACAAAACCACAAAACCAAAAATGTATCCAAATAGAAGGCCATCGAGTTGATTCTGACTCATGGCAGCCGCATGAATTACAGAGAAGAACTGTTATCATAAGACTTCTTAGGCTGTGATTTTTACAGAAGCAGATCACCAGACCTTTCTTCCATGGAGATGCAGGGGAACTGCCACCCTTTTTAAGGTTATAATGAGTCCAGGTAGTGTAAGGGTTAAGTGACTGGCTGCCAAGGTGGATTGAATTCACCCAATCCCTCTATAGCTAGAAAAACCTTATATTCTGTTCGCGTAAAGATTGCAGTCTGGAAAACCCAGTGAGGCAATTCTCCTCTGTCACATGGGGTCACAGTGCATCCCTATCGACTCAACAGCACACAACGGTCAAACGCAAGCTCATTGAGCTTTGTCAGGGACGTTATAAGAAAAAAAAAAAATAAGGTGAGCTAGTCCAGCTTGAAGAGTCTAGGAGAGATGTCAGGAATGACTGAAAGTTACCTAGGCAAAGAGGAGAATGAGTAACTCTTCAGCAGATAAAACCCAAGGTACTTGGAAGGTACAAGGAGGAGGCAGAAGATGGACTAAGGAGATAGAAAAGAGTCAGATCCAGCAGATACTTGTACTCTTGGTAGGGTAGTTTGAAGTGGATAATCTGAAAACAAAGCAAAACAAAAAAGAGTCCTCTGGTAGAATTAATAGAAATATATGGAATTAGGGGTGGGTAGCAAGCAAGTTAAACTCTACACTTATTTGACCACATCTGGAATGTCATATTTATCTGAAAAGAGGATGTCTGGGAAAAATGTTAAGTGCTGTTGAGTTGGTTTTAGTCATAGGGCCCTGCATAGGGTTTCTGGGGAACAGCTAGTGGGTTGGAACTCTTGAGCTTGCAGTTAGCAGACAAGTGATTATCTTACAGTGCCACATCAGGACTTCCTGGAAATGAATAGCCATGTGGAATTACATGAATGAGAAGACTTTTCTGTATTTGTTCTCTGACTAGAATTAGACCCAGTCATAGGAGCTAGAGGAGCCCTGGTGGTAAAGGAGTGAAAGCACTTGGGTGCTAACCAAAAAAAAGATCAGGGATTTGAATCCACCAGCCACTCAGTGGGAGAAAGATGTGGCCATCTACTCCTGTAGAGATCTGCAGCCTTGGAAAGCCCAAGGAGCCATTCTCCTCTGTCCTGTAGGGTAGCCCTGTGTTGCCATTGATGGGATGGCAATAGGGCCTTTAAAAAAACGTTTGCTTGGTGGGAGATAGCCACCTGCCAGGCAGGACAGAGATTGTGTCATGAAGATGAGGTGGGAACAATTTTACCAAAAATTCCCTCCGAGAAGTATCCACTAGGGTTTCAAAGATGATGTTAAGAATTCTAAAACACCTATTTATTGTTGTTGTTAGGTGCCCGTGCCATTGAGTCGATTATGACAGAGTAGAACTGCCCCATAGGACTTTCTTGGCAGTAATCACTATCTGTTATCTTTCTTCTGTAGAGCTACTGGGTGGATTTTAACTGCCAGCAGCCAAGAGCTTAACCATTATACCAGCAGGCTCCTTAAAATATATATATATATATATATATTTGCATGTATTTTATAATTAAAAATCAAGAGCATTACAAAGATTTTAAAGTAAAGGTCATTGGGGGATTATTAAATAACTGAATTTATTTAAAATGTTTTGTAGAATTATTTAGACAACTTTGCTGAGCCCTTTTTAGGAGCATTTGCTTTTCCTTACACTCTGCTATAAATGCAATAATTGTCCTTAACCTTGTGCTCTTGGGACAACTGAATCTTCCCTTTTCTTATTGTTCTTTCAACTGCCATTACTCGTTCTCACGAGCGCTTGATTCTAGGGATTAATTGTGAGTCATTTCTTTTAAGCCAAATAAATCCTATTTAGCAGTGGTGGTAAGTAAATGTGTACATTCAGTTTTACACCGAACAAGCACGTTTACTTTACTGGGGCCAGGGAGGAAGCATGAGAGTGAATGGTGTAAGCAAATGTGTTAATCCGACCCAAGTGCCATCTTACCCTGTCTCTTCAGGGGATCATAGTCAAAGAAGCTCTAACCAACTGACAAAAGTATATGTTAAAGTAAACGCAGCCTTCATTTGTGTCTGTTGAAGGAGTTTGAGTTCCTATTCCGCACCATCACTTCTGAAAAGTCTCCTTTGCTTACTTCCCGACTTCTCTCGGACAGTTTGATAGTCTGAAAGTTCTCATTCTCTGTCTAGGTTTTTCTCCCTTGTCATTTGCTGTCCTATAGACTATGGGAGTCCTGTTGTAGTGCTGTGGGATAATACACTAGGCTGCAAGGTGAGTTTGAGCTGCAAGGTCGGCAGGTCAGATCCACCAGCTGTCCTTTGGAAACCCTATATGGAGATGAGTTGGAACCAACTCAACAGCACTTAATAACAACAGTAACAGCAGCCTGTTATATAGGTCTACTGGTGTGGTGCTCTAGGATCAGCACTGGCCTACCAACTGCACCTTGGAAATTCTATACAGAGTCGCTATGAGTTCAAGAACTGACTTGACAACACTTACAACAACAAAGCCTATTATATAAGTTCTGTGGGCCTCTTTTGTCTTTAATTTTACATGTGTGTGTGTGTGTGTCAAAAGAAAGCTCAGAAGCTGACAGAGAAGGCAAGAAAGAACCTCTTTGTAATATCTGTTTAATAGTTAAAAAGGTCTGGGAACTAGCCTACCAGTGGCAGAACCATGCATAGAGGAGGACAGGGTGGGGGACTAGTGAGGAGCAACCAGGGACACACAGGCCAATAAGTCTTCCCATGAGTGTGTGGGCAAGAAGGCACGTGTTCTAGACTAGTTAATTATCATAATTCATGTGAGAATAGCATAAGAAGGTAGTCTGAGGCCAGATCACAAAGAGACACTTTTAAAACACAATTTGAAGTATTGAGCATCATTGGAGAAGTTTAGCAGGAGATGAATTGATACAAATGTAGGTGAAAAGAATCAAAGCATTAGAGTTTAAAGGAAAACTCCATCCTTTGTGTTTCATAAAACTGATATTTTTAGTATTTATAAATGTTGTTAGGTGCCATCTAGCAGTTCAGACTCATAGTGACCTCATATACGACAGAGTGAAATACTGCCTGGTCCTGTACCACAGTCACCACAGTCACCGTTGCTGGATTTGAACCCATTGTTGCAGCCACTGTATCAGTCCATCTCACTGGGGGGGCTTCCTCTTTTTCAGTGACCCTCTACCAAGTATGGTGTCCTCCAGGAACTGGTCCCTCCTACTAACATGTCCAAAAACTATAAATCTTTCTAAGTATATTTTTAAATTATGGATGCCAGACTCTGGCCAAATGATTCATTTACAGATGTCTGGAAAGCATGCTTTCAAGTAATTGTATGCTTTCCCTGGCATCATTTAAAGTCAGGGTTAGGGCAAAACAGTGTTTGTTTCTTGGATATAGCTGGAATTCAGAACCTAAGATAAGATATTTTTCTTTCTACATCTTCCAAACCCAAAACCAGACCTACTGCCATAAACGTGATTCCAATTTATAGCAACTCTACATAGGGTTTCCAAGACTGTACTCTTCTTCCCTCATCGTTCTCCCTCAGACTGACTGGTGGATTTGAACTATCAACCTTTTGGGTAGCAGCCCAGTGCCTAACCCACAGCACCACCAAGTTTCCTACCTCTTATTACTAAACACTCTGAAGGTCTTACTACACAGCTAGTTATTTGCAAAGAAATTGTTTAAGAGGATGAAGGGAGTTTATCTTCATTTAATTATTTTAATATTACAGTGGTAGCATTGCCAGTTTGTTGTAAATGGTTCTCATTTACAACAAAGCTTCCAGAGGAGAAACTTGGTGAGCAGTGGATGTACTTATATTTTGAACTTCTGCTTAAATTGTAGATCTTGAAATATATTTACTTTATATTTTTGTTTTTGTAAATCATGTTCATTGTAAAAACCCACTCTTTACACATTATTTAAATCCTCTATCTGGTTAGGAAAATCTAATTGCTCAGTGATTACCCCAGAAGCTCAGGTGGTGCGGTAGGGTAAGTATTGTATTACTAATCACGAGGTTGTTGTTGTTGTTGTTAAGTGCTGTAGAGTTGTTTCCAACCCATAGCAATCCTGTATAGGGTTTCCAAGGAGTAATTGGTGAGCTTGAACCGCTGACCTTGCAGTTCAAACTAACCTTGCATTAACTGTGGTACCACTCAGGACACTAGCATATAACATAATAGTTTTTTTAGTAGATACTTGTGGAGTACTTACGGGTGTGAAATAACTTAGGAAATAGTATCTCCTGATGTTCTTAACAACCTAATGGTACATACAGAGGGACTGGTTCTAGCACAGGATGCTTTCATTGGTAGCTGCTAGGTGAGAAGGAACAGGTGGTAACCTCTGGCATTCAGAGAGATTTATTAGCCACAGATTACTGAAGACCTCATGAGGACAGGAGTTAGCCTGATCCCAAAGTATATCACCTAGTTCCTTGGCCATGGGCATGGGATGCTGAGTGCGCAGATACTGATTGCCGAACTTTTGAGGACTTTGCTTTCAGAGTCTCAATTTTTACTTCCCGTTTAATCCCTAAAATTAAAAGTTGAACTCGTAATATTTTTTATGGTTGTTCAGTTACTTGAATAAGAACTGTGTAGGTCTTATCCCTGCTGTATTTTTGCCTTTATTACAGTTAATTAGATGCACATATTTTGTTTTGTTTTGTTTTTTAGATGCACATGTTTTGAGGCATTAGTTGCCTTTGCAAACTTTGCAGAATTCTGCATCAGCTATTGGTTGAATGGACCTAAAGAAGATACTTACCTATTTCTGGGTTTTGTATAAAAAGTCGTGAAATTATACAACTTTAGTCTAAAAGTGTGATTTGATATATAAAGGGGGAAAATATAAAGCACTATTACTGTAATGGGAGCACAGTGGCTCTGTATGATAAGCACTGGACTGTAAACCACATAGTCCGTGGTTCGAGCCAAGCAGCCACTTTGAGGGAGAGAGCAGCTCTCTACTCCTGCAAAGATAGATAGCCTCAGAAACCTTACACAGCCTTACTAAGAGTTGGAACCTGCTCGACAATGTTGTTATAATGGCTGTGCCTTTATAATAGCCTGCTTTGTTGTTAAATGCTGTCAAGTTGGTTTCTACTCATAGCGACCCTATATAGGGTTTCCTAGGAGCAGCTGATGAGCTTGAGCCACCGATCTGCAGTTCAAACAACTTTGCAGTCCAGGGCATTAACCCACCGTGCCCCACCAGGATTTCATAACAGCCTGCAGTGCATCCTTAATTTTGACTTAATTCTGCATTATCATTCAAAGAGTCCCTGGTGGTACAAATGGTTATAGTTTTACTAGATGCAAGAGGTGCCTAGAAAGAAGGCCTGGCAATTGCTTTTAAAGGTTGTTGTTGTTAGATTGTTCTCATTGAGTCGGTACCAAGTCATAGTGACCTTATGCACAGCAGAACAAAACACTTGCCCGATCCTGGGCCAACCTCATTACTGTTGCCACGCTTGAGTCCATCGATGCTGCCACTTGGCCAGTCCATCTCACTGGGGGTCTTCCTCTTTTTCTCTGACCCTCCACCTTACTAAAGATGATATCCTTCTCCAGAACTTGTCACTCCTGACAGTATGTCCAAAGTATGAGAGACGAAGTCTAAAGGTTACTGCCTTGAAAACCATGTGGAGTAGTAGTTCTACTCTGCACATAAGGGGTTACATAAGTTAAAGTTGACTGAACAGTAACTAACAGGAACACCATTAGCATCCAATTAGCTGGAGAGTACTGTGGAGAAAGAAAGTGTTCAGAAAATTTTATTTGAAGAAAAGATACATTTTGGATTAAATATAAGTGAATTGTATGTGAAAAGGTGTTTTTTCTTTCTAGGAACTTTTCATTACTTTTGGTTTGAATTGCACAGAGTTTTTTTTTCCTTTGAAGGGGAGGAATATTGTTTCTTTTTTATTTCTTATAATCAAGGTTGAACCATTACAATTTCTGATTGTCTTTTATACTATATTATACTTTTCCTGAGAAAATTCAGTTAAAATCTCAAATCTAAATAATGTGACTAGAGGAAAGTTAACAACTCCATGACAATATTTTTATATATTTTCCTTTTATCCACTTATTTCATTTACAGTGTAATTTGAACATCTGTTTGCCACTTTAAAGTTATAGAGATGTCATTGATGTTGGATCTGGAGACTGTGAAATTCAAAGCTCTGAAGAGGGAGGGGCACTGGTAGAATGCTTACCTTTTATGCAGGAGATTCAGATTTGTTTTCTAGCTAATGTACTTCGTGAGCAACCACTGCCTGTCTACCAGTGGAGGTTTGCATGTTGTAAATCCTCACTTTCTTTGGTGCCTTAATGGGTTGCACTGTGGGCTGCTAACCAGAAGTTCAGTGGTTGAAACCCACCAACTGATCCTTGGGATAAAGATGAGGCTTTCTACTCCTGTAAATATTTGCAGCTTCAAAAACTAGTAAATTGCTGTGAGTTGGAGCCAATTCCATGGTCAACAACAACATGATGCTGAGCAGGGTTCAGGGGTTTCCAGGCTAAAACTTTCTAGGAAGAAAGGCCGGGCAATCTGCTTGCAAATATCACCCTGAGTCAGGTGTGGACCCGAAGGCAGCTAACAGCAACAGAGCCATTTCTGCTGTAGAGGAGATGGTTAATTTCGTCTAGCCCTTACATTTTCAGATGTAGTCTAACATGTCCATAATTTCTCTCCTCGGTAGAGATAAACTGTTTGTGAATTAGTAAGGATGTGGCTTGTAAGCTTTTACAAGTACAAGTGGCCTTCAAAAGATTTGTGTAAAAATCCCGTTCTCTTTTAATTCCATTTTTCAACAAGCTTTTTGAAGCCCCTCTGTAGATAATAAGGCCAAAACCATGGGGGTATGAGTTTTACATGGACCTCTTCCCTGCCACAGTGACAAGAGCTGACGTTAACTTTGATGATGCGTATAGGTTGTCTGGCTCAGTAGAATCCTCTTCAGAACCTCTGTGTATGTTATCAGGATGTGTTTGATGGTGATACAACAAACCAGAGCCCAAGTGCAAGGACAGTGAATATAGACCTAACTAAAAGGATGGATGTGAGTGGTTTGGGTTTTTTTTTTTTTTTCCAGCAATGAAAGGAGCTCTCGTAGCATAGTGGTTACAAGTTCGGCTGCTATCCTCAAGGTCAGCAGTTGGAAACTACCAGCCGTTCCGCAGAAGAAAGATGAGGCTTTCTGCTCCCATAAAGATTTACAGTCTCGGAAACCCTGTACAGGGTCGCTATGAGTTGGAACTGACTCCATGGTACTTAACAACAACAAAAGGATGGATATGAGTGGTTTTGGGGTTTTTTCCAGCAATGAAAGGGCCTTGCCAGAAATGAATTAAAATTGATATAACCATTCCATATAAGGAGCTTATCTTTTTTTTTTTAATTGAAAGTGTTATAAAAGTTGTAAAGATAAACAAATACTTAATTATATCATTGATATAATTTCCCTGGTGACACTCTACTACTATGAATCAGTGTGTCACCACAGAAACATTTTACAAAAGCACAGAATTATCTATTTTTCTTCATCAAACTCTGTGTGATAGGTTTGGTGGTGGTTAAGTGCCACCCAGTCAATTCCGACTCCTAAAGATCCTAGATAGGGTTTCCAAGGAGCAGCTGGTGGGTTTGAACTACCAGCATTTCAGTTAGCAGTCTAGTGCTTATCCTATAGCACCACACTAGTATATAACAATTTATTAAGTTGACCCCAAATATTTTTAAGTTCCTCTTCTCCCATCTCATAATATTTTTATAAAATTAGTTTGTGCAGTTAGTATTTTTTTTTTCCTGATTGCACATAGTTGTAATTGTTTACAAAGGACTTTGAGTAACCTGTTGATACTGAGAAGAGCTTCCGATGTATGCTTTTCTTTTACTGAAAAACATATGAATGCCTAACAAATGACATCTTTCAGAGCAACATAGGAAAACTAAGTGCACGTAGAATGGACAACTGCTTTCCATCTTTAATAAGAAAGAAGCAATAGAAATTAGATTTTATCTGATTAATGCTATACATTTCTGTAAACATTTCTGCTGCTTATGTAATCTGGAGTGCACTAAATTCAATTTTATATCGAAATAGATGGAGGTTATTTATTTATTCAGCTTTAGTAACTGTTAATAATAAAAGTATTCACTCTTAAGCATGTTCAAAGAAGGTTTTGTATGTTGGTTGGCTGACCCTCCATTTTACCAAGCATGACTGGTCCCTCCTGATAACATGTACAAAGTATATGAGAGAGAAAGTCAGGGAGTGTGAAGGATGTTGAAGATGTATAAAACTTTACTATTAGTATTGAAAAAACATTTATGCACTTTCATTTTTCTCTAGGATTTAAAATATATATATACTTTGAATTAGCTGCTTTCAACATTGAAAAATTGCGCTCGTATAGATTGATGTGTGAATAATGTTTAGTGAGTTAGCTTCATCTGCTGGGTTTAATGTAAAATTGGATTATTTCCATTCTAGAAATGTTTCTTTCACTTATAAACAACTACTCATTGAGATGTAGTATAGAAAAATGTATTTATTTTTTATTATTAAGTAAAGTAACTTTAAAGAGTAGTTTTGTTTTATAGAGATTATGGTTGAGAAATGTTTAGGGGCTTAGTTTACAGGCGAAAAAGATCTTCTGAGAAGATGTCATCTGTGACCTTATGAATTTACATTACTGATAATGAATCTAATGAAGTTGAAGGGAATGGCATTCAACATCTGTAGATAAAATGTGCAGTAGCGAAGCAAACATGGCTTCTGTGGTGTTGCCATTGTTACCCCTTAATAAGAGTTCATGTCCAAGAACTGCAGAGTCAATTCACCAATTCCAAATTAGAAAAAGAGAAAGTGAACCAGTGGGGATTCTGACAGCAAAACAGGCTGTCTTAATGAAGTCTCACCTGTGATCAGTACACTAGAGGCTGTATACCTTTACACTGGAAGGCATAACCTGGGGGAGTGTCACTTGCTTTTCCAGGTGGACTCCATTACTCAAGTCACAAAATCATCACAAGATGTTTAAATGTCGAACATGGCAATCAGATAAAGCAATTTCCTTTGAGGTCTTAACAACCGTCCAGGCAGATTTGTCCAGAGGGCAGCACACAGTATATCTATCCCTGAGCAATACAGAAAGTTATAAAAACTCCACACACAGACTGGGGTGAGGAACTGGGCAGATGCGGTATGGAGTAAATTAGGCTAACTACAAACATGGAGTAAGTTAGGCCCATCTTGGATGATGATACTTTCATAGGTTACATATTTTCCTTTTTGAAGTTTGGGTCTTAATTAATTTTTACTGAGCTTTATGTGTTGGTTGTGACTGGTTGACATAACCCCTACAAAAAGTTTGGGTCGTCTTTTGTTTGTGGCGTACCTGGAGGGTTTGAACCACCAACTTGTGGTTAGCAGCCAAAAGTGTAACCCACAGTACCACCTTGCACCAAAGGAAGGCTAACTAAGAACCATATGCACCTGCTCCAACTCACCTACAACTTGCACTGAATGACTTAGGAATGGATCTTGTTTATAACCTGAGGACTGCCTGTATAAAGTTATATATGAGTAAACTACAGGAAATTCACAGCTTTGGCTCATAAAACCCTTCTCTTTATTACCACACCTTAATTAAGCAGTATAGAAAACACATCTGCCATAATTGTTCTGGGAAGCTGAGTCTCCAAGTGAAGGGATGATGATAGTTTCAAGTGCAAGCGTCTAACCTGCTCCTTTGTCTTTCTCAGGTTGCCTTCTTCAGAATGATTCCCTGCAGAGCAGCCCTGTCTTTTGCCCGATGTCTGATCCGGAGAAAAATTGTCACTCAGGACAGTCTAGATGATACCAAATTATGCCGCTGCTTATCCACAATGGACCTCATTGCCTTGGGGGTTGGAAGCACACTTGGTGCTGGGGTTTATGTTCTTGCTGGGGAAGTTGCCAAGGCAGATTCTGGTCCAAGTATTGTCGTTTCCTTTCTCATCGCTGCCTTAGCTTCCGTGATGGCAGGCCTTTGCTACGCTGAATTCGGAGCTCGAGTTCCCAAGACGGGGTCTGCATATTTATACACATATGTTACTGTGGGAGAGCTGTGGGCCTTCATCACTGGCTGGAATCTCATTCTATCTTATGTGATAGGTATGTTTCAATATCAATCTCAGTGGTATGGAATGGTAGCAAGATCATTCCCAGTTCAGAGGCCTGGGGTCCTGTTCTAGTCTGCATGGAGTCAGCGACTATCATCTTGAGGGAGATAGTTGATCCCTGTGTGCCTCGTTTATCTAATCTCAGAGTTCTGTGATTACTGAATATGCCTCTTAGTGAGTATGAAAACCTGTTGGTCTGTGTAGTTTAAAAAAAAAAGCAAACACTAGTTATAGGTTGATTATTGTTTTTAATATAAATAAGGTTATCTGATTCCAGAGTTAAAGAATTTGATTACTGTTAATGTAATTATAAAATTATCAAGATAATTTCATATGTGTTCAATTTTCAATTCTGTGTGAAGGAACCCATGTTTATCCTAGAACAGTATAGGAAGCGTTGTTAATTTTCTGCCACTGACTGTAAGTGTTTTATGTTTTGGGAAGGTACGTCAAGTGTGGCAAGAGCATGGAGTGGCACCTTTGATGAACTGCTTAGCAAACAGATTGGCCAGTTTTTCAGGACATACTTCAAAATGAATTATACCGGCCTTGCAGAGTACCCAGACTTTTTTGCTGTGTGCCTTATATTACTACTGGCAGGTAAAAAAATGAATTATACTACATCCTATGGTGAACCAAAATAATTCTCCTAGGAAAAGAGGTTACTACTGAATTTGCGGTTGAAGTTACTTAGATCTGCACATAGTTGTTGTTAGGTGACATTGAGTCGGTACCGACTCATAGCGACCCTATACACAGCAGAACAAAACACTGCTTGATCCTGGGCCAGCCTCACTACTGTTGCCATGCTTGAGTCCATCGATGCTGCCTCTTGGCCCATCCATCTCATTGGGAGTTTCCTCTATTTCCCTGACCCTACACCTGCACATAGTAGGGGGCTTCAAAAAGTTTGTGGGAAAATTCCATTTTCCAAGAACTTTTTGAAGCCCCCTTATATATACGTGTATGTTATTGTTGTAGAATTGTGGGCCTATTCTTGTCTGGATACTCATTTTAAATTAAATGTGTTTCAAAATTAATTTAAATTGTGTGGAAAAGAAAAGGAGCACTTCTGAGTAAATGGTATCTGGACTGCACCATATTATAGGATGGGGCACTTCAGTTACATAATACTAGTTGGAAGTTTATAGGAATGGCAATGGTGTGTCAATAAGGGAGAATTGTATTTCAGCTTGTTAGATATAACTAAGGATATTTGAAAACATAATATTTCAGAAGAAACGTTATTTTTCTTGCTTTTATGGCTGCATCTATGTAATTGTTAAGACATCCGGTTGCAAAGGAAGAATATTCAAACCTCTTATTTACATTGTAGATATGATGTAGACTGCAAACACTGCATTTTGGTAGTTTAGAAAGGACACAAGAATTAGAGTCAGGAAAAAAGAATATAAGAACTGATTTTCAATCCTACTCTGCAACTTTTTGGCTTTGTGACGTTGAGTGACTTAATCTTTTTATGACTCAGTTTACTCAGTTATAAAACAAGCATCAATACTTACTCATACAGGCTTTTTGTTGGATGTATAGTAAGCACTTAATGGTAGCTAGTACAGCCTTGTAAAGAATTACAAGGCTGTACTAGCTACTTGTTTTAATTCTTTGAACATTTTTTTTGTTTTGTCATCCCTACCTGTACTGTTTAAACTCATCAGTGACTTGCCATTGCACTTAGAATAAAATCCATGTTTGTTGTCATTTCCTACTTGATTTACCCTGAATAATCTGCCCTTTGCTTTCCAATTCAACTTCATCTATATAGCTGCTTTCTTTCTGCCTTGATTACCAAAGAGTGTGATAGAAAGATATTTCTATTATAAAATTTTTACTTGCAAAATTATCTAATTTAAAAAATAACTTTACTGATGTAAACGTTAAGAGTGGTTAAAAAAGTTTTATATGTGGGTTGAAACAGAAATGTCAGGTCTAAAATAATTTACATTATGCCTCTAATATCAAGAAAAAATGTATCTATTATCATTTTTAAAAGGTGATCAGGATTCTGTTTGTTTCTAACCTGCCTAGCTAATGTTACGTTATTTACATCATGGTTTTTTAGGGATAGTTTCAGTAAAGTTAAAATATTTACCTTTAATCTTTAAATGATGAGACGCATGTAGCTATGCAACAATTGTTGTTTTTGTTGTTAAGTGCCATTGAGTTGGTGCCGACTCATAGCAACCCTGTGTAGCAGGTGTGGGGAACATCTGGCCCTGGGCCATCTGGCCCTGTCAAGGCAACCACAGTTCCAGCCATCCCTTTAGGGGTAAGTTAATTCAATGTTTGACCAAATATAAAGGCTTATTTTTAAGATCATAATTGTGTATGGCCCATGAATGATGTTATAAATATCCAAATGGCCCTTGGCAGAAAAAGGTTCCCCATCCCTGCTGTACAGGGTTTCCAAGGAACACCTTTGGTGAGTTTAAACTGCTGACCTTGTGGTTCAAACCCACCTTGCGGTCCCATGTGTATCCTACAGTGCCATACCAGGACACCACGATTAGAATTGTTAAATTCCATAGCAAGACACAAGTGTGGCCTTCATCATTGTCCTGACTTCTCTACTGTCATATCATTTTCTTAAGAATTAAACTAAGGACCCTGAGTTTGTGCTAACCCAAAAGTTGGTGGTTTGAACCCACCCAACTATTTAGCTAGATGGCCTTGTACACTGTTTCTGTAAAGGTTACAGCCAAGAACACTATAGAGCAGTTGTACTCTGTAACACATGGGCTTGCCATCAGTTGGGGGTTCCCTTGATGGCTGCTAACAACAATAATGGTTGGCACAGTGGCAGTAGCAATTGGCTCAATTGTAGTAGCAATTGTAAGAATGCCTCAGAACCAGGCAGTGTTTCGTTCTGTTGTGGGTAGGGTTGCTATGAACTGGAACCGACTTGATGGCACCTAACAACAATAATAGCAATAACAAATATTGGCTAAGCTTTCATAATGACTCTCTTCTTAGAATCTTTGAAGATCAAATCTTCCTATTTAAATATCCATACTGTAATGACAAGTCTTGTCAACTGAAGCTGTCCAAAGAAGTACAGGTTTCTAATATCCCTTGCTATCTAAAGGTAGAACATTCTTTTGAATCCTTTTGTGAGTCAAAATAGCTTAAAACAAAGAAGCAGTCACCATTAATTTACTTGGGAAAAATTGTTGAGCATCTCGACACCCAAAATGTAACCTACCAAATCATATAAAATATACATAAAACTTAAAATGCCACTAACATATAGTAAAAGCAGGGATGATATGATAAATACATACCTATGTGTTGGAAGAAGTTTAGCCAGAGTGCTCCTTGGAAGCCAGGATGGCCATACTTTGTCTCTCATACTTTGGACATATTGTCAGGAGGGACCAGTCCCTAGAGAACAATATCATGTTTGATAAGGTGGAGAGTTAGAGTAAAAGAGGAAGACCCCCAGTGAGATGGATTAGCACAGTGGCAACATCAGTGGGCTCAAATGTAGCAACAATTGTGAGGCTGACCTGGGACCGGGCAGTGTTTTGTTCTATTGTGCTTAGTTAGGGTCACTATGAGTCAGTACCAACTCGATGACACCTAACAACAACAACAGCAACATCCAAATCCACTGCCTTTGAGTTGATTTCCGAGGCTGCAAATCTTGACAGGAGCAAAAAACCTCATCTTTCTCCTATGGAGCAGCCGTGGGCTTGACCTTGCAATTAGCAGTCTAGTGCTTACCATAGCTTACATAAAATAAAAATAATGCATGTACTATAGTGTTATTTATCAGAATGGGAAAGATGACAGTTACACTGGAAAGCTGGGAGGTGGTGGTGGTAATAATGGCAGCCCTGGTAACCTTATCTGACAATGAAACATGGAATTGGGTTGAAGGACTGGGGTTTGAATCCTGCAGAAGAGTGGGATTTATATAAGCTGTGTATGCTGAGGGATGAGTCTTACCGTTAGAGAAATGCACAGGGAATGTGATTTCACGATGCATGGTGCATTTATATATCACCCAGACTCTTAGTGTGGTGCTGTAGGATCAGCACTGGACTGTGAACCACAAGGTGGGCAGCTGCTCCTCAGAAACCCTATACAGGGTTACTATCAGTCAGAACCGATTCAAAGGCCCTTACCAGCAATAACAACAGGTTATTGATTGGGAGTTTGTGTATAAAGGGTGGCAACACCACTCTTACTGCTGGGGGTGCATGCTGCCTCTTTAATAATACACTGCAAAACTAACACTAAACACTCTCTGCCTTATTTTTATAAAAGTGAAAATCATCTTCAGATTTCTTTTGGTTAGTGAAAGCCGATACTAATGTAGGTCTTTCTTAAAGTGAAGCAGTATAAGCAAAGCTTCAAAAAGTCAGGGATACCTATATATGCAGACTTTAGATCTAGAGGAACATATGGGGTATTGAGAAACTTGTACTACATTGTACAAGTAAAGGTGTTTCTGGAGAAAGATGCGGCATTCTGCTTCCATGAAAGATGTACAGGCAGTTCAACTCTGACCTATTAGGTTGCTGTGAGTTGGAACTGACTCAAGATCAACTGAGTTTTGGGTCTAGTTATGAGGAACAAGCAGGCAAACATATGGAGTAATCCTTTCATAGCAGTCATTTCCCCAGTTGTAAAAAAATAAAATATGTAAATATAAAAGATGTGAATTACGGACTTAAAGTTTATTTCCCTAGGTCCATAGGGTTCCAGGGTCCCAACTCTCACTCAACCTTTAGGTTAGCAACTAGTCATAATTGTATGCATTAAAGATAATGAATATAAAAGTATCATGATAGCACTAAAAGGAAACAAAGATAAATGTAGATTAATGTTAGGGAAAATTCTTCTAAAAGTAGAAACTAAAGAGTAATAATTATAGATCAGATTAGTACAATTCTAAAACTTTCCTACATAAATAACCAACATTTCCCAAATTATGAACTGGAAAAATTCCTTGGCAGAGTTTAAAGCATTGCTATACAAAGAACTCATACAAATGAATAAGAGCAAGAAGAATACGCTAATAGGAAAAATGGGCAATTTAAATTGGACCAAACTTTCTGTAGACTATTTGGATGATACAAACCAAAAGCCCATTATAAAAATGCATACCCTTTGACACAGTATAACTGGTAGAATATTGTTGTAAAGAAATAATGTACAAAGAGATTTATAAAAAGATAATTATATCAGTACTGTTTAAGTTGTAAAAAATTAAGAGTGACCTAATTGTCTCACGCCTCTCTGAAATCCTGTTTAGGGTCACTATGAGTCAGAACCAACTCCATGAAACAAGACAGCACCAACAGTTTTCTGTAAATAAAAGATTAAAGTTTAAAAAATTGTTGACATTGAGTTGATTCCAACTCATAGCTACCCTAGAGGAGAGGGTTGTTGTTACGTATCATTTAGTTTGTTCCGACTCATAATGACCCTGTGTAGGGTTTCAGCCAAGAACTGCTGTATAAGGTTTCTGCAGTTACAAATCTTTACAGAAGCTGACTGTGACATATCTTTTTCCCACAGAGTGATTGTTGTTTTATATTGCAATCAAGTCGGTTCTGACTCATAGCAACTGTATAGGGTTTCCGAGGAGCGAATGGTGGGTTTGAACCACCGATCTTGAGATTAGCACTCCACTGCTTATCCTACAGTGCTACATCAGGATTCCAGTGGAGAGATTAGTGGGTTCAGACTGCCCAACTTCCTGGTGCTTAATTACTGTGCCACCGTATTAATTACTGTGCCACCATGTAGTAGGAGATAATGTGGCTGTTAATTAAGGTATTTGTTGGCATGGAATTAGGGGAGGGGTGTTTTGCATATGCAAAATTCTGGAGTTGATATTTCCAATTTTTCTTTACCTTCAAATTATTTAACTGGGAAATGGATTACCTTTACAGTCCGAATGTAAGATAAAATCCAGAACAAACCAGTTAAAGGGCATTCTGACCCCTGGTGCCTCTATGTGTTTACAATACAACTGGTCCGCAGGGTTTTCCTGGCAATAGTCTTTACTGAAGCCTGTAGGGCACCATTGGGTGGGTTCTAACCACCAACATTTAGGGTACCAACTAATCACAAGCTGATTGCACTGCCCAGAATCTAGAATGTAAAATGAAGCTATTATAAAATGAGAATAGGTTTTGCAAAGTACTTTTTGACCCAACTCATGAAGATTGTTTTCTGATTATCTGTTCAAAACTCACCACAGGGCAGATACATGATTGAGGTTTTGCTTTAAAAAATTTAGCAACCTAAAGAAATTTGATGGAACAGCTGGGGACACTGGACTCAGGGAGGGATAGGGAGGGACTGTGTGCTGACGGCCAGGGGGGCAGGCCTGTGGGGTGTACCTTGTGGTTGTTTGATGATGTATGGAGGGGATTGTAATCATTGC
>NW_006408529.1:24819145-24836345 GCF_000296735.1 Chrysochloris asiatica | reverse complement strand
AATGTCCTCCCGTGTAAACTATCAATAAAAAAAACAGGGCAGAGGAGGGAAAAAAAAAAGTTTAGCAATCATTAATCTTGAAAAAGCTTTTTTTAAAAGCATTTCATTGAAATTAAGTATTACTTTGCCTTTGTCCACTCCCTGGTAATAATAGCCAAAATTGTTTTTGTTGCTAAGCCCCTTCGTGTTGGTTCTCACTCATAGAGACCCTAAATAGGGTTTCTAAGGAACAGCTGGTGAGTTTGAACTGCCAACCTTGTAGTTCAAACTGACCTTTTGTTCCATGGCTTTATCCTACAGTGCTAAAGCAGGATTCCAAAATTACTAAATTTCTATATTTATTCAAGTGTGTGTTGTCTCCCAATTGTGAACACCATCTGACTCATGAAATCAAACTGGTGTATTCAGAAGACATTGTTTCACAATAAGGTGACAATAATGCAAGTGAAATACAGGAAAGGCTGGTGAAATCATATCCTTCAGCTTAAAATACCTTTCATAAAACTAGGGAGCCCTGGTAACACAGTGGATAGATGCTTATCGGTAACCAGAAGGCTGATGGTTTGAACCCACAAGTCACTGCATGGGAGAAAGAGGTAGAAGTCAGCAAAGATCACAGGCCTTGGAAACGCTAAGGGACACTTCTACATTCTCCTATAGTGTACCTATGAGTAGGAATTGACATAACAGGTTTGGGTTTGTTCCTAATACTTAACGTGAAATTTAGAATGCCCTTTTTTTTCTCCCCTCCATAGGTCTTTTATCTTTTGGAGTCAAAGAGTCTGCTTGGGTGAATAAAGTCTTCACAGCTATAAATATCCTGGTCCTTCTTTTTGTTATGGTTGCTGGGTTTGTGAAAGGAAATGTGGCAAACTGGAAAATTAGTGAAGAGTTTCTCAAAAACATATCAGCAAGTGCCAGGTATAAAATAAGTCCTCTTGTTTTGATTTATAGTTTTTTATATTTGCCAACTTTTTGTTTGCTGTTGTATTTTAAGAGCACATATGAGCAAGTTTTCCTCTTAGAGCAGTGCTCTCAAACTTTCTACTTCTAAGACCTTTCTGAGAACTCTTCCCAGGCTCTTCCCAAACATAAATGCATATGTATTATTTTTGTTTCTTGGAGTTGCCAGAAGAAATGATCACAAAGTTGGGTAGCTTAAAGTAACAATTTCAAAGAGCTGAGAAATACAACAACTTTTCAAGAGACCATTGTGAAATGTATTTCTAGGAGAAGCTGTTTTCTGGAAAATAATTTATTGGTGTGTTTGTTCCCTGTCTTAGAGAGCCGCCTGCTGAAAATGGAACAAGTATCTATGGGGCCGGTGGCTTTATGCCTTATGGCTTTGCAGGAACTCTGGCTGGTGCTGCCACATGCTTTTATGCATTTGTGGGATTTGATTGCATTGCAACAACTGGTAAGAGCAGATTCTTGGCTCTGTGAATCAGGGGAAGGTGTTCCTTTTCCTCACTAGTACCCATGGGCAAAGCAGAGGGTTGAGGAAAGAAAATGGGATTTAGGATAAGAAAGGCTGTTTCCAAGTCAGCTATAACATTTGTTATATATGACAAAAAGAAACATAGTGAAACACTCTGAGCCATGGTTTCCTTATAGGTAAAAATTGGAAGAATAGTTCAACTTGTCAGATCTTGTAAAGCTTATCTTAGATCATACAAGGGGCCTTCAAAAAGTTTGTGGAGAAATAGAATCAAGGGAAAATGGAACTTTTCCAAGAGTCAGTTCTGACTCACAGTGACCCTGTATAGCGTTTCTGAGGAGTGGCTGGTGAATTTGAATTGCCAACCTTGCAGTTCAAACTGATTTTGTGGTCCAATACATTATCCAATGGTTATTATTAGCCTTAAGTTTCTCTGAAAGTGTTGTCATGCTGAGAAACAAATAATATCCTAATTTAAATAGTCACCATTGTAGGACAAAATTTGTTGTATGAATTATTTTCTTTTTATCCTATGTTGTAAAATAATTGTCAGAATCACTCTAAATGTTCCTTCTGGTTTCATATCATCGCATGGCTTATACTTGCCCATCTTTTGGCTACTTCAAGTGTCGCATCCTATTAAAAGATCCAAAGTATACTTTTCTTTTTTTTAACTGAGACTACAGTTTCATATGAATAGATGCACTGGGTAGAAGTTTATTGAAGCCTGCATATTTAAGGGCCTCCATATTTAAGGGCCTCCGGAGTGCCATGGCAGTGGAGAAATCATTCTCCCTTTGCATAAAGGCTGCTATTTGATCCCAAATATTTAATAGTACTGCACCAAGGCTTTTTGTGCTGGAGACAGGAAACTGCCTTGCATGACATTTTCCTATCTTCTTTTCCTCTGGACATTGGATTTTTTTAATTTTTTTTTTTTTAATGCCATAGCAAAGTTTGCTTTAAGAAGACAGGAAATTTTCATGTAGGAGGGTGAGTCAAAAATGATCCGCACTCCAGTTCTATTAAAATGCCTGTTAACATCATGGCTGTGGACAACATTGAACGCACATGAAATGATTCTGTTGAATAGACAAATGACAGTGGATTATGTGGCTAATCATTTGAAACTCAACCATGACTCTGCCTATGTAATAATCCACGACAGACTAGGGTTTCCAAAATTGTGTGGGAGATGGGTACCCAAACAACTCATGGAAGAGCATAAACAGCAGAAACGTTAAGACATCTGCAAACAAAATATGGACTGGCACTCAAAGGAAGGTAAATGTTTCTGTAAACAAAAATGGCTACTGGTGATGAGGTGTGGATTGATCACTAGGAGCCTGAGAGTAAACGGCAGAATATAGAATGGAAACATCCTCAATCGCTGACCAAGAAAAAGTTCAAAAGTCAATCATCAGTTGGAAAATTGATGCTTACAGTTTTCCAGGATTCTCAAGAACCAATATTGAAATACTGTCTGGAAAAAATATTGTTCAACAATCAACAGTGCTCTTTGCAGTGAGATGTGTCTAAATTTTTGATTAAATGCTGAGTACTGTTTTCCAAGGGTGTTGTGATTTTGCATGACAGTGTACATCACATACCACTGTCCACACTGTTGACACTGTGCAGAAACTTCATTTTGAGATGTTAAAGCATCCTCCCTATAGTCCTGACCTTGCTCCATCGACTTTCACCCATTTGGTGCCCTGAAAGCAGCCCTTTGAGGATAAAGATTCACCTCTGATGAAGAGTGGAGACAGCAGTCCTGTTGTGGCTCCCAGCTCAGCATTTCTTAATAAGGGAATACAAAAGCTTGTTGACAGATGGACAGAGCTTATTGAAAAGCCAGGAGATTATGTCAAAAAATGATGTATTATCTTTTCTAAAAGTTGGTTAAATTCTACAGCTAGAGTGAGGATAGTTTTTGACTCATTCTCATAGAATAGGTGAATTAAGCTAAATAAAAGAGAAGGGTATAAAAAGCAGAATAGACCTCTACCAATGAGGAGAGGAAGAATTTGCTATGAAATGAATACTATACCTGTTCATGCTTTGAAGTCCTATTGTGCTGTGGGTTAAGGCTCTGCGCTGCAAAGTTGGTTTGAACTGCAAGGTCGGCGGTCCAACCTTGCCAGACGCTCCTCGGAAATCCTATTCAGGGTTGCTATGGGTCAGAACCAGATCAAAGGCACTTAACAAGAACAACAAGTTCATGCTTTATTAAATATGCTCATCTATTGTTTATTTTTCTTTAGGTGAAGAAGTCCGGAATCCCCAGAAAGCTATACCTATTGGAATTGTGACTTCTTTGCTTGTTTGCTTTATGGCCTATTTTGGGGTCTCTGCAGCTTTAACACTTATGATGCCATACTACCTCCTCGATGAAAAAAGCCCCCTTCCTGTAGCATTTGAATATGTGGGCTGGGGTCCTGCCAAATATGTTGTTGCAGCGGGTTCCCTCTGTGCATTGTCAACAAGGTATGTTGCATTGTCAATTGGACAGAAATGTTTGGGTTATTATAAAGCCTTGTCAATATCTAGAGAAATGCTTTTATATGTTTTAAAAATATCCTAATGTAAGAAACAGATGTTCTGGTGTAGGATAGGCACTGGACTGCTAACTGCTAGATTGGCAGTTCAAATCCACAAGCTGCTCCTATATAATTTTGCTATGTGTCAGAACCGACTTGATGTGACTTAGCAACAATAATATAAGGAACAAATACAAAAATAATACATTCTCTGAATAGCTTGCCCATAATTGCTGTATACAGACTTTAAGTGCTAACTTTCCCTCCTGTCTCTGAATCAGTTATCAAATCAGTTTTTTAGTAAAATAATGGTTGTAGTGTCTGTGGAAATATCTGTGGCATTTGCACACACATATACATTTTACTCCCTATTTTTGTATGTGTATATTATAAAAATTTGAGGATGAGATAGTTTGAATAATTTTAAATAACCATTGTTGTTGTTGATAAGTGCTGTCGAGTCGATTCCGACCCATAGCAACCCTGTATAGGGTTTCTAAGGAGTGGCTGGTGAGCTTGAACCACTGACCTTGCAGTTCAAACAACTTTGCAGCCGGACACATTAGCTCACAGCGCCATAGGACTCCAAATAACCATTAGTAAATGGCAATATAATTTATTGAGACATTAAAAAAAATGCTTATAGATAGAATGTTGTCTGTTGGCTTTGGTGTTAAAATGGAGACCTTTTGTGCAGACTTGACATTTGCTGCTGTCTTTTATAGTAATATTCGGTCTGTGTAAGTGGAAATGATGCACTTTGGCTTTCTTATATTTTTATTGTGAAACACTGAGACTTTCCTTCTTAGCACTGATTAGAGTGAATTTGGTCTAGAAATAGACATTGCAACTTTCAACTTCAGGCTGAACATCATGTAATATCTGTGGGAAAAGAGAAGGGTAATCAACTCTCAAGTGTTCAGATGCTTAGATGCTGCTTGTATCATGTGTCCTAAGCTAATCCTATTTCAAATTACCATAATGGTCATAAGTAAAACATTTCATTGTAGTTGCAGATAATGCTATATGTCAGTGCATACTGATAGAGAAGATGAATCTCTGCCTGATCACTAATATTTTACACTGAAAGATTTATGTAAAAGAGTGTTTATATAATTTATCAATGCAGCTTTATTTTACTTAAATCCCTGTTTTGTGTTCTATTAAAAATATTAAGTTATAAATGCTAAAAATAGTTATTTCCATTAAAATATGATATAGCAACTTAATATAAACAAGTAATAATTAAAAACTTACCTTAGTTTTGACTTTGTCAATATCTAGAGAATTGCTTTTGTATGTTTTAAAAATAGCCATCTTCTAGTGTGAGGTTTCTAATAGTTTCAAATAATTTCAAAATTCTCAACTATGAAGATACCATTCCACTACGGTTTTAGAAGAGGTACACAAAGATTCATCCATGGCCAAGCGCTAACCTAGATTTATTGAAAGGTAAAGAAAGATGATGGGTTTTTAAAAAATGCAATATTTCTCTTCTTTTTTCTAAGTCATATCTGGAATTGCTAAACATACCAGTAATTCAAAGCAAAAATCATCTGGCTAAACTTCACTGTTACTTTTAATTATAGCCACTTCTAAGAACTAAATTTACATTTTTTTGTTTTGTTTTGTTTTACCTTTTCTCCACCTGATTATCTTAGGATGTTGGTAATTATTAATAATTTGATCAATGATCAGGCTATATGAGAAAAAATAATGGTAAAATAGGTACACAAAATACATAATTATTGAATAAATGAGTTGGTTATTCATGAAATAATTTTTTTCATCTAAATATCAACTTAATTATATTTTTGAGATACTGCTGCTAATAATTTCTTAATGATAAGTTTAGTATTTTAGGGGGTAAAGCTATAATTAATTGGTTTTAATTCAGTAATCATGAAAATGTACAAATTACTTACAATATTGTTTTTAACCTGATAATTTTGCTGAATAAATATCTTCAAAAGAATAGTAAATAGCATCATGTAAATATTGGAAAATAGATTTAATTACCCAATCATAATGCATTTTTTATAATTACAGCTTCATAATTACAGCTGTCTTGCTGAGTTTTATACAATTATTTAAATTCTTGAACATAATCTTGCATGAATGTGTTTGCCATACTGCATGTGTTTGCTTTTTATTCAGTCTTCTTGGATCCATTTTCCCAATGCCTCGTGTAATCTATGCTATGGCGGAGGATGGGTTGCTTTTCAAATGTCTAGCTCAAATCAATTCCAAAACGAAGACACCAGTAATTGCTACTTTATCATCAGGTGCAGTGGCAGGTGAGAGACAGTTGGCTTTTATAAGAAAAGGGGGATTGTTTCCATTAAACGATTATGGAAAATAGAAAGTAAGGTGGTTGTCAGTTATTTACATAGATGTCAATAAATTTGTGAATGTTTTCTGTTTTGAATTTTTTTGGCAGTAGGTTCTGTACTTTAGTGTATCCTGTCTTTACCTGTGTATACCTTTCTAGAATACTAATAATATCTCACATGTGGATTATGAATTTTTCTGTTCTAGTCTTCTGGGCTCTATGTTCCCTTTACCCCGAATTCTGTTTGCCATGGCACGGGATGGTTTACTCTTTAGATTTCTTGCCAGAGTGAGTAAAAGGCAGTCACCAGTTGCTGCCACGTTGACAGCAGGGGTCATTTCTGGTAAGCTTAACAAACATAGGCCTCTTCAACATTGGACTTGAACAGTGTGTGCTCGTGCATGGACTTAGAAACAGAGGGCCTGCTTGCTGTGCATGTAAGTTAAGAATAAAATCACTGATGAATTAGGGTCTGAGCGTTGGGTGACAGCTGGAAATCATGGTGCCAGTGGTATATTGAAATTCATTCTCATCTTGGGATGTTTTCATTGCTTAAAAAATTGGGGATTCTAGCAAATGTGCAAAGGATTGTAATGGTTTCTCATTATTAGGTATCAAATTCATTATCTATCAATTGGTGGTGTGATGCATAAAATTGTATTCTTAGCATGTAAAATCTTAATTGAGGAATAATTACTTAATTTTTGAAATGTTAATTCAAAATAATGATTTAATGTTTTCCTTTTTGTTCAAGATATAAGGGCTTGCTATAAAAGCCATCGAACATTTTTAAAAACCCAACTTTATGAAAACAACCAAAAACCCTCAACTTTGCTCATTCTTAAGTATGAGAAATGCCAAAGACAATTTATACTTGGTCGTTGTAATCACTGCCCTCAGTAGTGGGCATCCCCACTTCCTGGAACATCATGGTTTATGATTCAGTCATAACCTTGTCAAAAGCACACATGTCCTCTCAAACCCCATTGTGAATCTCTTTTTCCTTTCAACTGTTTTTGTGCTAAATTATGTTCAGAAAATTCATATACCTACCTCTTGGCATGTCATAATTACATGTACAAATGCCTTTGTCCAGAGTCTTATTCTGTGCTGAAATTTTCAAAGATTCCATAGGATAGAGAAAATGGCACAAAGGTACTGCTGGAGGAAGGAAGGAAGAGAAGGACTTCATCAAACATAAATAAAATCATGTTGGTAGTAGAAATTCATACCAAAATGATAATTTTGTCAGGGCTTTCAATTGTTAGGAAACTAGATTAGAGAATAGATCATTTAATTAAATTGTGTATAAAGTTGAATTTTTTTTTCCATGATCAGAAAGTGATTGCCTAAACAGCCTAATTTTGTAATGATTTTCTAATAAACTTGGCACTTTATTAGATGTAGATGGATAGACAAGTCACTTTATTTCTCAAGGCTTACATTTCCATCCCCATGAAAAGTAGGCTACATTAGATGATTTATGTCCAATTTTATTAAACAGTGCTTTCTAATATTGAAAATAATTTATGAATGTTTCTCGACAAAAGATTACATTTTTTATTTACTCCATAAAAGCTTTTGTATTTTTTTAATAACGAACTTGTCCAGTAATGCTCTACTTTGTATTCAGAATTTTTAAAAACCGTATCCTCTTCTGTTCAGAAGAAATTAATTAAATAAGATAATTATAATAGAAAACTTTTTTTTAAATGCCTTAAAAAATACATTTTTGTTATTTTGTATTGTACCTCAGACATCACTCTGCTTTTTTTTTTTTTTTAAATCAGAGTGCTTGTATGTCTAATAATCATTTCCTCTATTTTGATGCATCTTATGGCTGTCTATCAATCTCACAAAACATATTGAAAATATACTAATCTAATGTACATTCCACTAGCAATGAAAAGCTTACAAAGTAATGTATGTGGTGTATTTAAAGAAACAATGTGATATTGTAGCAGGTGCTTGGGGATGTTGGTTTTAGTAACCTTGCTAACGTAGCCTATGTATAAAATGAGGATAATGAGCCTATTAGGTCAATCCATGGGAAAGTGCTAGAGTTTTGTTTTGTTTTGTAAAAAAACAGTTGAATTACAGTCATTTCATATGGCTGAACCTAAATAATCCCTCTGGGGTTATCAACTTGAAAATTTGATAATTTTATTTTCAACTTGATTATCATGGAATTCTCAAGTTGAACATAGCGTGAGAACATGGACATATAAAGTTTACTGAGAGGTCTGAAACACTGTATACATATGATATAGTATCATCTACTCTCATAGACAGCATTGCTATGTGGTAAATTCAAACTGATACTTACACAATTTTTATGTAACACTGGAGAGATAAGCTTTCAAGTATGAGTTAACTATTCATCTATATAAATTATATTTTGCCTTTTAACATTATTGGGTCTACCTAGAGTGCATGGTTAAAATCCCAGTAGAATGTAGCCTATATCACAAACATAATTTAATTGAAAATTATTTTGCATATAGTTTAAAATGCAGACAAAAATTTAAGTGATTATATATTTTAATAAATGTTCTCCTGCTAGAAATTTTTATAGTTAAAAAAAGAACTACCTAATATCTCCTAGCAATGTTTTTTCTGAAGTATCAAATGTCAGTGAGCTGTCATGTAATATGTTTATTCTTTGTTACATCAAATACTTTTTAAGTGGTCAAAGTAGAAGTGTTTTGTACTTGATAGATGGTTGAGGGTGCTTGAAGTTTTATTAGCATTTTATATGACCTAAAGGACATCTTACTTTGAGAAATATATTTTTTACACTTTGTCCCATCATTGATACTAAAAAATAATAATAAAGTTAGTCATCAGTCCCTAACTTGAAAGGTATTCACTGTGTGGAGTTTGACCTTAGGCCTCTTTCTTCATCTTCCTTTTCTGTTCCTAATAGCTGTGATGGCCTTTCTGTTTGACCTGAAGGCTCTTGTGGACATGATGTCCATTGGCACTCTCCTGGCCTACTCTCTGGTTGCAGCCTGTGTCCTCATCCTCCGGTGAGTTGTCCTTGTTGCCAGGTGGTTCTGAAGCGTGTATGTCCTGTGGCACATAGGGAGTATAGAAAACTGGGACTCACAACCCTCACTTCAAGCAGCTAACAATCTCACTGAATTGAGAGTCTATGAGCAGACATACTCGGTCCTTACCAAAGAATCAGATACAGTCTGATAATGAGTGATGTAGGTCGGCCAGTCTTATCTAGAAGACGTATTGTCATGATGTATAAAGACACTTTAAAATACTCATACGTTTTGTCCAAAAAAATTGAACTGCTGAAATTTTATCCTGAAGCTTTAATCAAAGAGTCACACCCAGAAAGATATAAAGGATACATATGGAAAAATAATTTATAATAGTAAACAAACTAAATAAATGAGGATTCATTTGTTCAATGGTTTATTATATAACATATAAACTGCTATTAAATTGCATGGGGAAGTGTCTCATTTGCTATATATAGCATTTGAATTTATTTAAAGCATACAGTCATCCTGCCGTATCTGTGGTTCTACATTCAGGGTTTCAGCCAACCATGGATTGAAAATATTTGGAAAGAAAAAAAATTCCAGAAAGTAAAACTTTCATTTGCTGCATGCTGAGTACTACACTGAATCCACGTGATGCAGTGATGTATAGGACTACCCTGCTGTAACCTCTTGCCCTTTCACAGATCTGCAGTCTCCCTTCAGCCCTCCTTTAGCATCGTTTGCCTCACACCTTGTTAGCTCGCTACTTGTGTTGTATGCACCCTTTGTTTCTGTGGAATGCAGTTGAGTGGTCAAAACATTTCCTCAAAGTGTAAAAGGGAGCAGAAAGTACTATTTGCATCGTGCTTGCATTGTGTTAAACATTGCATGTAATACAGAGATGATTGAAAGTATACAAGCAGATGTGTGTAGGTTACATGCAAACACATATAAGGAACTTGAGCATCTTCAGATTTTGATATCTGTTGGGGGTCCTGGAACCAAACCCCCAGATACTGAGGGATGACAGTATATGCATACATATGTATTGTGTATGTGGATACGTATTGTTGTTACTGTGTAGTATTAAATTGATTCTGATGGTATTGGAGGAGAATATTGAAAATACCATGGACTACCAAAAAAAACAAACAAATCTGTGTTGTTAGAAGTAGAGCCAGAATGCTCCTTGGAAGTCAGGATGGCCAGACTTTGTCTCTCATATTTGCACATATTATCAGGAGGGACCAGACCCTGGAGAAAGGACATCATGCTTAGTAAAGTGGAAGGTCAGTGAAAAAGAGGAAGACCCCAATGAAATGTGTTCAAGCATAGCAGTGATTGTAAGGTTGGCGCAGCACTGGGCAGTGTTTCGTTCTGTTGTACATAAGGTCTCTGTGAGTCAGTACTAACTCGACAGCACTTAACAACAATGACAGAGTAGAAATGCCCCATAGGATTGCTTAGGCTGAAATCTATGGACGCACATCACCAGGTCTTTTCTCCTGTGGAGCTGCAGTTGGTTTCAACCTCTGACCTTTTGGTAAACAGCTGAACAGCTAACCTTTGCTCTACCAGGACTTCGTGTGTGTGTGTGTGTGTAAGCGTGGGTGTACACACACATTTACATGTACTTAGGTCTAGATGGAATTGTACCAAATGCTAATAGTGGTTAACTCTGGATAGATGGCATTATGGGTAATTTTAATTTTCTTTATGCTTTTGTGTATTTTTCTCCAGTGAGCGTATTTCTTCTTTATATGGAGGAAAATGTTGGTTCCAAAAATAAGTAAAGGGAGCTCAGGGGAGGAAGAGGCCACCCTGGGAGTGCTGGGGGCAGTCTCGGAGGTACCCAGGTTGATATTTTGACATCGCCTATGAAGGATGAGGATGGACTCACAAAGGAAAAGGCTGTACATAGGGTGGGGAGGAGAGGGAAGTTGGGGTGGTGTGAGAATGCCTAGACCTGCCTATCTGGGGTTAAATATAAGGTTTAGGTAGGAAAGTTGAGGAGATGAAGCCTGAGAGGCTAATTGTGAGGAGGCTTTTGAATACTAAATTAAAAGGGCTTTACTTTATTCTGTAGCTGATGTTTAACCAGCGTTTCTGACTATTGTTTTAGCTAACCACAGGTCCTGGATATTTTCAAATTAATCTTGACTGTTTCACTGTAAGATTTAGCTGTCTTCTGTATCTAACATGGACCTCCTAATGTAGTGACTCTCAGGAAGTTCAGAGTTGCTACAGGTATTTTATTGAAAAGGTCTGTGGCAGGCTCCGGGACACTCAGGGGCTAGGGCAGGCCGTATGACGGGCCTTCAGAAAGTTGGAATGAAAAGAGAATGGAATTTTTCCACGAAGTTTTTGAAGCCTCCTTGTGCGTGATCTTCTGCACAAGCTATGATTCTCTGATGTGTCTTGTTTGGAATTTTAGGTTTCGCTTCTTTTTTTTTGGCATTTTTGGGTTACTTATTTATTGTGTTTTCTGTGGACATGGTACACAACAAAACTGGTGCCCATTGAGCTGTTTCTACACATACAGTTAGGTGACATTGGTTACATTTTTCAGATTCTCATTACTTCTAGTTCCATTCCCGTTAAAGTAGTCTCAGAGCCCCCTAAACACCTCATCTGTGTTTTAGAGTATTTGCTTACCAGGTGCTCATTTTATTTTGGCCAAGTGTTGATTTCAAAGTAAAAACAGATTATTTTATTTGGCAAATAGGTACCAGCCTGGCTTATCTTATGAGCAGCCAAAGTATTCTCCTGAGAAAGAGGTTCTACAATCATGTACCAGCCCAGCCTCCAAGAGCGACTCCCAGGTCACCATGCTGCAGGACCAGGGCTTCAGCCTGCGTGTCCTCATCAACCCCTCCACCCTGCCTACACAGATGTCAGCTTCCCTCGTGAGCTTTCTGGTGGGATTCCTGGGTAAGTCCTCTTCATTGCATACATTATAAAGACCCAGCTGATGATGTGTGTAGGTAGAACAGGTATGAGGTGAACGAAGACGAAAGGCCTTACAGTGTGTTAGTGACTGCCTTTGTTTAACTAGTGCTGCTGTGACAGAAATACCACAAGTGGGAGACCCTAAAGAATAGAAATTTATTTTCTCATTGTTTTTAAGAGGCATCTAGACATCCAAATTCAGAGCACCAACTTTAGGAGAAGCTCGCTCTTGGTCTGCTCTGGGTGGGGAAGATCCTTGTCTGTCTCAGCTCTTGTAAGCTCAGTGTTCCTCACGTGACATCTTCCCCATTTACACTTCCTGTCTCTGACTCTATGCTGAGCCTTATAACTCAGAATTGAGTAGGTTTAGGATACACCATGCACTGATAGGTAACAAAGGAAACCCTATTTCCAAACAGGATTACATCCATAGGTGCAAGGGTTAGGATTCCAACACGTATTTTGAAGGGAGACACAATTCAATCCTTAAAACAGTGACTAACCTGAGCCCCAACATTTCCACTCAAAATATCACTAACTGTTGAGATCATCTTTATTTTAGAAGGATGGCTATATCACAGCTTGATAATTGAAGATTTGAAAGAAAGAAAATTCCTGTAGCTGAGAGTAGGGAAAATACAAAGCAGATAAATTTAATTAGCTGTTGGATGTGAAAATATCAGCCTAACAACACATACCAGTAATATAGCTGAGAAGCCAGTGAGATTGGGTGGCAGTGTAAAAACTCCTGATTTGCAACCCCATTCATATTTTCATTGACCTTTTTGGACATCATTTTGTGTCTGGAACTCTGCTGGACACTTGGGATATCAAGAGCAAGATGGCCTTGCTCTCACTGGGGTTCACCACATAGTATGGAACATGGTTGTGGCAAGTGAAAAGAGCTACAGGGTTCTCTGAGCACACAGGAAGGGCACCTAATGGCCAGAGATAAGGATGGTGATGCCATTCTCTGAAACAGGGAGAAAAGATGCAGATCATATCATAAAAGATGATTGGTTTGCATTAACAACCAGTGTTTATAGCAGCATATAATAGACTTGCCAGTTCCCATTTGAGAATGAGAATTCACCACACTTGACAACATCCCACCAGTCCCAGTGATGGTAGAGTGTAAGGACAGTAGCAAAGGAGGGCTTGGATGGCAGTTGTGTCTAAGGAGAGACAGTCATGAGCCAGTGAGCAGGATGCTGAGATCAGTGCAATCGGCCATCTCGTCCCATAATGAAAAAGAAGAAAGGACCAATGAAAGAGTATTTGTATATATAATGACCTTGATGTGTCATGAAAACAGACGATCTGAAGTGAGGAATCTTGAGTTAAAAGTTGTGTGCGGGCGGTTTTGTTTTGTTTTACACATCTACCTTTGCAGCGTTTCTGGTCTTGGGCCTGAGTATTCTGACCACCTATGGAGTTGACGCCATTGCCAGGCTGGAGGCCTGGAGCCTGGCTCTCCTCATGGTGCTGCTTGTTCTCTGCATTGCCATTGTTCTCACCATTTGGAGACAGCCCCAGAACCAGCAAAAAGTAGCCTTCATGGTAAGTGTAGTGTGGATTAGAGATCATAGACTCTAATGTGCACCTTCTCTGTTCATTAGTCTTTGTCAGTATAAAAAAGTAAGTAAAAAGCTTCTAAAGAAGCTAACCAGTTGACAGGAGAGGAGCATCTTAGTCTTTAACATGTTTTCTTTTCGTCATACTATTCTCTTTATATTGGCTGTTTTCTCTGCCCCTTTTAAAACAAACAAACTTGAATAGGCTCCTATTAAATTATATGTAATCGTATAAATTAAATGTAATATAAAATATACTTCTTGTCAGGTACTCTATGGTGGTGGTAGTGATGTGCCAGTGGGGTGATTGCTACTCATAGCAAGGCTGTGTAGTTTTCGAGGCTGTAAATCTTTACGGGAGCAGAAAACCTCATCTTACGCCCATGGCTACTGGTCGATTTGAATTGCTTAACTTTCAGTTAGCAGCCCAGCTGATAATCCACTACGCTACCAGTCCTCCTTTAAGTAATCTCTGGTGGTGGTGGTGTGCCATGAAGTCAGTTCTGATTCCTAGCAACCTTGTAGAGGATTTCTGAAACTGTAAATCTCTATGGGAGTGGAAACCCATAAAAGAAAAGTCTTTTCTCCCGCTGAGTAGCTAGTAGATGTGACCTGCTGATCTTGCTGCTAGCAGCCCAATTCATAACCCACTTCACTACTCTGTTACCTTCAAGCAATTATAGTATTAGAAAACAGCGTGTCTTCATTTAGAAATTCCATGCCCTCCTAGCAGGAGGATTATTTCTACCAAAAGCCCTTCTTTGTCAAGTGAAATGATTCTGTCCTGTTTTAACTCAGAGAGGTTTCAGCTTGAAGAGGGCTTCCTGGAATTGTCCTCCTGGGATTCTAGGTGTACCCAGAGTTCTGGAGACATGGACATTCTCAAGCTTAGGATTTAAAAAATTAATATCAGTTGGATTGTCTTAGTGATGGTGCTGAGTCCTGGTGTGGTGCTGTGGGATAAAGCACTGGACCACAAGGTCAATTTGAACTACAAAGTCGGCGGTTCAAACTCACCAGCTACCGTTGGAAACCCTGCACAGGGTGACTGAGTCAAAACCAACTTCACAGCACTTAACCACAACAACAAGTGAAGGTATTAGGTGTTAGTGGGCTTGATGAATACCCTGCTGCCTGAGGTTACTGGAAAGAGTGTGAATGTGGTGCTCTGTTTAGTATGAGAATGGTCTTTATTCATATCTTCCTTTTCATGAGAATGTAAGCATAATGACACAGTGTGCAAATATCTATGTCAAATTAATTCTGCATAGAGTCACTATGAGCTGGAACTGACTCAGTGGCTTCTAACAACCACAATGTTAAAATAGCTTGGGATATGTGTTTGCAAATTGAGTATATTTTAAAAACCTTTTTCCTCCTTAGGTACCATTCTTACCGTTTTTACCAGCATTCAGCATCCTTGTGAACATTTACTTGATGGTCCAATTGAGTGCAGACACTTGGATCAGATTTAGCATTTGGATGGCACTTGGTAGGTCTCTTCAAGTTTTATGGTTCTGAACTTTGGCTCTCTCTTCCTGTATCATGCTCTGTGGTTAGAGAAATGCACCCCTTCCCCTTCTTGGAAACAAGGGCTCTATTCAGTTCCTTTCACTCCTAGGTATTATAAGTAAAGAGACTACTAACATCTGAGTGCCTCCTATTGCAGATGTTTTCCTATATTCTCTTATTCAGTCCCTCCCAGTAACCCTGTGGTAGGTTCTATTTCTCCCAGTTTATGAATAAGAAAAACAAGGGGCAAAAATGTCACGAGGTTTACCTTATGAATGATAGTCCTAGGCTCTGACTCCAAAGCCAGTTCTTTCTAACGTACCAGCAGTGTACTGGAGACGTTTTGAATGAACTCGTAGCAAGCGCTTTGTTTTCTGAGATATAAATTTTACTGTTGAAGGTCTGGTGTGGAAGCCAAGTACTAAATAATTTGACTAAATGTATTTATATCTGCAGGACCTGCTGGTTTTCATTATGACTTATTTAGATTCCTATATGAAATTTGAGTTAGAAATTGAGAATTGAAGTTTGTTGTAGCTAAAGCACAGACTGGTTCAGAAATGTGAGGTATGGGCTGTTGGGTGAAGAGATGGGAAATGAAAGCGTGTGATCTGCACTGGTTTGGGTGACCTGAGGAGTCTGAGAGTTATTACTGTTTGACAGTCTCCCAGTTAGCTTTAATAAAAATGAATCTTAATCTCCTAATTCTCTTTTGAGTATGTATGTGGGTGTCTTTTGACTATAAATTAATTCCAATTCTAAAATATCCACTCAGTGGACTAATGGAAGAGCTAGCGTCAGTCAATTTTGCCCGCTGCCCTCACATCCACAGTGCAATTGTATGCAAGTCTTGAGGGTCTTACTGAGCCAAGGAATTAATGGAGTGTGTGTTTTGGGTCCAATATTTTCTGCCCACACAAGTTAGTTTAGTTTGTTCCCTGTTTCTGTCACTATGGGGGTCTTCTGGTCAGGTGGCTCTGCTTTATCAGAGCCAGAAGAATCCTCACCGGAATCTCTTGCGAATCTGTTATGCTCTCAGGAATGTGCCAGGCAGCCATTCTTTTGGGGGGTCCTGCACTTCCCTAGGGATTGAGCCCAAATCTCCAGGGTACAAGGACTATAGTACTCACACACTCATTCCAACCCAGAAGAATCTCATGTCTGGAGGAGAGTTCCACCTTCCCTGCTTTTTCACAAACCTTCCTCCTGCTTGCTTCAAGTCTTAGTGCCCTCTAATTTAATGTACTCTTGGTGAAAGATTATCTGTATTCAAATCTACCCTTTATTAGCTGTCTGACCCAGGCTACGTTACTTAACCAATTTTGTGCCTGATTTTTTTTAATATATAAAAAGGTGACAATCATAGTAATCTCTATTTGAAGGCACAGGGAATGAGAAGAAATAGACTTATTCCTAATCATTGCACATACCAAAATGCTAATTAGTAGCCATGTCTCATTATTTTAAATGATAAAAATTATAATGCTTTTGACATCAACCCAAAAATCTTAACCAATTTCCTAAAACATAACTAAAATGCAGCAAAATGCCCATCTCTAAGTGATGAACTGTCATGTATTGATATTTAAAACATTGGCTCCTAATCCCCAATCAGCATGGCTGTTAATAAATAGTTGCTTTGTGTGCAGTGAACACATGTACGGCACATCCATGTCCCTTTTGATAACACTGATCATGCTTCCCAAAATGTCTGACTCTGGCTCTGATTACACTCCATTTGTATTGAGGATGTAATTTAAGACTTTATCCCACCTACCTTTTGTTTAAAATGTGATTGTGAGTTTTGACAGCATAAATATATATATATATATATATATATATATATATATATATAT
>NW_006408529.1:24810044-24819045 GCF_000296735.1 Chrysochloris asiatica | reverse complement strand
TATCCATATAAGCATTGCCTGTAAAGCTTTTATAAAAAGAAACACATATTCTCTGTAGACTCTTGGTGTTAAAAACGAAGAGGCTATTCTTCTGGGGAATATTAATTGAGAAGACCTTCTGTGTGTAAGCCTGTATTTGTATTCCATCCTCTTTAAATAGTACAGAAAGTTTGCACCAGTTTCTCTATTAACTTTTCATTTTTAAAGCAATAATAACCTGATATACCTAAAACATTATTGTTTCTTTTTTTTTCTTTTTCTCCCCAAAAGGTTTCCTGATTTACTTTGCTTATGGCATTAGACACAGTCTAGAGGGAAACCCAAGGAAAGAAGATGACGATGATGCTTATTCAGGCAACATTAATGCAGCAATAGAAGAAAAAGCCGCCATACAAGCAAATGAGCATCACCAAAGAAACCTCAATCTACCATTCCTAGTCCATGAAAAGATTAGTGAGTGCTAATGCTTATCTGAGCAGAGCTGGCCCACCATGTTAACCTACATATCCTACACAGAGTAAACCATGACAGGATGCCACCAGTATGCTATGTTATCATGAGTATGCTATGGACATAGCTCACCTTAGTTTATACTCAGTCTTCGGGACAGCCCCTCTTCATGTGGTGTGCCTGGGGTCACATTCACCTGAGCTTTCTCCTCAGTGATGAATATCTCCCCCAACAGTGTGAGTGTGGATGTGTGAATGTGTATATTGGGGAATGTGAAGGTTGAAATTTGTTGATGTTCTCCTGTTATTGCATTGCATTTTTCCAGTGTTGTCATTAATTGGTGTCATTTATGCACATACTGAAATGGAGGTAAATTATGGAATAGAAAGGTGTTTTGTGTATGTCCTTATTTAGAACATGCTTAAAATGTAATGATTCATCATGGTGTATGTCACAGGTAAGAGGGAGTGGATAAAGAAAGAGCCGTTTCTAGAAGTTGTACATGCCAGCAGTGGGTTTAGTTCAGGTTTGGATTTGTAAAACGTTAGCCTGTAAAGGTGTTTGTGTGTGCTGTACCACACAGCACAGGAGTGGCATTCCAAGTCACCAGATGGCACTTCTGTGAGCTCCTGTCTTTGAGAACTGTGGTTCAAATAGGAAGTCTTCACCAGCTATGGATAATGTTGCCCCTCTACTCAATCAGGGACCAGAGGGAATAGTGTGCTCTGCTTGGGGCCCTTCATGCTAGAAACTGAAGGTGATCTTACAGCCAGAAAGCTCATGTGAGATCAAAGTGTTAGACATATGCTTGGACAACTAGATCCCAAACATCCTTGCTATAAAAGTCACTTAAAATAAAGCCAGTAGAGTCTCCCACATCACATAATTGGTAGAATGATTCATACTAGTTTCTATCATTTAATAACTAGTCACACTTCCATTTTTCTAACCTCTTCAGGCGCAAAAATCACTCCTTTTAAAATTTTGTTTTGCTTTAGACATGTTGGGCTACAATCACAAATTTTATCCTTAAAATATGAAAAAGAGGGAAAAAAAATTGAAGGGCTACAAGAAGATAAAATCTCCCTATTGTGATAATAAAGTATTTATCCAGATATTAAAGGGCATTTGGCCCAATGTAAGGGATTCATATCTAGTTTGCCTTTAATGCTTCTTTTGAAAACATTTAGGAATGTTCCCCCTTGAAATATATTAGTTAACACTTTTGATTTCTTTGGTTTTCAAGTGACTGTGTTAAAGCTATTAAAAAAATACAGACATGTAGACACCAGTATTCTATAACAGCCCATCAGTGGTTAGGGGGAAAATGTTTTGGTTAAATCCATGATAATTTTAAACATCAATGTAAAAAAATAATCAAACTGAATTAAAACTAGAAGCAGTGCCTTTTATATGTAGGATTCTGTAATTGCTTTATTTTACTTTATAGGGGTCTCTAATAGTGAACTATTTAGCTACAGTGTATTTTGTTTCTCATAAAATATTTTTCTTACAAATAATTAGATGGTTCACTAAATGAGGCGAGAGGCTAGAGATTTATTTGTGGGTTACATTCCCAGGATACTTGTGGTGAAGGTTACCACATGTGCCAATTGACTAGAATTCATCCAAAGACAAGGAAAACATTCTTTTTCTTTTTTGCCTGATGGCTCTTCTAAAAGGTCCGTTATATCAGTACTATTAAGAAACAAGTTGTAGTTGATTTGTTAAACCAAGAATTCGTTGAGAGCAAATATCAAATAAATAGGCCGAAAGCTTATGTTTCTGGCTCCTATCCTGTAGCATCCCTAACACAGAAATTAGTACTGAAATTCCACAATTCCCAGGGTGCATGTGGTCATATCTGAAGCTTAAAATTGTCTTTCAAGCTGGAGAGGAGTCAGATAAGCAAGTGATGAAATGTTTTTGTAACGACTGTAGGCATAGTCATAAATCCTCCCTGTTGCAGTATACTGAGAACCCCATTTTATTCTACAGTAAATCTAAAATATCCCTTCACACAAGGAGCATGAGGAATTTGATGTATGGATATTAAACTCTTAATATAACAAAGAGGACATCCTGGTGTGGCTCTGCTCTGTGGGCTAATGCATCAGACTGCAAAGTCCTTTGAACTGTAAGGTCGGTGGTTAAAGCTTACCAGCTGCTCCTTGGAAACCCTATACAGGGTTGCTATAGGTCGGAATTGACTGAACGGCCCTTAACAATAACAACGTAACAGAAAGGAGCCCTGATAGTATAGTGGCTTATGAGTTGGACTGTTAAACCACAGGTCAGCAGTTCAAATCTACCAAGCTGCTCCATGGGAGAAAGGTGAGGCTTTCTGCGCCTGTAAAGATTTACAGCCTCAGAAACCCTATACAAGGTCAATATGAGTCAGAATCTACTCCACAGCGCACCACCACCACTTCAACAAAGTCAAGACATTTGTTCAAAACATGATAGGCAGCTAAAGCCATTGAGGCCCGTTCAGTTAGGAGAATGTAGTTAAAAATTATTTTGCCACAGTGAAACACTTTACAAACACAAATATCTAGGATAAGATACTTTGCTTTCTTTCTTCCCCCGTGAAGACTCAAATAGATGTGTGTGTTTGTATGAGTATGTAGACACCATTACTTGCGTATGTGTGGGTGTGTATATATATATATACATGTATTTAAATGTCAGTGTATAAGTAAGTTGGGTCTGTCTGTGATGGGCTTTGGAAATAGATGTTTTTATGTGGATTAAAAACCCAACCAATGTGGAGAAAAATTAATGTTTTATATTGATAGGTATACCTATGTAAAAATTTTAGGTTTTAAACTATTTTGAGATATACAACAATTTTATATGTATAATATTTTCTATAGATAGATTCTTTAAGACAGAGATATTTATAATGTTTCAAATATGAAATTATTAAACTCTAGGACATTTTAACAGGTGCTTTATCGTCTGAAATGGAGTAGGGGTAGAGGGCCTTAGAGTATTTCTAATTACTTGTTCCTGCTGCACCTCTTCTGACAAACTGTCTTATATGTGTTTATTAGTAAAAGCCAGTACTATCAACTCTTTGACCATCTCTTTTCGTATATTGAATTCATAACCTTTTTGAATGAAATGTTTTCACTTAGGATTATCAAAAGGTTTTATATATATTTTACCAGTAATCAATCAAGCTTATATAAAATCCTCTTCAGAAGTTAAAAAAAATACACATCCTCTTAATTGTTTTTGAGTAAAAACAGCTCAAAATTTATCTTTCATATTAGGAAATATGCTTCCTTAGCATTTTTAGTGAGAAACTTCTTAAAACATCACCTTTGCTTTTGTTGAGAACAAAGAGAGAGAACGATTTATGATGTACCCCATAAAGACAGAGCCAATGCTAGATTTAGAAAGGTATCTATGCAAATTCAAGTTTTAAAGTTAAACTATAAGCTTTGATACATACCAAATTATAGGTTATTGCTTAATCACTTTTCCTACAGAGATAAACATCAAGCAAATAAAGTCCCAAACATTTCCGATATATACATTAAGGAAAAACTCGTATTGATATATGTGGAGACTTCAAAAAGTTCATGGAAAAGTGAAATTGAAAGATAATGGACTTTTCCCGCAGATTTGTAAAGCCCCCTTGTATAAAATTTCACTGTTACCATACCTAGTGCCATATAGTCGAGTCCGACTCACAATGACCCTATAGGACAGGGAACTGTCCCATAAGGTTTTCAAGTCCTTGGTGTTTGTGAGTAGTTAATATTTTTGAAATAAAGCATTTTGAATTAGATTCCCTGTTTTACCAGATTGTTTTCTCAATTTGTTTGAATGCTAGGAAAGGAGAAGGAGGAAAGGTAATCTTTCTGCGATGCTGATGACAGAAGGAGTTCGCTTAGTTTTATCTTCTTTCCTCTTAAGTCAGGAAATGCTAGTTCGGTAATATTCAGAGATTAAAACCAGATGATACAGCTGTGTCAAGATTCCAACTCTCTCTCCCTGTGGGAGTCTAATTTTCTCCTGATAAGCCTCAAGTGATTTCACACCAAGAAGTACAATTTCCACCGAACATTAAGTGGTTGGATTTAGACTGTATATCATAGGTGTTTTTAAATTTACATGATTAGTGTTTATATATATATATGGTTTTTTTTTAGCCAAATCAACTTTTCTTTATGCTAGTGTCAAAACAGAGCCTTCCCTTTTTAGAACTTTGTGAAGTTCTCTAACAGGCCTTTAAGTATCAAGGGGGAAAGTACTGAAATTGGTATGCCATCAGAGGTCATATTTTTAAGTCATGTAAATATGAAACTAAGGTTGCTTGATGTTTTTAGCTCAGATTGTTGTTTTCCCTTGCATAATCAATCATACTTAAACATTGAAAAGTGACTTTATGATTTCTGGACTCAGTTGGTTTAGTTGTGGTTTTTGTTTTGTTTTGTTTTGTTTTTTAATATTCATTATTGTTTATATGTACACAGTTTAGTCTTATTGGTTAACAGTGTTGCTATGGCTTAATCCCATTGGCAACCCAATTTCCTGGGTGGATTATATTTAGCTTTTCTTTACCATGACAAAAAGCCACTGTCAGAACCTGGGGGCCTTGAAGAACCTTCCTAATGACAGCCCCTGGGAGTCAGCACCAGGATTCCATCCAGCACGTTCCAGGGCCATGTGGTCTGCAAAGTTGGAACATCCATAGCTATACCTATTGGGTGGGATCTTAGGATAAAGGGGAAAGATACGAAGTCAAAGATTTCAAGTGGAAGTCAGGTAGTTGGGCTCCTTAGTTTCATTTCTGAATCGCAGGAGGACATCAAGGTGAAGGAATAGGAGTAAGGAACCTCCCTGATTCACGTAAGGAGTGACCACTTCCTGGAACTGGTACTGTAGGGGCCCACCTTGCTGCAATCCTGCAAACACACGACTGACCTCAGGGTACAAGTGCATGGCCTACACTCAACTGACCTTGTACTGCTAATGGGGTGGGTTTTGTTGAACCAGGCTCTTCATCTTTTAGTGTCCTCTAGGAGTGCCCAATGCTATTACTTACTTTTTTTTATCATTGCACTTAATAGAAATTGTTGGAGGGCCCAGAACCCTACAGAAAGTCTATGTCTGTAAAAACTAACAAATGCTTTGGACTTGTGCAAATGTAAAGATTATTTTGTTTACTAAATAATTTTAAATTCAGATCTTTTAAATGAAAATCAGTATTCCTTTTTACTTATGAAATTGGATTATTTTTTAGAATTTGTAATAAATAAAAACTATTGCTTTTATCACTGTAAACTATGCTTTCAATGTGACCTTGTATTTTTAAAATAAATTCAATATGAATTGTAGTCATGTAGTGTACAGATGTATCTTTCATATGAAAAGCATTCATTCTACCCTTTAAGTAATAAAAAACTTTTTTTTTTTTTTAGCTTTTTATAATTTGGGAACCTTTAAAACTCAAAAACATGTTTGCTGTTAGTTGCCTGTTGAGTCGATTCTGACTCAGGCTGCCCTATATGTGCAGAGTTAAACTACTCCATAGGGTTTTCAAGGCTGTGATCTTTCAGAAGCATATCACCAGGCTCTCCTTTCAGGGTGCTTCTGAATGGGTTTGAACTACTAACCTTTTAAGACGTGTAGAGTGCTCAATCGTTTGAACCACCCAAGGACTCCTTTTTTTATTTTGGAAACTTTAAAGTTCAGAAACATAGTACAATATAAATTGAAATAGTTGTATTAAGATTATTCATCTGGCAAATTCTTGTTGTTAAGTGCCATCCAGTCGGTTCCAACTTGTTGTGACCCTATATATGATTTCTGAGGAGTGGCTGGTGAGCTTGAACTACCAACCTTGTCATTCAAACTGACCTTGCAGTCAAGTGCTCTAATCCATAGCGCCACACCAGGACTCCCAAATGTGAGATAAAGCGGAGCGGATGTCTTTTTTTTTTCTTTTTTAAGTTATTACTGTGATTTGAGTAAAAGTTTACAAGGCAGATCATCAGTTTTACATTCAACAAATCATATACTTCATTTTATTACAATGATTATAATCCGCCCCCATGTACCATCAGTTAACAGTATTTCCCATTATTCATTTTAGCTTTTTTTAAAATAAAAAAACCACTCAGGCATGCATAATTTAAACAACCTAAGGGCACATTCTGCAAGCCTGCCTCCTGGCCATCAGCTCTCAGTCCCTCTCTTCCCATAAATCTAGAGTCTTCAGCTGCTCCCTCTCTCCCCTGTCCCCATCTCTGGTGTTGCTTCTCTGGATAGGGTCTTACATTCCACTCTGCTCTTCTCCTTTAATGGTCCTAGGGTACTCTGTTTCTGGACTGTAAGATTAACTACTCCCCTGTTTCTGTTACAAAACTTCTACCTTTAAAATTGTGACAGTCACAATTAATTAGTTAAGATAACAATTATGTTGAATCATAAGAACCAATCCCCATCTCTTTTCACCAGACCCGTCTAGACAAGGTGAAAACTATTATCTTCCCCTGCACACTTTTAAACTAAATTCCCTCTTGAAAACTTACAAGCTAGTGTGCCTTTATCACCCCCTCATTTTAGGTAACCAGTGTCTAAGTTGCCCATCCCTATCTACCCTGGGCTCAAGTGTGGTAACAATTGTGAGGTTGGGTCAGGATCGGGCAGTGTTTCATTCTGTTGTGCGTAGGGTCAGTATGAATCAGTACCAACTCAACGGCACCTAACAACAGCAACATCCAGGTGTATAGGTCAAGTTCATCAAATTGTAGCAATTTACCCTCATTTCTTTTGTCAAAAAATAAATTTTTTAATTGTCTTCTAGTTGAGTTCTGATTATCAGTCATTGAGGCTAGGTCAAATGGGTACTATCTGCAAGTTGGGGTGGTGTTATGCATATCCCCTCACTTCATATCAGCTGGATGCTTCAATCTCAGCTTTAGTCCTCAGTGGCTATGCCCTTGTCCATGGGCTCAGGTGTCCCCAAGTCTCTTTATGTACCTGTTGAGTTCATGATACATGCCAAAATATTTCAGTCGCTCCTGAACCACATGCCACCCTAGGATCTCTCATTAAAGACCCTGTCACCTCAGTTGTCACTAATGGACCTATATCTTTGAAATTGCTTTGCCCTTGCAAGGAACTCTTGCATGTTCTCTCCACCAAATCTTTGTTTTTAATAATAGTGAAATAATAACCATCGGTGACCAGTTATATATGACTAACAGAAATTTTGGTCAGTATGGTATTTAAATTTTGATCTGTACAGTGAGTAGATATAATAACCATTAGTGATCAGTTATACCACTAACAAAAATTTTTGCCAGTATGGTGAGTAAAATCTTTTACCTTCTTGACACTAGTGGGAAGGGAGGAACAAAGGTGTTTCTTGACATGTCTATTTCTAATTGTAAATCTCTAGAATTAGATGGTTTAATTTTGAAATGTCTCCATGTATCTAGTTGTTAAGTGCTGTCGAGTCAGTTCCAACTCGTGTAGCAGTTCAATAGGGATTACAAGGATCTGTTGGTAAGTTTGAACCGCCAACCTTACAGTTCAAACTGACCTTGTGGTTTTAACCCACAGTGCCACACCAGGACTCTTTAATTCTGATCAATTGAAGGGAATATAATAATAAAAAAAAAATGTTTTGAAAAACCTTAATTGTCAAAATTAAAAACAAATATACAACTGCAAAGCATTTGCCAAGAAGCTATAAATGTAATTTATCTAGTTGACAATGGGTTGGTGTTACAACACCACCACAACTGTGTACCTCCTTCCATACCAGACCATAAAGAATCCATAATAATGTTTAATACCAAATTCAATCATATGTTAGAAAGTCCTAGACATAATGGGAGAAAAATAAAGGAATATAACTCAAGATCATTAAAGGAAGAAAAAAAAACAAAAAATGACTGGGCGGATAGAGACTGATGGATCCCCCAGAACTATATATGATTGGTAGTCACCTTTCAGGTCTGGAATAGAACTCACCCGTGTTTCAATATTCTTCCCAACAATATTGTTGTTAAGTGCTGTTGAGTCAGTTCCAACTCATAGTGGCCCTGTATAGGGTTTCCAAGGACTAGCTGGTAGGTTTGAATCACCAAGCTTGTGGTTTACAGTCCAGTGCTTATCCTACAGCACCACATAGATTTATAAAGAGAACAATAACACTAGGATGGCACATCTTTTTAAAATAATCAGCCATATGAAATCAAAAGGCAGCATTTACCCAAGGGCAATTTCAGAAGGTTTAGGAATGGAAACAAAACATAGGGAGGATATGGGATAAGTGACGTTACATTGTGGGAATTGTAATCAACTACATGAAACAAGTCAATAAGTATTCTTACTCAACCTGTATGCTGAGCAAATAATCCAAGAAGCTACGTTCTATGAAGAAAAACGTGGCATCAGGATTGGAGGAAGACTCATTAACAACCTTCGATATGCAGATGATACAACCTTGCTTGCTGAAAGTCAAGAGGACTTAAAACATTTACTGATGAAGATCAAAGAGCACAGCCTTCGGTATGGATTACAT
>NW_006408529.1:24795676-24809394 GCF_000296735.1 Chrysochloris asiatica | reverse complement strand
GGACTCAAGTGTGGCAACAATAGTGAGGTTGGCCCAGGATCAGGCAGTGTTTCGTTCTGCTGTGCATAAGGTCGCTATGGGTCGGTACCGACACGATGGCACCTTAACAACAACAACATGAAACAAAATGTGTATGGGGAGAGCGCCTGCGCGTTGGCCAGCTTTTCCCATGTTCGAATTGTGGGTCTCTGTTTGCTATGGTGTATCGAGTGTGGCATGCGAGTTGCGATGACCTGAGAGTCATGGCAGGGCAGGCATTTAGAAAATTTCTTCCCCTCTTTGATCAAGTATTGGTGGAACTGGAACTAAAGGAGGGATTATGCTTCCAGGAAAATCTTAAGGAAAAATACTGCACGCAACAGTAGTAGCTGTTGGGTGTGGATCTAAAGGAGAAAGGGTAGAGAGATGCAACCAGTTAGCCTGAAAGCTGGAGATAAAATTCTTCTTCCAGAATATGGAGGCACCAAAGTAGTTCTAGATGACAAGGATTATTTCTTATTTAGAGAGGGTGGCATTCTTGGGAAGTATGTAGACTGAAATAAATCTCAATTGAAATGGCATCATGTGAAGCTGCTCATTCCACTGAAGTTCTGAAATCTTGCATCATGTAAATAGTCTCCAGGTCTTTCTTTTACAATAAACTAATGATATTCAGTGTCTAAAATTTAGTTTAACTGTACTAATACAAACATGTCCAAATACAAATATGTAAGTCAATGGTTTTTTAAAAAATATGTATGGATTGTTAAGTGGAAAACTGATCTGCTCTGTAAACATTCACCCAATTGACAATAACATTGCTTAAATGTAATATTTCTTGAATTATATGAATAACTTACAAATTGTAAAATCTTTCTACACTGAACCATATTATTAGTTACTTAAGCAGAAGCCTTTTTATTTTTTTTCTCCTTTTCCTTTAATTACTACTTCATTCTCAAAAAATGTTTCTGTTATAAGTTCACTTATACAAAATTGCCACCCCTCGTCTGTCAGTTTGTTGTACTGCGGTGTCTTGTGTGTTTCTGTGATTCTGGAAGCTATGCCACAGGTATTTTAAATATCAACAGGATCACCCGCAGTGGACAGGTTTCAGCTGAGCTTCCAAAGGTAGACTAGGAAGAAGGAGAGAAAGATTACTTTCAAATTTTTAGCCACTGAAAACCTTACGAATAGTGGTGGAACAATGTCAGCACCAGAATATTGAATATTGAAGCATGATGAAGAACACCAGAATATCATCAGATATAGTGCTGGAAGAGGAGCCCCTCATGTTGGAAGACATTCAAAATGAGACTGGGGAAGAGCTGCCTTCTCAAAGTAGAGTTGACTGTGATGACATGAATGGACTAAAGCCCTCGAGATCTTCATTTGCTGATAGGTCTCAATTCAAAATAAAGAGAAACAGTTGTAAACATACAATAATAATCTAAATATGGAATGTACAAAGTATGAATCTAGGAAAATTGAAATTGTCAAAAATGGAATGCATAAACATCGATATCCTAGGCATTAGCTGAAAAGGACTGTTATTGGCCATTTTGAATCTGATAATCACACGGTTTACTATGGTAGGAATGACAAATTGAAGAGGAATGGCGTCACTTTCATCATCAAAAAGAACATCAAGATCTGCCTTGAAGTACAACACTGTCTGTGATAGGATAATATCCATACACATACAAGGAAGACCAGTTAATATCACTATTATTCAAATTTACTCATCAACCACTAAAGCCAGTGATGATGAAATTGAAGAATTATACCAAATTCCTCAAACATTCATTCAAGATATATTGATAATTACTAGTGATTGGAATGCAAATGTTGGAAACAAAAAGGAAGGATCAATAGTTGGAAAATATGGCCCTGGTGATAGAAATGATGCTGGAGAACACTTGATAGAATTTTGCCAGATCAATGATTTCTTCATTGGAAATACTTTTTTTAAACAACATAAAAGATGGCTATACACATGGACCTTACCAGATGGAATACACAGAAATCAAATTGACTACATCTGTGGAAAGAGACAGTAGAAAAGCTCCATATCATCTGCCAAAACAAGGTCAGGGGCACACTGTGGAACAAACAGGCCATCAATTTCTCATATGCAAATTCAGGCTGAAGCTGAAGAAGATTAAAACAAGTCCATGACAGCCAGAAAATGACCTTGAATATATCCCAACTGAATTTAGAGATCATCTGAAGAACAGATTTGATGCATTAGACACTAAAAACAGAAGACCAGAATAGTTGTGAGTTGGCATCAGGAACATCATATAGGAAAAAAGCAAAAGGTCAATAAGAAGACAAGAAGAAAAAGACCAAACTGGATGTCAGAGGAGACTCAGAAACTTGCTCACCAGAGTAAGCAATGGAAGAAATGAGGTACAAGAGCTGAACAGAAAACTTCAAAGGACAGCTCGAGAAGACAAAATCAAATATTATAACGACATGTGCAAAGACCTGGAGTTAGGAAACCAAGAGGGAAGAACATGCTCAGCATCTCTCAAGCTGGGGGAATTGAAAAAACAAAACAAAACTGAAGCCTCAATTGAAGGATTCCACTGGAAAATATTGAAAGATGCAGAAAGCATCAAAGGAAGATGGAAGGAATACAGTCACAGTACCAAAAAGAAATGGTTGATGTTCGAACATTTCAAGAGGTAGCATATGATCAAGAGCCAATGAACTAAAGGAAGAAGTCCAAGGTGTCTTGAAGGCATTGGCAAAGAACAAGGCACCGGGAGTAGATGGAATACAAATGGAAATCTTTCAAAACTCTGACACAATACTGGAGGCACTCACTTCATCTATTCCAAGAAATTTGGAACTGGTCAACTGACTGGAAATTTGCCAAGAAATTTGGAACTGGCCAACTGACTGGGAGAGATCTATATTTGTGCCCATTCCTAAGAGAGGTGACCCAATGGAATGCGGAAATCATCAGACAATATCACTGATATCCCATGTGAGTAAAATTATCTTAAAGATAGTCAAAAAATGGCCACAACCATACATTGACAGAGAACTTCCATAGGTTCAAGCCAGATCCAGAAGAGGACACGGAATGAGGGATATCATTGCTGACGTCAGATGGATCTTGGCTAAAAACAGAGAATACTAGAAAGATATGTGTTTTATTGGCTATGTAAAGGCTTTCGATTATGTGGATCATGAGAAGCTATAGACAACATTGCAAAGAATGAGTATTCTAGAACACTTAATTGTGCTCATGAGGAACCTTTACATAGGTCAAGAGGTAGTGGTTTGAACAAAATAAGGGAACACCAAATGTTTAAAATTAGGAAAGTTACATACCAGGGTTGTATTCTTTCACCATACATATTCAACCTGTATGCTGAGCAAATAATCTGAGAAGCTGGATTATATGAAGTAAAACACAACATCAGGATTGGAGGAAGACTGATTAGCAGCCTGCAATATGCAGATGATACAACCTTGCTTGCTGAAAGCGAAGAGGACTTAAAATACTGATGAAGATAGAAGACCACAACCTTTAGTATGGGTTGCATCTCAATGTAAAGAAAACAAAAATCCTCACCACTGGACCAATAAACAACATCCATATAAATGGAGAAAAGATTTAAGTTGTCAAAGACTTCATTTTGTTTGAATCAACTATCAACACTCATGGAAGCAGCAGTCAAGAAATCAAAAGACGTATTGCATTAGGCAAATCTGCTGCACAAGACAAGAGCAAAGATGTCAGTTTGAGGACTGACTCAAGCCATAGTATTTTCAATAACCTCAGATGCATGAGAAAGTTGGTCAGTAAATAAAAAGACCATAAATTAATTGATGCATTTGAGTTATGGTGTTGGAGGAAAATATTAAAAGTACCATGGACTGCAAAAAGAACAAACCAATCTGTGTTGGAAGAGGTACAACCAGAATGCTCCATGGAAGCCAGGATGGCCAGACTTCATCTCTCATACTTTGGACATATTGTCCTTGGAGAAGGATATCATGTTTGGTAAAGTGAAGGGTTGGAGAAAAAGAGGAAGACCCCCAACTAGATGGATTGGCACAGTGGCAGCAACAGTGGGCTCAAGTGTAGCAATGATTGTGAGGTTGGCACAAGACCCAGTAGTGTTTCATTCTGTGTGCATTGGGTCTCTCTGAGTCACTGTCAACTCTATGGCACCTAACAACAACAAATGACTATAAATGGAGTCCTGGTGCCACGCTGTAGGATAAGCATAGGACCGGAAGGTCAGTTTGAACTGCCAAGTTGATGGCTCAAACTCACCAGCTGCTCCTTGGAAACCCTAAACAGGGTTGCTATGAGTCAGAAATGACTCAAAGGCACTTAACCATAGCAATACCAATAAATAAGATCCTGTTTGGAAATAGGACTTTATTTGTTATGTTAATTAGGTCATACCTCAGGATGGGGTAAAAGTGGGGAATGTTGTTGTTAAGTGCAGTCGAGTTGAATGACCCATAGCGACCCTACATAGGGTTTCCAAGGAGCAGCTGGTGAGCTTGAACCACTGGCATTACAGTTCAAACGACTGCAGTCTGACGCATTAGCCCACAGCACAACACCAAGGTGGGGAATGGAGGCACTAAATCTTCTCACTTCTAGCCATAAAAAGAGCAAAATAGAGACAAATGCATCTATAAGGATTCCTGGTTGTCCTGATGTGGCACTGTAGGATAAGCACTGGATCTCTCATGCTAATCACAATGTTGGCAGTTCACAGCCATCAGCTACTCATCGGAAACCCTATGCAGGGTTGTTGAGTCAGAACCGACTCAACAGCACTTAACAGCAACAACAACTAACAGCTGAAATAGAAAAGGACCTCCACTACTAGCCTCCTAAACGGTGAGAAAATAAATTTCTGTTTTTTAAAGCCACTCACTCGTGGTGTCTTTGTTGTTATGGTGTTGTTGTTTGTTGTTAACTGCGACAGAGTCGTTTCTGGTTCATAGAGACCCTGTGTATGGTTTTGGAGGAGCAGCTGGTCAGTTTGAACCACTAACAAAACAAAACAAAAACAGAGGGACTAGAAGCAAATACTGTGGAATGAAGATGCAAAGAAGAGATTGTAATCTTTGTAATGAAACGATGAGTGTAAAACTGCTGTTCCCCCATGTAAACTAATCACTCAATTCATAATGAAAACTTTCAAAAAAAAGAAGCAAATACTGTTGAATGATGATGCATGGAGGGGATTGTAATCATTGCAATGAAATGAAATATGGTAGTATGAGTGAAAAACCGATGTTCTCCCATGTAAACTATCACTCAATTCATAATAATAATAATAATATTAACAGCCAAGAAAACCCTATTGAGCAGTTTTACTTTGTAATTCATACATCTTTAATCAGTCAGAATTGACCCAACAGCAATGTATTTACAGAGCAGGAGTTCCTCGATGGCACAATTTGGTTACTAACTGAAAGCTTGGGAGTTCAAATCCACCCAGAGGCAACTGGGAAGAAAGGTATGATGAATTGCTTCTGAAAGGTTACAGCCATTTGAAAACCCTATGTAGTTTTACTCTGAAACATATTGGGTCGCCATGAGCCAGAATGGAGTCCTGGTGTGGCTCTGTGAGTTAGTTAATGCGCTGGACTGCAAAGTTGGTTTGAACTGCAGGTTGGTGGTTCAAACTCACCAGCCACTCCTTGGAAATCCTCTACAGGGTTGCTATGGATCGGAACAGGCTCGACAGCACTTAACAACAATGAGCCAGAATAGACTCTATGTCAACTTCGTTTTTGTCATTTTATTTTGTTTATACAGAGCACTTAGGCTGTGCCTGAACAGATACAGGTTAGTGCTGATGGCAATGATAGTTAAATGTGACCTCATCAGGACCCAAAGCATTACACTAGGTCTTCTTTGCGTTAATAGACTTAGAAAAACGCAGAATATTGGCGAAATACAAGATAACACTGTTGTAATTATACAACCCTAGCGCGTAGTAGTCAAGCTCTTGGTAATCGCTGAGCTACAACCCAAAAGGTCCGTTGTTCAAAACCAGCATCGGCTCTGGAAGAAAAGACTTGAGTAATAAAGATTCCAGCTTCAGAAAACGCTGTGGTTCGGAATCATCTCTAAAGCACACAACAGAGGTGTAATTCATTTTTGTTCTTAGCCTTACTCCAGAGCTGAAGAGAGCGCGGTGCACTTCAAGTCTCCGCTAGGGGGCAGAAGTCATACTACACAGGGAATTACAAAACAAAACAAAACAAAACAAAATAAAAAACTCCAATTTCCCCCCCAAAACTGTGTTCCTCCTCATGTAACCGAATCCTCTGGCTGTGGCGTCCCAGACGCCCGCCCCGACCCGTCGACTCCCGCCCGAAGGCGGCGCCCCTCGCCTACTCCTCCACCCCGTGCGCCGCCTAGTCTGCACAGCCCGCAGCTCCCCGGCCCAGCTCAGCCAGCACCTCGCCGCCCCCGCCCTTTCCCCTGAAGATGAAGGTTTGGCTACTACTAGGTCTTCTGTTGGTGTCCGAAGCACTGGAGAATGGTGAGTGACTCTGGGCAGGGGGCTACCTGGCTCGTGCCCCGACCTTAGCTCCGCAGCCCCGGTTGTCTTAGCCTCCTTTTTCCTCTGACCTTCCGGGTCCTTGGCGCCACTCCCTGCCCCGTGTACCTGACCCCTTCCAGTAGGGTCTTCCGTCTCCCTCCTCCCTCTCCCCACTTCTCTGAAAGCCTCGGAGGAAAGTGGGAGCTACTAGTTGGTCCCCGACTCTTAGGCTCCCGCCCGAACTGCTCCAGTCTTTAGGAAAGTCCTTGGTTAGCAAGCCGAGCATCCTCTGCCAGCGCCTGGTCCAGCCCCCACAGTGTCAACGTGTCGGTCTGAGAGATGGCACGGGAGCAGCGAATCGTATCCATCTCCTTGCTGCGGTTCGATGCAGGACCTCTGCTTCTGAGAGCTTTTCGTATTAAGCAAGGCAATTGATGATTCTATTACAAAATTCAACAAGATCGTCTAGGTTTTTAATGAAATATTTCTGTGTATTTAATCTCAAAATGAATCCAATACCGAAAGCGGTTACGCTTCTTATCTGGTTAGATACGGTGAAAGAAAATTCATTTTTTGTATAGCACATGGGGCTATACACTCGAGGTAGTTTTTTAAAAGTTTGCCTGCCTTAGGCCTACCCTAGACACAGATAGACATATAGTACCATAGTGTTGTTGTTGTTGTTAAGTGCTTTGGAGTCGGTTCCGACTCACACTGACCCTGAATAGGAGTGGTTGGTGGGTTTGAACTGGCAACCTTTCTGTTCAAACTGACTTTATGATCCAGTGCTTGTCCTACAGTGCCACACCAGGACTCTAGATAGGTACAGAGAGAGAGATGCCGCTACTGTGTGCCTTTGAGCCAGTTCTGACTCATAATGACCCAATATAGGATTCTGTCTGTTGCTGAGGAATTCTAAAGGAAGTTTGAGAACACCAGGATGCATGCACACAGTTAAAAAAAAAAAAAAAAAATGCACTGCATAAATACCACTAGTTGAATAAACAAAGATACAAATAAAGTGAGAATGTAATGATAATGTGTGTATGTGTATATCATATGGTGGTGATTGTGTGCCGTGGAGTCAGTTCCCACTCATAGCAACTCTGCATGGGGTTTTTGAGGCTGTAAGTCTTTATGGGAGTAGAAAGCCTCATCTTTCTCCCACAGAGTGGCTGGTAGATTCGAACTACTGACCTTGCAGTTAGCAGTCCAGGTCATAACCTACTATGATACCTGGATTCCTTGTGTGTATTATGTATGTAGTGGATTATTCATTGGGCTGCTAACCAGCAAAGTCAGCAGTTTGAATTCACCAGTTGTTCCTTGGGAGTAAGATGAGGCTAAGTCACTATGAGTGAGAACCAACTCTACGGCACACAATCACCACCATATAGTATACACATACACACATTATCATTACATTCTTGTTTTATTTGTGTCTGTTTATTCAACTTGTGGTATTTATGCAATGCATTTATTTTTTTTTTATTTTATTTTTTTTTTTAGCCATGTGCATGCATCCTGGTGTTCTCAAACTTCCTTTAGAATTCCTCTTCAACAGACAGAATTTTTACTTAGTTTGGGTTGAAAACTGGCTTCTGCTATTATGCAACCTCACCCTGGAGCCAGCTCAACCTGGCTCACATTTTATCCTCTTCTCAATCCTGACCAGTTCCTTTCTTTTCTGTGAAATTACAAGCATTTGCCAAAAAAAATTACCACATTTTATTTTGCAAGTCCAATATAGTTGTAGGGATTGAAGTGGAGCAGGAGAATCCTTAAGCTTAGAGCCTTGCTTTATAAAGTGCTTTTGCTGGGAGTGGGGGTAGGGTGAGGTGGCAGCAATTATTCTTTGCCAGAGAAAAGTTGGCATAAATTTAGTTTGTAAAATACAGTATTAAAAGGTCCTGGCAGAGCAAAACAAAAGCTCCTGGCAGGTTATCAGTATGTGACTGCTGAAAAAACAGAAATACAGTATTTCGCATCATTTAAAAAAAAAACAAAAAATAGAGCAGGAGATGGCCATGCAAAATAATTTCGAACTGCTCATTCAATTGGTTATACAGCTCACCCAAGATGCCTGCCTCAGAGGCTCAGGATAAGCAACAAACAATTCCATTTCCTTTGAATGGATTCTAATTTATGGTGACCCCATGGGTTAAGAGAAGGTGGATTGGCTTTACCCTCTGCCTCCTGGATCTCTCCAGGCTATGTTTGCAGCAAATTATGTGAATGCTCTCCAGCATCCATCTAAACAGGCATCTGTTTATACATACATATATATACATGTTTTCATTGCTTAAAAATGAAGAATGATCAATGTTTCAGATCATTTAAGATCTATGTGTATTCTCTACAAAAGCAATATTCTGTCTTTAAAGACAATAAAAAGAAATGTTTAAGGGCAAGAGAGAGAGAATGGTCACATGAGTGTGAGAAATCCTGAGAATTGATGGGTATTCCTGCAAAAGGTTGTATATGCCCTGTTTTATGATGGTCATCCTCCAATGGGGAGAACAAATAATAAGTAAGTGAGGATAAAATTTCAAGAAGTAACAAGTGGCATGAAGAGCTAGGTTAGGAAAGTGGGGAGAGTGAGGATGTCGTTTGGATAGGAATTGTCAGGCCTGCCTGAAGCCAGGAAGTGAACCTTGTGGAAATCTAAAAGTTGTAGGCCAAGAGCACAGGGAGTGTACCAGCTTGTACAGGGGCTCAATGTGAAGAATGTGAGGCAAAAGACAGGAAATGAGGTCAGAAGAGCAACTAGAACAATATGATTTAAACACACACACACACACACACACACACACACAGTTCTCAGTTGATTCTGATTCACAGTGGGCCCATGTGTGTCAGAGTGGAACTGTGCTCCATAGAGTTTTCAATGGTTAATGTTTGAGAAGTAGATCGCCAAGACCTTTCTTCTCAAGCACCTCTGAATGAACTCAAACTTCTAGCCTTTTGGTTTGCAGTGGAATACATTAACCTTTAGCACCACCCAGGGGCTCTAGGACCAGATGACACTCCATGTAAAGCCTTGTTAGGCATGGCAAGACTTGGAAATGTTTTCTGAATTAAAGTGAAACTTACTAGAGGACCCTGAGCATGGCTTGCTCTTGATCTGGTTCTGTTTTCAAAGGTAAGGGTAACCAGGGTGGAGCAGGTAGCTTACTCTTTCAGTAGGTGAATGACGACTTGGCCTCAGGCAATAGCAGTGATCCTAGGGAGAAGAAACTGTGTTCACCTTTTGTTTGGAAGGCAAAGCCAAGATCATCTGCAGCTGGGTTGAATGTGGCATGGGAGTGAAAAAAAACAATCAAGTATGACCCCAAGGGTTTTGACCTGGGCAACTATGAGGAAAGAGTGAATTTAATGATAAAAAGAACTCTCGAGAAGGAGCAGGTCTGAGGTGACAACCAGAATTCAATTTGGACGTTTTAAATTTGAGATGCCCGTTAGTCTTCCAAGTAGAGATGCAGAGTAAGCAACAGAATATTTAGGTCTGTGGTTTAGCGGCAAGGCCAGGATTGGAAAGATGGGCAGCTTTCAATATATAACTACTGTGCAAAAGCTAGGGAGCAGTGTGAAGCTACTGAGAGGACTGAGTGTAGCTCAAGAGGAATTTTAAGAACTGAGCTTTGGGGTCAGGCAGGAAAGGAAGATCTGCCACTAAAAGACTAAGAAACAGTCTGTGGAAGCCAGAGAATAAAGTGTTTTAACAAGAGTCATAAACCTGAGTAACCATGGCAATGAAACCATATATGATAAGATGAATGTAAAACTAATGTTCTCTCATGTAAACTATCACATAATTCACAATTGTTGTTGTTGTTGTTATGTGCTGTGGAGTCGGTTCCGACTCATAGCGACCCTTTATAGGGTTTCCAAGGAGCAGCTGGTGAGCTTGAACCACCAACCTTGCAGTTCAAACGGCTTTGTAGTCTGGTGCATTAACCCACAGTGCCACACCAGGACTCATTAGTGGGATGAAGTGGCTGATATTAGCCATTTTGAATTTAACAATCATATGATTTACTGTGCTGGGATGACAAATGGAAAAACAATGCTGTCACATTCATTGTCAACAAGACTATTTCAAGATCTGTCTTGAAGTACAATATTCTTTATGATAGGGTAAGGCCCATACAAGGAAGACCAGCTAATGTCACTATTATACTAATTTATTAACCAACCACTAAAACCAGTGATGATGAAATTGAAGTATTCTACTAACTTCTTCAGTCTGAATTTGGTCAAATATTTAAAAGATGCATTGATAATTACTGGTGATTGGAATGTGAAAGTTGGAAACAAAGAGGAAGGCTCAGTACTTGGAAAATATGGGTGGGGTGATAGAAATGATACTTGAGGTCACTTGACCAATAACTTATTCATGTAAATACCTTTTTCAACAACATAAATAGCAACTCTATACATGGACCTTGCCAGATAGAGCAAGCAGGAACCAAATCAATATATGGAAAGAGACAATGGAGGAGCTCAATATCGTTAGCCAAAATAAGGTCAGGCGCAGACTGTGCAACAGACTATCAATTCCTCATATGCAAATTCTGGTTGAAACCAAAGAAAATTAAAATAGGTACACGGAGTCAAAATGTAAGCTTACAATTTTAGCTTTTGAATTTATAGACCATCTAAAGAACAAATTTGAATCATTAGACACTAATGGCAGAGTATCAGAAGAGTTGTGGGAAGACATCAGAAGCATCATACTGGAGAAAGTAAGAGATTATTAAAAAAAGACAGGAAAGAAAGAAAAGACCAAAGCAGGTGACAGAAAAGGCTCTGAGATGTGATCTTGAACTTGGGGAAGCTAAAGCAAATGGAAGACCATCTGTGAGCAGCTTTGGGAGGAAGGCCTGACAATGCCAATTTGTGAGAACTACAAACAAAGTGTGATTTCTTCTTTTTCCCCACGCTCCCCTGGTGACTGGAAGTGTGGCCAGCTCCCACCCTCATACACCCCAACCCAGGCCCCACTTTTAGGGAGTTCTAAACCATGTGGTTGGGAGCCATGTCAGGGCTGCCTGCACAGCTTTGGTGTGGCATTTTGGTGCCTGGATTCAAGTGGGCTAGGCTCCCGGCCTACAAAACCCACAGACCCACCAGACCATCATTTAACAAGTCACATTATGCCAGGGTTTCCCATGATCTTAATAGACACTGAAACCAGCTCCATCAAGGGCCCACATAAACTACTTCCACATTGAGTTCCCTAAACATAGATAACACCAAGGTCAACAGGAACTCCATCTAGGGTCAAGAGTTCTACAGTCACATCCCTTCCACAGCCACCGTGTGAGCTCCTTGAATTGCAGGAGCACCCCAGAGATTTTTCTCTTCCAGGTCCAACAACTGCACTGTTTCTTTTTACAAATATGACAACACCATGAAGCCCCGGAGACAACAGACAATTTTAGCTTACACAAAGAAACAAGAGTGAATGACTCAAACAAATGACCAAGATGCAGAGCCAGAAAACAATTCTGAGGAAGATAAAAGAACTAATTAAAAAAGAATTCAAAATAATGATAATTAGGTATCTTCAAAGGATTAATAGATCTAGCTAGGAAAGTAAGGAGAACATAATAAAAACTGTAGAAAACTTCAGGAAAACACTATAAGAACAAACAGACCAATAAATGCAAATTTTGAAACAATACAAAACCTGTGTTTAGAAATCCAGAAGGTTAATATTAAAATCTCAGAAGTGAACAGCAATACACTGAAAGGGCAAAGGAATAGATGCAAAGCAATGGAAGCCTGAATTAGTGAACTTGAGGTTAAATCTCTCAGTACTAGCATGCTAGAAGAACAATCAGAAAAATGAATGAAAAAACCCAAAGAAAGACTAAGTTATGTTGGACTTCATGAAAAGAAACAACTTAAAGGTAATTGGAATTCCATAACAGGAAGAGACAAGCACAGAGAAAATTGCCAAAGAGTTAGTGGAAGAAGACTTCCCTAACATCATGAAAGACAAGAAGATAAGCATACAAGAAGCTGAACAAACCCCAACAGGATAGATCCCCAAAGAAAATCACCAAGAGATAACATACTGAAACTTTCTAAAATCAAAGACAAGGAAGGAATCCTGAGAGCAGCTTGAGAAAAACCGAAAGTAACCTATAAAGGAAACCAATAAGACTAAGTTCTGATTTCTAAGCCATACAGGCAAGAAGGCAATGGGATGACATATACAAAATTCTGGAAGAAGAAAATTGCCAACCAAGAATCATATACCCAGCAAACTATGCCTCAAACACGACTACGAAATTAGGACCTTTCCTGATAAACAGAAATTAAAGGAATTTGTAATGACCATACCAACTTTACAAAAAAGAATGCTAAAGGGTGTTCTTTGGACTGAGCACCAACAATAGCAGACAGCGACCTGAGATTACCATATATGACAACAACACCCAGAACTCAATCCTGACATAGAAGTACTTAAAGCAAAAAAAAAACAAAAAAAACCCAACAACAACAACAACAAAAAAAAACTCTAAAAGACTGAAAATGGGGAACCAGAGATATCAATGTATAATAAAGTCAGCTACAAAGCAAAAAGAGAGAATAGTGTAGATACAGAACTTCCAAATGGTTGAGTAGATTTCAAGATAAAATAGACTGTTTTAAAGCAGGGAAAAACTAATAAATTACAGTGTTATCTAAAAAATAATACACCTGTACATCAAAATAAAAAAAGAGGAAAATCAGATATAGTAAACATTAACACAACAGAAGTGAAAATCCACAAACAAAATGAACTTAGCATAGAAAATTGTATGAGACAAAAGATCCAGCAGCACCACAAAAAACACACAGAAAATTGACAACAGTCTATTCATACCTATTGATAATTACACTGCATGTAACTGGATTAAATGTACCAGTCAAGAAGTATAAAGAGCAGAATGGATAAGAAAACAGAATGCTTCAATATGTTGTATATAAGAGACGTGTATATAAAATTAAAAATGGCAAAAACCTAAATGCTCACCAACGGAAGAATGGTTAAACAAACTTTGGTACATACACACAGTGGAATACTATAAAACGTTCAAGAAAAATGATGAATCTGTGAAACACCTCATAATATGGTTGAACCTAGAAAACATTAAGCTGAGTGGAATTAGTCAATAACAAAAGGACAAAAAGTTATAAAAAGTTTTT
>NW_006408529.1:24739450-24795131 GCF_000296735.1 Chrysochloris asiatica | reverse complement strand
AGCCATGTAATGAAGTACACTTTATGATTTGTTGACCATAAAACTGATGATATGCTCTGTAAACTTTCACTTAATTCACAATAAAAAGTTAAAGGAAAGAAAGATGTATTGCTTTCGGTGTATTGCATTAAGTAAATCTGTTGTGCAAGGTCTCTTTATTCATGAGCAAAGGTAACAGTTTGAAGATTAAGGTGTGCCTGACACAAGCTATGATTATTTTCAATTGTTGCATATACATATGAAAGTTGGACAATTTATAAGCAAGAGCGTAGAAGAATTGAAACATTTCAGCTGTGGTATTTGAGAAGAATATTGAACAAACAAATCTATGTTGGTAGAAGGATAGCCAGAAGGTTCTTTAGAAGCGAAGATGGCTAGACTTCATTTCTCATACTTCATATGGATAATCAGAAGGGACCAGTCCCTGGAGAAAGATATCATGCTTGGTAAAGTGGAGGGTCAGCAAAAAAAAAAAAGGAAGACCCCTGATGAGATGGATTGGCATAGAGGCAGCAGCAGTGGGCTTAAGCATAACAATTGTGAGGTTGGTGCAGGAAACAGCAGTGGTTCTTTCTGGTGTGCATAACGAAACAGGTATAACTCATCAATATTAATGACTGCGTCTAACACATAACCCTAATCTAGCCAGCAGCCTGTGATTAGTCTAATGAATTGATGTTCTCCTCCAACAGAAGCCTATAGCAATAGAGAGGTTAATAGTCAGGAGACATCCTTTACTGCCTTGGGTTTGATTGTCAGTTGGCACTGATGACAATCCTTTGCCCTTTTACTTCTTGTTGTCTCACCCATTTTGGAGATGTGTTTTTGAGCAGTGTCTCCTTACTTGGGAATTCTAATGTATGCCTTGGAAAAGCATCTCCAACATTTCCAGGAAGATTTGCTCTCCTCCCCGGCATCAAGTTCTGTTTGACTTGGAGCTCCTTGTGAAAGGCTGGGGCACAGCAAACAAAGAATTCACTTAGACAATGGTGCTGTGAGTAGGGTTTATGCAAATAAGGTGAAACTGCAACAATATGCTAATCTCTCAGTGAGTTGAGAGACACTAAGGAGCTCTGGTAGTGTAGTGGTTATGAATCGGGCTGCTAACCTTAAGGTCAGCAGTTCGAAACTACCAGCCGCTCTGCGGGAGAAAGATGAGGCTTTCTACTCCCGTAAAGATTTACACCCTCGGAAACCCTGTACAGGGTCGCTATGGGTCGGAACCGACTCAACGGCACTTAACAACAACAACAACAACAGGATAAACTAGAAAAAGCTCTAGATTTATAGTCAAAGGTCCTAGTTTTTCACTGCCTTCTTGGTCACCTGGGCTGAACTACTGAGCATCTATGATCCCAGTTTTTTCACCTATAAATTATAAAGACAAATTCCTGGGTAGTGCAAACAGTTAATGTGCTTGGCTGGCAACTGAACAGTTAGAAGTTTGGGTCAACCCAGAGACACCTCAGGAGAAAGGCCTGATGATCTTCCAAGAAAATCAGCCACTGAAAACCAGGGAGCACAGTTCTACTCTAGCATACATGGGGTCACCATGGTTTGGAGTCAACCTAGCAGCAACTGTTTTTGTTGTTTCCATTACAAAAAAATGATAGGGGCTTTTCTTTCTTCATATGGAGATCGAATGAGATAGTGACAACCACAAAATAACAAACAGCACTTATGTATCACTATAGGACAATTACTGGACTGCTAGCCACAGGTTGGCAATTCAAACGCACTAGCCCCTCTCGGAAACACTACACAGGGTGGTTATGAGTCAGAACCAGCTTGACAGCACACAACAACAACAACACAGGTCAGACATGTTCTCAGCATTTAAGATATTTAATCCCCACAACAATCTGTGAGATAGTTATTATTGCTGTTGTTGTTGTTAAGTACCGAGGAGTCGGTTCCGACTCGTAGTGACCCTGCACAGCGTTTCCAAGGCTGCAAATCTTTACAGGAGTAGAAAGCCTTATCTTTCAGCAGAACAGCTGGTAGTTTCGAACTGCCGACCTTGAGGTTAGCAGCCTGGTTCATAACCACTATGCTACCAGAGCTCCTCTCCCTCTACCCATCTCCCTCCTCCTCCCTCTCTCTCCTCTTCCTCTCCATCCTCTCCCTCCTCTCCCTTCTCGCCCTTCTCTCCCCCCTCCCTCTCTCTCTATATATATATACACACACATACATATTAAAATATATGCCTATATCACCCTCAAATTACAGATGAAAAAACTAAGCAGAGTAAGGGTAAGTAACTTTTCTGAGGTCACACAGCACAGAACCAGTACGTGGTCTCAATACTTAATGGTTTTTGAATTTTACCACCCATTTTTCTGAAACTACATTTTAAATGTAAATAAAATGTTGTTGTGTGCCATGGAGTCGGTTCCGACTCATAGCTATCCTACACTGGGTTTACGGGAGCAGACGGCCTCATCTTTCTCCCGTGGAACCGCTGGTAGTTTTGAACTGCTGACCTTTTGGCTAGCAGCCTTATTCGTAACCACTACGCTACCAGAGACTATGTAATAGTCAAAAAGTATAATGTTTTCACTTATATATATATTTTTCTCATATTGTGTAGACCTTTGGAAGATCATTGATTTTCATACTTAGGTGAAAGTTTCGTATTCTTTCCAAAGTCAGACAAAGGATTTGAGAGTCACTGAAGCATGAGACCGACTGAGTGTTTGTGGAGCCACTAGCATGGCTGCTTTAAATGAGCGTCGTTACCATGAAACCAAGGAACTCTGATGGGGCAATGGTTAAGAACTTGACTGCTACTGAAAGGTTGGCAGTTCATATCCACCCAATGGCTCCATGGAGAAAAGATCTGGTGGTCTGTTCCCGTAAAGATTACAACCTTGAAAACCCTACGGGGCAATTCTACTCTGTCACGTGGGGTCGCTGTGAGTCAGAATTTAACTTGATGACACCCAACAAGAGTAATCAAATCGTGACCAATTCCAGGGAGACTGAACCAAGTTCAGTTATGAGGAGGGCTTCAAAAAATTCATAGAAAAATTCCATTGTCTTTTCATTTCGTTTTTCCATGAACTTTTGGAAGCTCCTTTGTATAGTTAGATCAATTGGGTTTGTTTGGTCAAGTTAATTTTGGTGAATAGTATACTATTTGGATGACTAATACCCATAGTTAGTTACTCATGTTCCTGAGTACCAGAGCCACACAATTTTTGATAGCTTAGAAGTCAGACAGATTACACTAGCTGCATAAATTCCACAGAATTTATAGATGACTGTTGTCGTTTCTGTTAGCTCACATCCCTGTTATAGGATTAAAAAGGCTTAGTCCATGATGAAACACACTAAAATAGGCCTTGTGACAGTCTAGAGGCCCATTCATCTCATAGGTTTGGTATGACTAAAATATTTATAGGACAGAGGTTACTTGTACATTAGTAGGGTAGGTTTTTATTTTCTACCTTAAAAAAGAAAAAACAAAAACTGTGATGTTTGCTGTATTGCAAAACGGAGACTTATCCTTCACAACTCATGTTTCAGGATGAGTGTACTTTTATCTGTTTTGACATGTTCCTAACAGTTATAATGCTTCCCCCTCTAGGAGGTTGGGAAACATGTGCATGTGCCCTACTGCCTACCCTCTCCATCATTAGAACCACAGGGAAATAAACTCAATGTGCAGGGTCAATAAAGTCTGAAAACAAACTACAGGCTCAACAGTAGTATTAAGGTTTCTGCTCCTAAATAAAAGACTGACAATTCCAACATAGCCAGTGGCTCCATGGGCGAAAAATCTGGTGAGCTGTTCCCATAAAGATTATAGCTAAAAAAACCCTATGAGACATTTCTACTCTGCCACACGGGATTGCTGTGAATCAGAATCTATTAGTCAGTACTGAACAATAGCCTTGGAGATAAATTCAAGAACACAATTCTGCTCCCTGAAAGGAGGGAGTCTGTGGATTTGTGACCTAGAAAAACTGTGGTCAAAGGACGGAGAATAAGAAGAGATGCAGCAGACTGGCAGAATGTGCTCTTTGGTGGTGTAAATTATTATGTATGCCTGAGTGTTTTTTCTTTTTTTTAAAGAGCTAAAGCGAATAGAGAGAAATACTATTAACTGATGGTACATGGAGGGGAATGTAATCATTGTGATGAAACAAGTTGTATGATTTATTGAATGTAAAACTGATGATCTGCCCTGTAAACTTACTCTCAATCCACAATAAAAACTTAAAGGAAAAAAAAACGATGAAACAAAATATATGCTTTAGTGAATGTCAAACTAATGATCTCTGTAAACCTTCACTCAATCCACAATAAAAAGTTTCCAGAAAAAAAAAAAAAAGGTATCATTTACAAAAAGGGTATTTTAAATATTTTTTCTATCTAGGCCAGTGTTAATATTTCTGTTACCCAGATAGCTCAAGCTAGTGGTTGTGTGCCATGGAGTTGGTTCTAACTCATATCGACCCTGTATAGGGCTTCCGAGGCTGTAAATCTTGACAGGACAGGAGAAGAAAGTCTCCTTTTTCTCCCTTGGAGGACCTGATGAATTCAAACTGCTGATCTTGAGGTTAGCGGCTCTACTTGTGATTATTGCAAGACATGGAAATCCGGTTCATGATTTTAATGAAAGTGGTCTACTGTATTGTGTTTTACCATTCAGAGTTCAGAGTTGTGGTTGGTTTGGGTAATTGAATTTAGTAAGTTAAAACAAACAAAGTGTTTTGTTGTTTATTTTTATTAGAAATAGTTGTTGAATTTTGTCAAAGTCCTTTTAGCATTTATTGATTAGATCCTATGAGTTTATATCCCTTAGCTTACTATTGTAATAGCTTGTGTTGATGTTTCCTGAGAGTGAAAGCAAGTCACTTCTGTGTTGCTGGAATAAAACTTGATCTTAGTGCAAAAAAAGAAGAGATGCAGGCCTAGGGAAAGATGAGAGGTCTTAACTGGAGCTGAGATCATGGAAAAGAGCAGGTCTCAGGGGCAAGTCATTCAAGCTCAGAGGAATGGATATTTAGAATAAGCTATTGGCTAGGATTCCTACGAGTGTGATTGGTTCCAGGTCTGCGACAGGCTGACCAAGAGTGGAGGCTAAGTGGCTCCCATTTCAAAGAACAAAGAAACACCCAAAGGAAGTCAAGTTCATCACTACACCATAAACCCACTGCCATCAAATTGATTTTGGTTCATACTAACCCTACAGGACAGAGTAGAACTGCTCTTTAGGATTTCTGAGACTGTCAATCTTTATGGGAGCAGATAACCTCATCTCCTGTGAACTGGCTGTTGGGTTTGAACTGCTGACCTTGCAGTTAGCAGCCCAATTTAACCCACTGTACTATAAGGACTTGGTTGAATCAAAATCAGTTAAGTTTTGTTTATATTGTTCTCCTGATTTATCAAATTTCCCTATTTTATATAAATGCCAGAGTAATTCCTTCAATTGGCCAATGTTTGGGTCCTTATTAGTTCAAAATATATGCAGAATGTTTGTCTGCATATACAAAAGTGAACAGTTGGAATGGGGTCAGGGACCTGCGTTATGTTGTCACAATCTGGCAACTGAGTGATTTTGTGTACTATCAATTTAACTTTCTCAACCTCCTTGTTTTAAGTCTGTAAGATGAGGGCATTACTATAGCGCTCTCTGTTGTGGTTAAGTGCCATAGAGTTGGTTCTGACTCATAGAGACTCTGTATGAGGTTTCTGAGGCTATAAGTTTTTGTGGAAGCAGAACGCCTCATCTTTCTCCCACGGAGTGACTGGTGTGTTCAAAATACTGATCTTGTGGTTCGCAGTCTAGTGTTTATCATGCAGAGCCTAAGGATTCATTAAGTTTGGACATTTTGTAATTCCATGTACATATATTCAAGCAGAGTCCTGGTATGGCCCTGTAGGATAAGCACTGGACTACTAACTGCAAGGTCGGTAGTTCAAACCAACTAGTTGATCCTTGGAAAAGCTGTACAGTTTTGATATGATTCAGAACCAGCTGTATGGCAGTTAACAACAACTTTTATTCTGTCATTCTATGTGACCATTTTGGGTTTTTGAGACAGAATGTTAACTTAGTGGAATAATATTCTTGTTTGATAAGTGCAAATTTGAATTATATGTGACATATTTAGTTGAACTTGAATAGTAACTTTGAAACTAAAATACATATATTTTTAAATTATTGTCTTAAAACCAAAGAATCGATCAAGAAAATAATGATTATTTTCATATGATTGTTACTGAAAATAATTGTGACCTATATGGTGGTGGTGGTGGCTATGTACCATGGAGTCGGTTCTGACTCATAGTGACCCCAATAAGAGTTTCCGAGTCTGCAAATCTTTATGGGTGCAGAAAGCCTCATCTTTCCCCCATGAAATAGCTGATAGTTTTGAACTGTTGACCGTGAGATTAGCAGCCCGATTTGTAACCACTATTCTACCAGAGCTCTGCTCCAGGTATCAAATATTCTGGGTATGCCAGTATCATAGCCAACTGCTCTCTTCTCACATTTGTACTAGTTACTGGCCAACAGTCTCCAAAGAACAAGCGTCCAAAGGAGCCAGGAGAGAACAAAATCAAGCCTTCCAACAAAAAGGTGAAACCCAAAGTTCCTAAAATAAAGGACCGGGACTCACCTGACTCAATGCCAAAGACTCAGTCTATAATGATACATGTGATGGATAATGGTCGCTTCCAGAAGCCTGCTGCTACCCTCAGTGTGATGGCTGGGCAAACTGTAGAGCTTCGATGTAAAGGGAATAAAATTGGATGGAGTTACCCTTCATACCTTGACACCTTTAAGGACTCTCGCCTCAGGTAAGCAGTTTTTACTTACTTTGGGAAAAGGGTTTGGTTTAGTTCCCTTATTAAATATCACACTGTTTCTAACATCTCTCATTCACCCTATGAGATTGGAAAGTGAGCAAAAGCCACAAGTTTTATTTCATCACCCAACTAGAAAATCTTCAGACCCTATAAACATTGGTTTAAAGAGACAAATTTTATAGAAAATCATAGGGCAAATAACTGAAACAGTAATGCTTAGAGATGGGTATTTAAAATTTTGTGTTGTGAACTCAATGTTTTATGTTATTATTATTATTTTTTTAAGTAATCATTATGGAAGTTGAAATGAAGAGACTCCTATGACCAGAGACTCATGTTAACTGCGTTTGTGCTTTTCAACTGCTTCTAATTTTTTTTTTTTTTAAACCTTCCTAAATATTTGACTTTTATACTCAGAACCCTCAATTAATAAGAAGGCCAAAGATTCCACATGTTTGAATAAGTTCCTTCAGGAGGCTGGCTTTTTGCTTAGGGAATGTGGTTAAGGAGATAGTTCAGAAGAAGGGCATGGGACAGAGTGTACTAGAAAGAGCCCTGTGTACTGGCTCTGAGACTCCTGTGTATCTTTGAGGAGGACCCCTAAACTCCCTGGGCCTTAGTGTCCTCATGTTTAGAATGAAAGGGTTTGTACTACCTGCTTTTAAAAGTCTTTCCAGCCCTCTCTTCCTCTGATATAAGATAAAGAAATATAGGATATTATCTTTTCGGGTGACTGGAATGAGACAAAGGAGAAATGTATATTTCAGGCATCTGAAACTTAGCTTGTTCATGTTAAATTCATATCGCCTCAGACACTCCACCTTCACAGATCTTCACCTCCTACAGAAAAGGTACCACCATATTCACCCAGAAACCTGAGGCCAACTGTGGTTCCTGTTCCTTCCGCCACCCCCCACTCCCTATAACCATATATGTCTATATCATCACCAAGTTAAGCCAATTCCGCCTTCTAGAGAGCCTTAAACGTCTCCTCCCAGCCTCTATTGTCACTCATCTTAAACACTGTAATGAACACACCAGGCTTGTCTCCCTCCAATTTCCTTCCACTAAAGTTAAAGTGATGTTAGAAAAGGCAGATCGTGCCACACCGCTGCTGGCATTCAATGAAGGATATCGTCCTTATGTGGGAAACCCTCCCGGATCTCTGCCATCTCTCTGGAGTTATCGCTAACATCTTGGTTAGTATGTAGGGGCTTCAAAAAGTTAATGGGGAAATGGAATGAAAAGATAATAGGATTTTTCCATGAACTTTTTGAAAGTCTCTTTGTATCTCTGCAATCACTGGTCTGGGTTCCTGAGAAAGCAACAAATGTGCCAAGCTCTTGGGACTTTTACATTTACTGATTTCATTGCCTGGGGCCTGGAGGCCTTGAAACTAGCTGCTTTTTTTGCCCAGAACACTCTATCCTCCCCTTCACCTGGCTAACTTCAGCCTACGCCTCACTTTCTTAAGGAAGCCCATGTCAAATCTCCTGAGCTATGCATTCCTACGGAATCTGGTATTTCCTCTTTTGAGCACTGTTCACACATAGAACTACATAATTTATTATTATTATTATTCTGTGTTTTTCACTGGTTCTTAATGGAATACGTAACATTTAGAAGGTTGAATGGCCTCTCTCTCATCCTTCCAGGTATTCTGGTTCTTTCTCATGCACACATCTTGGGGAATAAATATTAGGGGGCTTCAAAAATTTCATGGAAAAATTCCATTATCTTTTCATTCCATCTTTCCATGAAGTTTCTGGAGTATGTAGTTTCTGGAGTATGAAGTATGTATAAGTTATCTCTCTCTCTCCTTCCATCCTTTTGTATTAAGACCACTTTCTGCATCATGGTATATAACATGGTATATAACAACAGAGTTCTTAAGGGTTACTGGGTTGCTTGGAAAATAAAGAATGAGAGAGTGAGACAATTTTTTTCCCATTTATAGCTCTACACTTGAAGTGTGTTTATGTGTGTTTGTGTATGTGTGTCCCCTACTTGGAACAAATTTGGAAAGATTTATTAACATACACATTAAAAAATTTAAAAAAAAATGGAAACACATGTCTATTCTGATTCTTTAACACTCCAGGGATGAAGTGAGTGTAGAGACATGAGAGTAAAGATTGAAATTCAGCAGAGGTTGAAAGGATTCCGTTTGGAAGTGGAAAGACGATCCATTTTGATTTTTGATTCCATAATAATAATTATAGTGTCATTTCTAGACAACCACTTTTCAACTCGAGTCCGGTGGGGTGCTGCAGGTTAATGCACTGGACTGCAAAGTTGGTTTGAACCACAAGGTCCACTGTTCAAGCTCATCAGCTGCTCCTCAGAAACCCTATACAGGGTCGCTATGGGTTGGAATCGACTTGACAGCACTTAACAACAACTTTTCAGCTGCCCCTAGAATTGAATTTGCAGACAAAGACTTTTTCCTTGCAATACTCATCTGTCCATGTCTGTAGTCCTGAGTTTACAGTCAGCTTACGCAGTGGCCATGGCTCTCACTGCTTGGAGCTCCACTTGCCTAGGCTTTGTACGAGACCAGTGATCTACCGCTCCAGCACCAGTGGTGATTCTTCTTGGGGTCACAGAGGCAACCAAGACATGAGGTTCTCAGTGGTGCTTTCCTTGATTACTGAAGCAACAAAAGTAGCTTCAGCCTGGTTGAGCACAGACACCAAGTGTCCTGAATGCATGTGCTGGCAGGAAAGATCTGTATCAAACCAGGTCTCCTGGCCTTGGTTAAAGGAGGAACAGTAGGAGCCATAGGCATTGGCGCCATCTGAGCATCTAATCTGGGCAGGAGGCAGTTCTGTCTGGACCTCTTGGTCTTGGTTCAGATGGGAACATGAGGCAATAGCTCAGAATCAAACATGAGTTGACACATGCCATTCTGAGCAGCAGAAAATTTCTCGCTAAAGGCGGAATTAGAAATCTCTACAAAGGAGCTCTGGTAGCATAGTGGTTACGAATCAGGCTGCGAACCTCAGGGTCAGCAGTTCGAAACTACCAGCCACTCTGCGGGAGAAAGATGAGACTTTCTGCTCCCGTAAAGATTTACAGCCTCGGAAACCCTGTACAGGGTTGCTATGAGTCGGAACCAACTCCCTGGCACATAACAATAGCAACAACAACAACACAGGGTGAAATGCAGTTGTGTCCAGCGGTGGCCAGCTGGATCATGAAGTTTACCTCCTAAAAACATTTTTATTGTCATCAGCTCTGTAAACTTTCACTTGATTCACAATAAAATGTTTCTGTTTTTAAAAAATATTTATTGTGAATTGAATGAAGATTTACAGAACACATAATCAGTTTTTTTTTTGGATGCAAAAGTATTTATTAATGTATCTTATTTGGCTAAAAGGGTAATAGTTACAATTTCACAACATCAGTTTTATATTCAACAAGTCATTTGTTGTTATTGTTAACTGCTGTTGAGTCGTTTCCAACTCACTGCGACTCTGTATAGGGTTTCTGAGGAGCAGACGGTGGGTTTGAGCTGCCGACCTTGAGGTTAACAGTCCAGTGCTCATGTTAGAATGCCATACAGTTTGTTTCATCTCAAGTGCCACAATCCCCTCAATGTAACATCATGTATCCCACTTCCTCCCTGTGTTTCTTTTTTCCATTCCTCCTTCTTTTCTAATACTTCTGAATTTTGTTGTTGGCAAATGCTGCCTTCTAAGGAGCTCTGGTAGTGTCGTGGTTACAAGTTGGGATGCTAATCTAAAAGTCAGCAGTTCGAAACTACTGGCCTCTCTGTGGTACAAAGATGAAGCTTTCTGTTCCTGTAAAGATCTGCAGCCTCAGAAACCTTATACAGGGTCACTATGAGTCAGAATTGACTCCATGGCACATCACCACCACCCATCTCAATTGGTTGGACATTTTAATGTGTGTACCTCACTAGTATTGTTGTCACCATGTATCTGTTGGTTAATTGAACATTGATCCATGGGGGTGCATTCATTTCCAGACTTGCAGAGTGGTGGACTGGTTTCAGTGGAGCTTCCAGAATAAGACATAGTAGGAAGAAGGAGAGGCAAGAAAGGTTGTTGTTGTTGTTGTTAGGTGCCACCAAGTCGGTATCACATCATAGCGACTTTAAGCAGAACAGGACAAAACACTGCCCAGTCCTGCGCCAACCTCACAATCATTGCTACACTTAAGCCCATTGCTGCTGCCATTGTGCCAGTCCATCTCCTTGGGGGGAGGGGGTCTTCCTTTTTTTCACTGACCATCCACTTTACCAAACATGATGTCCTTCTCCAGGGACTGGACCCTCTTGATAATATATCCTAAGTATGAGAGACTAAGTCTGGCCATCCTGAATTCTCAGGAGCACTCTGGTTGTACATCTTTCAGCACAGATTTGTTTGTTCTTCTGGTCCTCCATGGTACTTTTAATATTCTCTTCTTTAATATTAATTGAATTTAATATTCAGTTCTTCTAAGTCTTCTTTACTCATTGTCCAACTTTCACATGCATATGAGGTTATTGAAAATATCATGGCTAGGGTCAGGTGCATCATAGTCTTCAATCTGGCATCTTTGCTCTTGAACATTTTAAAGAGGTCTTGTGTAGCAGATTTGCCTAATGCAATACTGCTGCTTCCATGAATGTTGATGGTTGATCCAAGCAAAATGAAGTCTTTGACAACTTCAATCCTTTCTCCATTTATCATGATGTTATTTATAGGTCCAGTGGTGAGAATTTTTGTTTTCTTTACATTGAGTAGCAACCCATACTGAAGGCTATGGTCTTTGATCTTCATCAGTAAGTATTTTAAATCCTCTTCACTTTCAGCAAGCAAGGTTGTATGCTCTGCCTATTGCAAGTTGTTAATGAGTCTTCCTTCCACCCTGATGTTACAGTTTTCTTCATATAATCCAGCTTCTTGAATTATTTGCTCCAGCACACAGATTCAATAAATATGGCGAAAAAGTACAACCTTGTGTATACCTTCCTAATTTTAAACATTCAGTGTTTCTTTGTTATGTTCAAACAACTGGCCCTAGATCTATGTACAGGTTCCTCGTGAGCACAATTACGTGTTCCAGAATACTCATTCTCCACAATGTTGTCCATAGTTTGTCATTATCCACACAATCAAAAGCCTTTGCATAGTCGGTAAAGCACAGGTCTTTCTGGTATTCTCTGTTTTGAGCCAAGATCCATCTGATGTCAGTAATGACATCCCTCATTCCATGCCCTCGTCTGAATCAGCTTGAATCTCTGGCAGTCCACTTCAGCTCAGTAATGTCTAGGATATCAATCTTGATGCTTTCCACTTCATTGTTTATGTCTTCCAATTTTCCTAGATTCATACCTTGTACATTCCATGTTTTGATTATTCATATGTGTTTGCAGCTCTTTATTCTCATTTTGAGTTGTGTCCCATTATCAAATGAAGCATTATCAAATGCTTCATTCACATGATTAAGGTCAAATCTACGTTGAGGAGGCAGTGCCTCCCCAGTATATTCTGACTGTCTTCCAAAAACCTGAGTTGCTCATTTTCCAGCACTATAACAATTTTCCACTGCTGTTCCTAAGGTGGAGTCCTATATGGCACTGTGGGTTAATGAACTGGCCTGCAAAGTCAGTTTGAACCATAAGGTCGACAGTTCAAGCTCACCAGTTGCTCCTTGGAAACCATATACAGGGTCGCTGTGGGTCAGAAAAACTCAACAGCACTTGACAACAACAACACCTTTTTTAAGATTTCAGAGGTTAACCTTTCAGACCACCACTTTTCTGTCAGTTTGTTGTACTGCGGTGGCTTGTGTGTTGCTGTGATTCTAGATGTTTTGCCAACAGTATTTTAAATACCAGCAGAGTCACCCATGGTGCACAGGTTTCAGCTGACCTTCCAGACTATGACAGACTAGGAAGGAGGAGAGATGGACTACTTCTAAATAGTTAGCCACTGGAAACCTAATGAATAGCAGTGGCACACTATCAGCACAAGAATATTGAATATGGAAACACGATGAAGAACACAAGAATATTGTCAGATATAGTACTGGAAGATGAGCCACTCAGGTTAGAAGGTACTCAAAATTTGACTGGGAAAGAGCGGCCTGTTTAATTAGAACTGACCATGGTGCTGCAAATGAAATAAAACTTTTGGAACCTTCATGTGCTCATGGGGCACAAAACAAAGTGAGGAGAAAGAGCTGTAAACATCCATTAATAATCAGAACATGGAATGTACACAGTATCAATCTAGAAAAATTGGAAGTTGTCATCATCAAATTGAACATTTCAATATTTGTCTTGAAGTACAACACTGTCTGTGATAGCATAATATCCATACACATACAAGGAAGACCAGTTACTGCAGCTATTATTCAAATTTTGCACTAACTACTAAAGCCAGTGATTAATGAAATTGAAGAATTCTACTAACTTCTTCAGTCTGAGATGGATCAAACATGTAATCAAGATATATTGATTAGACTACAAAGTGGACAGCAAAGAGGACGGATCAATAGTTGGAAACATGGTCTTTCTTGGTGATAGAAATGATGCTGGAGATCGCATGATAGAAATTTGCAAGATCAATGACTTCTTCATCCCAAGTACCTTTTTAAACAACATAAAAAATTACTATATACATGAACCTCACCGGAAGGAATGCACAAAAATAAAGTTGACTACATCTGTGGACAGAGGGAAAGCTCCATTTTATCAAACAAGACCAGGGGCAGACTGTGGAACTGTCCATCAATTGCTCATATGCAAGTTCAGGCTGAAGAAAATTATAACCAGTCCAAGAGCACTGAACATATCCTACTTGAATTCAGAGATCAACTCAAGAACCAGATTTGAGTAATTTGACACTAATGATGAAGACTAGAAGAGTTGTCAGATGACATCAAGAACATCATATAGGAAGAAAGTAAAAGGTCAATTAGAAGATAAGAAAGAAGGAAAAGACCAGTATGGATGTCAGAAGAGACACTGAAACTTGCTGTCCACCAGAGAAATGCTAAAGCAAATGGAAGAAATGAGTAGGTAAAAGAGCTGAATAAAAAATTTCAATAGGCAGCCTGAGAAGACAAAATCAAATACTATAATGAATGAAATGTACAAAGACCTGAAGCTATAAAATCAAGAGGGACAAACACACTCAGCATTTGTCAAGCTGAGGGAACTGAATTAAAAATTCAAGGCTTGACATGAAATATTGAAGGATTCTAATGGACTTCTGATGTGGGGATGTGCATCAGCACTGGACTGGTAACCACAGATCGGCATTTCAAACCCACCAGCTGTCCCTTGGGAACCATATACAGGGTCACTATAAGTTGGAACCAACTCAATAGCACTTAACAACAACAACAACGGGTAAAATATTGAGTGATGCAGGAAGCATCAAAAGAAGATGGAAGGAATATACAGACTAACTGTAGCAAAAAAAAAAAAAAAAAGGTTAATGTTCAATCATTTCAAGAGGTAGCATATAATCAAGAACTGATGGTACTGAAGGAAGAAGTCTAAGATGTACTGAAGGAATTGAAGAGAACAAGTCTCCAGGAATTGATAGAGTACAAATTGAAATCTTTCAACAAACTGATGTGGCACTGGAGGCACTGACTCATCTTTGCCAAGAAATTTGGAAGACAGCTTCCTGGCTAACTGCTTGGAAGAGAATCATATTTTTGCTCATTCCAAAGTCAGGTGACCCAACTGAATACAGAAATCCTCAAACAATATCACATGTAAATAAATTTTGCTAAAGATAATTTTAAAATGGCCACAACCGTACATTGTCGGGTAACTGCCAGATGTTCAAGCTGGATTCAGAAGAGGACAAGGAATGAGGTAAATCAATGCTGATGGATGGATCTTGGCTGAAAGCAGAGAATACCAGAAAAATGTTTATCTCTGCTTTATTGACTATGCAAATGGTTTCAATTGCGTGGATCATGACAAAGTATGGACCACATTGCGCTCATAAGGAACTTGTATGTAGACTAAGAGGCATTCATTCTTACTGAACAAGGGAACACTGAATGGTTTAAAATCAGTCAAGGTGTGTACCAGGATTGTATTCTTTCACCATAATTATTCAGTCTGTATGCTGAACACATAATTCAGGAAGCTGAATTATATGAAGTAAAATGTGGTATCAGAATTGGAGGTAGACTCATTAACAACCTGCAATATGCAAATGATACAACCTTGCTGAAAATGAAGAAGACTTAAAATACTTACTGATGAAGATCCAAGACCACAGCCTTCGGTAGAGGTTGCACCTCAGTGTAAAGAAAACAAAAATCCTCACCACAGGAGTTATAGATAACATCATGATAAATGGAGAAAGATTGACGTTGTGAAAGACTTCATTTTGCTTGGATCCACCATCAACACTCGTGGAAGCAGCAGTCAAGAAATCAAATGATGTATTGCATTAAGCAAATGTGCTGCACAAAAATGTTCAAGAGCAAAGATGTGAGTTTGAGGGCTTAAGTGCCCCTGACCCAAGTCATGGTATTTTCAATAGCCTCCTATGCATGTGAAAGTTGGACAGTGAATAAGGAAGACCATAGAAGAACTGATGCATATGGTGTTGGAGAAGAATATTAAAAGCACCATGGACTGCTAGAAGAGCAAACAAATCTATGTTGGTAGAAGTACAACCAGAATGCTCCTTGGAAGCCAAGATGGCCGGACTTTGTCTCTACGATTTCAGACATATTATCAGGAGGAACCAGTTCCTGGAGACAGATATCATACTAGGCAAAGTGGATGGTCAGCGGAAAAAAGGAAGACCCCAATGAGATGGATTGGCACAGTGACAGCAACAATGGGCTCAGGCTGAACAATGATTGTGAGACTGGCACAAGACCATGCAGTGTTTCATTCTGTTGTGCGTAAGGTCACTATGAGTTGGAATTGACTTGACAGCAGCTAACAACAACAAAATCCAATCTGTATACTGAGCAAATAATCCAAGAAATTGGATTATATGAAGAACATGACATCAGGATTTAAGGACTGTTCATTAACAATCTGTGATATGCAGATAACACAAACTTGATTGGTGGAAGGGGACTTTAAGTATTTATTGATTAAGATCAATGACTATAGCCTTCAGTGTGGATTGCACCTCTATGTAAATAAAACAAAAATCCTCATAACTGTACCAATAAATAATATCATAATAGTGAAAAGATTGAAGTTGTCAGAGTTCATTTTACTTGAATCCACAATTAACCCTCATAGGAGTAGCAATCAAGGAAATGATGTATTGCATTAGGTAAATCAGCTGCAAAGAGCAAAGATTTCATTTTGTATCTTCTCCAAGCCATGGTATTTTCATTCACCTCATGTGCATACCAAAGCTGGACAATGAATAAATTAAGTTAAGAGAAGAATTGATGCATTTGAATTACAGTGTTGGCAAACATTACTGAAAGTACCATGGACCACCAGAAAATGAACAAGTCTGTTTTGGAAGAAGTATACCTGGTTTGCTCCTTGGAAGTGACGATAGTGAGAATTTATCTCTTATACTTTGGAGGTGGTGTCAGGAAGGACCAGTCAGTGGTGAAGGATGTCATGCTTGGTAAAGTGGTGGGTCAACAAAAAAGAGGAAAACCCTCAATAAGATGGATTGGCACAGTGACAGCAATAGGCTCAAGCATAACTATAAATGTGCGGTTGGCACAGGACTGGGCCATAGGATTGCTATGAATTGAAACCAAGTTGATGGCACCTAATAACAATAGGATTCAACCCAGTGAGTTGTCCCCCCTTCTCTCAAACTTCTGATGTTGTTATTATTGTTTTAGTGTGTGAAGTTGCTTCCTACTCATAGTAATTCTGTATAGGGTTTCCAAGAAGCGGGTGGTGGGTTTGAACCACTGACCTTGCAGTTCAAACTGACCTTGTGGTCTAGTGCTTAGTCTTCAGTGCTACACCATGACTCCTTTGCTTGACTTTTTACAATAGTGGTCTCATACAATATTTGTCCTTTTGTGATTCACTGATTTCACTCAGCATAATATCTTCCAGGTTCATACATATTATGAGGTGTTTTGAAACTTCATCATTGTTCTTTAATGTTGCTTAGTTTTTCATTGTGTGTGTGTACCAGTGTTTATCTGTTCTTCACTGATGAGCATTTAGGTTGATTCCATCTTTTTGTTATAGTGAATAGTGCTGAGATGAACATGAGTATGCATTATCTATTCATGTTGTGACTCTTATTTCTCTAAGATATATACCAAGTAGAGGTATTGCTGGGTCATAGGGTGTTTTTATTTCCAACGTTTTGAAGAAGCACCATGGCGTTTTCCACAGTGCTTGCACTATGTAATAGCCTCACCAACAGGGTAGGTGGGTTTCAGTCTCTTCACGAACTTTACAGCATCTGTTGATGTCTGTTTTTTTGTTTTTTTTTTTTAACTTTTCTATTATTTCAGGGATGAGATGATATCTCATTGTTAATTTTGAATTGCATCTCTGTAATGGCTAATGATTGCAAGCGTTTCTTATGTTTGTTGGCTACCTTTGTCCTTTGATGAAGTGTCTGTTCATGTCCTTTATCCATTTTTTAATTGCGTTATTTGTCTTTTTCTTGTTGAGATGTTGAAGTTTTCTATAAATTTTAGAAATTAGTCACTTGCCTAATATGTCATTGCAAAGGATTTATTCCCAGTTGGCAGTTCTCTTTTGGTGAAATCTATTGATGCATGTAAGTGTCTAATTTTTAGAAGGTCCCAGTCATCTAGTTTATCTTCTGCTGTGTATGTGTTTTCACCTATGTTTGATAGTGTATTTGTGTCATTTACCAGAGTTGGTTTGAACTGCAGGGTCACAGGTTTAAGCTCACCAGCTATTCTTTGGAAACCCTATATAGGGTTGCTATGCGTTGGAACGGACTCAACGGCACTTAATAGCAACAACAATAACCAGAGCCCCTAAGTTTGTACCTATTTCTTCATAGTCCCTATTTTTTCTAGGTTTTATATTTCGGTTATTGATCCATCTTGAGTTCATTTTTGTATATAGTGGGAGGTATGGGTTTTATTTCATTTTTCTGCAAATGGATTTCTAGTTTTGCCAGTATCATTTGTTGAAGAAGCGATCCCGTCTCCATTCAATGTGTTTTGACCCTTTGTTAAAGATCAGCTGACCGTAGGTGAATGGATTTGCTTCTGGTTTCTGAATTCTGTTCCATTGATCTATGTGTCTTTAGTTATACCAGTACCAGACTGTTTTGACCACTGTAGCTGTGTAGTAGGTTTTGAGGTTGGGGAGGGAGAAGCCTTCTAAAGTGTTCTTTGTCTTCAATAATACTCTACTTATCCAGGGTCTCTTGCCTTTTCGTATCAAATTGGTTACTACTTTTTCCACTTCTTTAAGAATGATGTTGGAATCTGTATTGGGATTGCATTATATCTGTAGATCATTTGGGGGTAGTATTGACATTTTCCTAATGTTAAGTCTCCTTCTCTTCAATATAAGTATGATATATTCTTCCATTTACGTAGGTCGCTTTTGGTTTTTTGTAGCAGTATTTTGTAGTTACCTTGTATAGGTCTTTTGTTTGTCTGGTTAAATGTATTCCAAAGTATTTCATCTTTTGGGTGGTAAAATGGAGTGTTGGAGGAAAAGAGGAAGACTCCCAGCGAGATGGATTGGCACAGTGGCAGCAGCAATGGGCTTAAATGAAGCAACGACTGTGAGGTTGGTACAGGACCAGGCAGTGTTTCAACCTGTTGTGCATAGGGTGGCTACGAGTCAGCACCTATTCGATGGCACCTAACAACACCAGCAACAACATTGTAAATGGGATTGTTTTCTTGATTTCCTTTCAGAACTCTATTAACATAAAGGCATCTGACTGCTTTTTGTACATTGGTCTTTTGCCCTGCTACATTACTGAATCTTTCAATAATTTCTAATAATTATCTTACTGAGTCTTAGGGTTTTCTATGTATAGGGTCATATTGTCTACAAATAGAGAGAGTTTTACTGCTTCATTGCCCATTTGTTGTTGTTAAGTTCCGGTAGTCAGTTCAGACTCATAGCAACGGTGTATAGGCTTTCCAAGGAGCGGCTGGTGAGTTTGAATCGCTAACCTTTTGGATCAAACCAACCTTGCAGTACAGCGCATTAACCTGCAGTGCCACACCAGGACTCCTGTTGGTTTTTTATGTTATTGTTGCTGTTAAGTGCTGTCAAGTTGGTTCCAACCCATAGCAACCCTGTATAGGGTTTCCAAGGAGCAGTTGGTGAGCTTGAACCACTGACCTTGAAGTTCAAACCGGCTTTGCAGTCCAGCACATTAACCCACAATGCCATATATGCCCTTAATTATATTTAAAAATTTCCCTTTATCGTTGTTGTTGTCAGGTGCCGTTGAGTCGGTACGGACTCGTAGCAACCTTATGTACAACAGAACGAAACACTGCCTGATCCTGTACCAACCTCACAATCGTTGCTATGTTTGAGCCCATTGCTGCTGCCATTACTGTTCCCTTTACAGTAAACATTTTAAATGCCTTAATTTACAAAAGTCAGATTTGCATGTGGTTTTAAATATCAGAGTTCATTTAAATTATTATGAACATTTACTCCTTGCCATATACAAAGTATTCTCAAGCTAAAGGATGTGATTATTAGAGATTTAATATTTCCTAGGAGTGTTTTCTAAGTTATATTAGTTAATCTTTTAGAAGAAAGACCTGGCAATTTACTTCAAAAAATTAGTCATTGAAACCACTGTGGGACACTGTTCAACTCTGATATACCTGGGGTCACCATGAGTCAGAATTGACTCGAGAGCACATGGAATTAGCCAATACACCCACACCTCACTTATCAACATGGGTAGGTTCCAAAGACGGGGTCATTGTATGAAACTGCTGTTATGGGAGAATCATGGGCCACACCACATCTTCAGCTTTGGTACCCACCTCCACCTTATGTCTCAGGTTGCATGTGGCTTGGAGGGAATCCCTTCCCCACCATACCTTTCCTACCACCTCAGAACCCATGAAGGATTAGAGGGGTAGTGATGTTGGTGGTTGGGTGTTGACTGCCATCCATGAAATGTCAGATAATGAGCTAGTTGGTAAATGAGGAATATACTTGAACACATCTTAGATTCAAAGTGAAGTGAGCATGGATATGAATATCCAGGAGCTGAAAATTTTTATTTTAATTTTTTAAATATAAGTTTAATAATATCCATTAAGAGCACAGAGGAGTCTGTAAGATAAGCAATAGACTGTTAATCAAAAGCTGACCACAAGGTTGGAGATTCAAACTCACCAGCCACTCTGTGGAAACCCTAGAGCTGTTATGAATCAGAACTGACTCGATGGTACTTAACAACAATTAGGAGCACAGAAAGGGCCTTCTAAGAAGGTAAAGACACATGCGGGCCTCCAAGGACTTTATAAAAATGTGGAAAATATCTAGTCACAATTTTATGATAAAAACAGCAAAAAAAAAAAAAAATCACGATTTATTTGCCACTAGAGATTCAACAAATATAGTCTTGACATGTTTCCCAAAGCATGGTCCCTTTGGATAGAGGAGAAGTATTCATGCTGTGTTTTCTTTTCCCATGAAGAATGAGTTGTTTCCAAACTTATGACAGCCTTGGGGTTGGAAGCTCCTAACAAAGTTTGGTAGTTTTAACTAGTACTGGGAGCTTTCTGGAACTAAATTCATATATTCTCACATTCATCCAAATTTGACCTGACTGCTTCCTCTTTTTCTATTGAATTGAGAGATGGCCCTTGTCACTAATCTACAAAAGCAGGGGGCGATTTCTTTAGAAGAAAGAGGTCAAGTGAACGTGTAGAGCCCCAGATATGTAAAACAGGACTTGACTGCAGAAATACTTTGAATGAATAAAACCAAATGCTTGGTTTTATTCATTAACTTCTTGGTTAAATAATTAGAAAAGAATATTAATATTGTCAACATATAACTTGATCCCTCTTTCAGATTAGAAGGTGTAGAAATGCATTGCTGCATATTGATTTTTCACACGGGTGTTTTAGCATTGGTATTGCCCTCACTTCTTAGTCTGTGAAATGAGATGGCCTCTAATGACCCTTCTAGTTATGATTCTGGGATCTAAGACAATATGTTTTAAATCAACAATACAGTAAATATTAAATATAAACAATTCAAAATATAGTAAAAACCACCAAAAATAACTGTGCCATGATAAACATGTCTGGTTTTATAAAGTTTATTAAATAAATGAACAAAAGTACACAGATAAAATATTCACACCTTGTAAATCAAAGTGGACATAATATTTTATATCAGAGATAACTTTATATAGATTTTTTACACAGATCTACTTGATGCTGTCAGAACCAACTCCACAGCACATAACCACCACCACCACTTGATGCTGTGGGTTAATACACTGGACTGCAAAGTCGGTGTGAACGGCAAGGCCAGTGGTGCGGTTTAAGAGCCCTAGTATGGTGCAGTGGGTTAATACACTGGACTGTAAAGTGAGTTTGATCCACAAGGTTGGCGGTTCAAGCTCACTGGTCACTCCTCATAAACCCTACACAGGGTCGCTGTGGGTTGGAACCGATTCAACGGCACTTAACAGCTAGCAACAACCAAAGTGATCTTGGACCAAAAATTTCCCTTGTCCACTTAGAGCCCAGTTTCCTCATCCGGTAAGTGCTACCATATAGTCCCTGGCCCTTGGTAAATATTCAATCAATTGTAACTATTTTTCTATGATTGTTATTGTTCGTTGCCATTGAGTGGGCTGTGACTCAGGATCTCATGAAGTTTTTATGTATAACAGAACAAATCCTTGCCTGGCCCTATGCCATCTTCATGATTGTTAGTATGTTTGAATCTGTTGTGTCAATCTATTTCATGAGGGTTTTCCTCATTTGTGATGACCCTCAATTTTATCAGCCATTATTGTTATTTGTTGTTGTTGTTGTTAACTGCTGTTGAGTTGCATCCAACTCATAGCCACCCAATATAGAGTTTCCAAAGAGCTACTGGTGAGTTTGAACTGCCAACTTTGTGGTTCAAATCGACCTTGCCGTCCTGTGCTTATCCTACAATGTCATTCCAGATGTCCTTACTGTTACTAGAAAAAGCACATTTCTCAAGCACAAGAATTCAAATGATCTTTTGGAACGGTTAGTTCTGAACAAGATTAATCTAAATCAGGGAATTTTGCACAGCCATGTGACTTTTGGTATGGAGGATCCAAGACCAAGAGTATTTATACATCTCTTTTTCAGCAATGTGCACACTTCCATTGAATAGATTCTTTGTAATGGGGGGTAAAATCTTCTTGGGGGCAAGTACCCCATCTATTTGCTTCATCATTGGATTATAGCACTTAAAATAGGACATCAGATATCATAACTCAGGAAATAATTTTGGTTTCACCAGGGATTTAATGATCATATCAGAAATTAGCTTGGGGTCATGTATTTGCTGATATGTGCACTGTATGTACTAAGGAGAATGTTCTGAGAGGCAAACAGCACAGTATTAAATGTATTTTATATTCACAGTTCTGTCACGTGGATCCATCCCCACTGCCTCAGAGTTAAACTTCATGGAGCTATTGGATGGTTGGCCTTTCTACCGTCTCCCTCTTTACCCACCTGCCCATTCTGTCTTCACTTATCTCTGTATTCATCTAAGATTCCAGAGTCTGTCATCTCCACCAAAGTCTTGAACATGTCCTAAGCTCTTTTGTCCTATGTTCTATCTTCATGCCTACTTGGAAATTTCCAACCTTCTCTTGTTGCATATCAACACTGACCACTGCTACACAGAGAAACCACACAGCTGGCCAAATGGTGGTTATCTTCCTTGATTAGCACCTCAGTTCTGCTACCTGGCAAATTTGGATACATTTCTCTAATCAGCTCACTTTTAATCTCTTCTTAAGTTTCCATTTCTTTCACTTTTAGCTAATGAAGTTATCACCTCCTTTATTAAGAATTGTGGTTCTTGAAATTCTTGAGCCTGACCAATGCATCTTCTACATGGTAGACAGATGTCTCATGAAAGCATATCTGGTCATGTCATTTGGCTTTAACTGCCCTTCAGTAGTTTCCTGTTGCTGTTGGAATAGAGGTGAAACTCGTAACATGGCCCATAAGGTTATGCATAATCTTAAACCTTCCTGCCTGCCTCATTGCACTTTAATCTCTTGTTCTCCACACTCCAGGCTCTTTGGACTCTTTCTGATTCCCAAATGCTCCAAATTTGATCCTGCTGAGGGTCTTTTAGACCTTTTGTCCATTTAGATCTATTGGCCTTTGATGTACCTTTCACTCCTCCTTACTGGGATAACCTTTCTATCCCCTTCAGATTTATAGCTGTCACTTTCTCAGGGAGTGTTCCCTGCTATCAGCTCCCCCACCTCCTTGGGTTCCAGTTATACACCCTCATTGAAGCATAGAGCCCAACCAGAATTGTGTGATTACATTGCATTTGATCACTGGTTTTATTGATAGGCTTCAGCTTTGCGGAGACAGTCTGTTTATTCACTGACGTTTTCCTAGCACTTGGGACAGTGCCTGAACCACTGCAAGTCCTGTTAATACTTATTCAATTAAGTATTTTATCCCCAAATAAATGGTACTGGAGGCACTGAGCCTAGATCGGGTCTAATGTCAGGTCCCTGCGATTATGTGACTTGTGTCTTCCTGGTCAAGCTCACTGAATTTTACAACTAAAAGTGACTTTAGGCGTTATTTCACTCAAGCCTCTGTTTTTAATAGATTAGGAAATGGAGAGTCAGAGAGGAAAAGTGGACAGTCCTGTGTAGCAAGTTGCTGAGTGCTGAGTGAGTCCTAGAACTTGGGTCTGTTGGTTCCCACCTTAGAGCAGCTATCCAACTCAACGGCTCTACCGTGTTTACATGTCAAACCAACTGCCATCCAATCAATTCTGACTCAGTGATGCTATCCAGGGTTTCCGAGACTGTGAGTCTTTACAGAAACAGCCTCATTTTTCTCCTCAGGAGTGGCTGGTAGGTTTGAACTACTGACTTTGTGGTTAGCAGTCTAATGCCTAATCCACAGTGACACAGTCTAAATGTGTCCTGGTGTGGTGTTGTTGGGTAAGCATTGGACTGCTAACCGCGAGGTCAGTGGTTCCAACTCACCAGCCACTCCTTGGGAGCCCTATACAGGGTCGCTATGGAACTGAAATATGGCACTTATCAATTTAATAACAGCCTGCATAGTGGGATAAACGATAAACAAGTTGAGCAGTCTGCCTAATGGAGGTAGCTTCAGGGAAGTTCGATTTGTCATCTAATTATTTTATATTCTTGGCTTCTAAAGTAATCAAACTGCTTTCTGAAGTTAAGATTCAAAGCAGAAATATAATGTTCTAGTGTGGTACACTGATTTCTTGCAGGGATATTTTTTCATTGAAAGTGGGAGAAATTCCATGCTAATGTAGGATAACTTTTTGGACATCAGAATGTTACAACATTATGTTGAGCTATGTAGAAAGGAGAGTTCGGACAGAATAGCATAAACAGTAACTTGCTGTAAAAAAGGTGAACTTGTCCATCCAAGAGACTGTCTGTAGCCAAGGTGAGGGTTCTCTTGAAATCCTTTGAGGTGTGTGATGTTTGCTTCCTTCGCATTGGCAAACATTTGTATTGCAATGACCACTAGATGGCAGACTTCAGCTACGGTTCAGTTTCTTTGGTTCCCTAGTAAGAGACTGAAGGGTAAAATAAGTGCATACTTTTGCTTATGGACCTTACATTCTTTTAGGCTCTTCAGTGGTCACTGTTTTAAGTTATACTTTAGCCAATATAGAATTTCATTTATATAAAAACAGAAGGAAAGCATTTGTAAATGTATGTACCCATACAGGGATAAATCCCGGCGTACTTTGAAGGAGTCACTGTATGGTGCCAACCAATAAGTGTTAGACTCCTAACCCAAAGGTTGGTGGTTTGAACACACCTAGAGTCCTGATGTGACGCTGCAGCATTATACAGCTAGTTTGTTTTAAACTGCAAGATTGGCCACTCAAACCCACCAGCCTTTCCTCGGAAACCCTTTACAGGGTCTCTACGAGTAGAAACTGATCCAACAGCACTTAGCAACAACAACAAAGAGGCAGTTTGGAAGAAAGATATTGAAAAAGAATCATATGCAGCACATTTCTACTCTGTAACCCATAGTGTTGCCTTCAGTCACAATCAACTGAATAACTGGTTTTGTCTTATTCTTTGGGGGAGGTGGGATATTTTGAACTGCTTAGTTGGTCTCTAGAGTCATGTGAAGTCTGAAATTTTTAGGTCCTGAAACTGATTTAGATTTAATTCCAGATTTAGTCCATCTCAGATTGCATAATCTGTTTAGAGATTAGAAACAGCAAAGACATTTTTTCTGACCATAGTCATTACCATTTATTGAATGTTGTTTCTCCACACCTCTCCCCTCTCCCCTTCCTGTGTTCTTTCTCCTTTCCTCCATCTCCCTCCCTTCCTTAAATCTTTTTGGTCTTTTCTTCCAATAATAATTTTTTTTTTTAAGTGTCTACTGTGTTCCTGGTATGCTGCTGTAAGTTAATGTGCTGGACTACAAAATTGGTTTGAACCTCAAGGTCAGTGGTTCAAGCTCACTAGCAGCTTCTTGGAAACCCTATACAGGTTTGCTAAGGGTCGGAACCGACTTGATGGCACTCAACAACAACAACAACCTATAATCCAGGTGCTGTATTAGGTAGATGCTAGAGATATGATGATGAGAAAGGTAGACACAAACTATATTCCTATAAGCCTGCTAATCTTTATGGAAAACAAACTATTAAGCATGCAATTTCAATTTAGCTCTAATAGGTGCCTTCAAGTAAATATAGGATCTGGGAGGAGCTAAGCTAATAAACAAAGGCTGAGAGTTAATTAGGTAAAGAAGAATACCCAAAACTCACTGCTGCTGATTCTGACTCACAGCACCTTGAAAGCACAAAGTCAAATTACTCCATTTCATTTCCAAGATGGGAGCTTGCAACCTCATCTTTTTCCCATGAAGCAGATGGTGAGTTTGAACCACAGACCATCTGGTTAGCAGTCCAACATTTAACCCACTATCTTACCAGGCCCCCAAAGAAAAGGATTGAAGAAAAAAAAATTCAAGACAGGGAGAATAGCATGAAGGATCTGCTTAGAGATGGAAAAAGAATGTAACACCATGAAACTAAAGGAGTTCAGTGTAGCTGGAGCATTGTGGGGGTGGGGGAGGTGGAGGAGGGTGAAGGAGGCTAGCAAGGGGAGAAGATGCTGGAAGGTAAGCAAGAGTTGCACTATGGAAGGCCTTGTTAGCTCTGTTGAGTAATTTCAAGTGAATTACTCAAGCACAGTTATGAGCCCTTATACTATATGTTGTTGTTGTTGTTAAGTGCCGTCAAGTCAGTTCCGACCCATAGTGACCCTGTACAGGGTTTCCGAGGGTGTAAATCTTTACGGGAGTAGAAAGCCTCATCTTTCTCCCGCGGAGCGGCTGGTAGTTTCAAACCACTGACCTTAAGGTTTGCAGCCTGATTTGTAATCACTACCAGAGCTCCTTAAATTCAGAGGCTATAAACCGTAGTGTGAGGGTTTCCTCCTCACTTCCTTCAGGATAACGTCTGTCATAAGATGACGTCTTGTTTCAGTCTCAGGTGTACCTACTCTCCCTTCACAATCTCGGGACACATTCTTGGATCACTGTTTAACAAAGACTTATTTATTACTTAAAGTTTTTGATTATATATTGTTGTTGTTGTTGTTAAGTGCCGTCGAGTTGATTCTGACCCATAGCAACCCTGTACAGGGTTTCTGAGGAGCAGCTGGTGAGCTTCAACTGCTGACCTTGCAGTTCAAACGGCTTTGCAGTCTGTCGCATTAACCCACAGTGCCACAGCATATATATATATACACTTTAAGAATATTCTGGATTGTCTGATAAACCCCCTTTAAACAAGTACTGTCAAGGGTCTCCATGGCAACATCTGCAGTTCTTGGGTGACACTAAGGATCAATCAAATAGAGTGTTTAGCTTTAATGCTTTGTTTCTCAAACTGGATTCTGAGGACCCTTTTCAGGGTCCTGAGTTCTCAGGCTTGAGGTTCCGTGGTCCACTCTAGCGTTCTGTCCGGTGGTTTGTTAATCTCCACATTTACTGCACTAATTTTGCCCAGAAATGTCCAGTGTTTTTGATATGCAAGCCAAATTTAGGGTAGAACCTTGAAGTCAGGAACCTTGAGGTGGCCTTAAATAAACTGGGAAACAGTCCTTGCCTAAGCGTTTTTGAGATGTAAGTACTACTTACCCTCATTTAAGATCTTTTGGGTCCCCAAGACCCTCCTAAAGACTGTGTCCCTGAGACAAATTTTTCTGAGGCAGCTTCATAGTGATTCAGTGGGTCCTTGTCTTTTGACTTCCCCAGGGGGATTTATACGTTCCATTAACATCTTTTCTGGAAATATTTCATTTCCTCAATCTCTTCATATCACACTTTGGGAGTCTAGAAGAGGAAACTCTTGGCCTAATGCTGAGGTAGGGAGAAAATAAGAAGAAACTTTGAATGGATGGCTTGGAAGATGATTTAAATGAATCAAGTGGAGAAGACATGTTGGAGAGTTAAGCTAAGTTGTTCTGTTGCAGCAGTTAAACCAGGCAGGGCTGGTGTGGTGATGCGGAAACCTGGGCTGTCTCTAGAAGCTCAGGGTGCAGGCACTGACTTTCAGGATGTGTCTGTGCTATCTGGTGGGATGCTAGCACTTTTCAGGCAAGAACTGGCAGTTTGGAGGAGTGGGTGGGGCACAGGAGATCTCTTTGATGGCTGGTTCCTTTGAAAACAATAAATAGCTTTTATGGAGACAGGAGGGCATCTGGTTTTTCATTTGGCCCGCAATTGGCAACAGCTTACTCCACCCACAGACAACACAAAGGGCGGGTGGGCCAAGGAAGCAGACAGTGGGCTCCAGGCCAGTCTAATAATGAGAGGCATCTGGGAGACATTTTAAAAGAAAAAGAGAAGGGTGTTAAGAAGTGTTGATAAACAGAAGAAATCCACTGTAGAGAGAATGAATCTGTATTTGTGATACAGACTTAGGTCAGTTTTGTAGACAATTCTGGTCTTGTACTGAGAAAGCTGTCCTTTTAAGTCAAACTCAGTTTCTTTTAAAGCATGCTTTACTTTAGTCTTCTGAATCGAACAGCTGAAGATGATGAAGCTCGATGAAAGTCTTGATACTTTTCCTTTGTTTGGGAATATACTTGGAAGTTACAGACTGGGTCCTATTTTCAGTGGCAAATTGAAGGCATATGCTTCACCCAGACTTTGACACTTATCTTCAAATGGATTTGTAGCCCCAGAAATCAGTAGGATTGAAAATAATGTATCCAACCCTAAAAGTAGAGTTCTCTCCTCCAGATTCAGTGGTATCACTACCAAGCCCTCCAACGTTTCCCCATGTTGGACCATTGGGAGTGGCAAGATACAAGACTTCCCTGAGTGTACTAAATGTTCTCACAGCATTCAGGTTGCAGAAAAACATGGTTGTGTTCCATCCAGGAGCTGGGTGGAGGGAGGGTAATAATAGCACTGGTCTCATTGTGTTGTTGTCAGGACGGAGTGAGGTAATGCATGTAAAACACTTGGCACACATAGTAAAGATTAGCTATTTTTGTTCACAATTGTTGTTGCTGTTAAGTACTGAGGAATCGGTTCCGACTCATAGTGACCCTGCACAGGGTTTCCAAGGCTGTAAATCTTTACGGGAGCAGAAAGCCTCATCTTTCTCCCACGCAATAGCTGGTAGTTTCATACTGCCAACCTTGAAGTTAGCCTGATTTGTAACCACTACACTACGTTCACAATACAGTATCTGAAAAAAGAAAAGTACTAGAAAACAGATTTTTCTTTCTTTTTAAAAAATTTTGTTTGTAAAACTTTTTTGGACATTTATTTCATTTGCTTGCAAACTGTATATGTCCATAGCACTGAATATCAGCGCTCAATGCTATTCATTCATGCTAATGGTCTTGAAAGAGCTCCGGTGGTACACTGATTAAGCACTTGTCTACTCACACTGATTCAAACCTATCCAGTTTGAACCTGGCAATCTACTGCCATAAAGATTATAGCCTAGAAAACCCTGTGGGGCAGTTCTACTGTGTCACATGTGCTTGCTATGAGTTGAAAATGGACGAAATGGCCACCCAACAGCAACAATGCCCTGCAGCACTGTAAACCCAGTGTAAGACTAAGCTGGTTCAGATGACTCCAGGCATTAAGATAGGAAAATACATGGTGTTCTATTCTGCACACACGGAGTTACCATTAATTGGAATCAACATGACAACAATTAAGAGCAACCACAATACTATATAACTGCGTAGAATGGCACATTATAAACACAAACAGCAAAACTAAGATGCCAGAGCTTTGCCTACAGTGTCTGGGCTCAGCTCTCTTCACAGCTTCAATACACCCACACAACAGGCTGTAGGTGGGCAGGTACTAAGTCTCTACCCTTGGGAATATGCCCAGCACCTGGGTCTTAACCTCTATCCTTCCTGGGTCTTCAGGACCATGGTCCTTCCTCTTGTCTCCTGATACCTTACTACTCGGACCCTTTGGCCAATTGATTTTGGGCTTGGCCCTGACTTTATCCCTGAACTCTGCATTTAAGATCATGCTCTAACTGCCAAAAGTCCTACTCCTGTATCATAGATCCTAGGTTAGATTGTGTGCCTTGACAATCATGGAAAGGAGGTTAGGTAGGCAATGCAAGCTCACTCTTCACTATAACAACACTGTTCATGGTTATGAAATTGATTTAGTAGCTGGGACCCTGTGCATCAACCCAAATTGATAGGAAAGATCTTGCCATTATTCCTTGACACACCAATTTCCATCTGCAGCCAATACAATAGCATAGATAGTGCATTCCCTAATGGCCAGCCTGTGAGGGGAATACAGTGGATGGGAACCATTCATATAAGAGCAGGAAAGGTGACCATAGTGTATCACAGGTTGAGTTTAATAGGCATTTAGCTGAGCAGGGTACATACTAAGTAGTGTTTTTTTTGCCTAATTTAAGTACACTAAGTCCAAAAGGTATGTTGTTGCTGTTGTTAGGTGCCATTGAGTAGGTGTCAACTCAACAGCCCTGTGCACACAGATTGAAACACTGTCTGGCCATCCTCACAGCCAAAACTGAGTTTGAGTCCATTATTGCAGCCACTGTGTCAATGCATCTCATTGAGTGTCTTCCTCTTTACCTTTGACTCTCTACTTTACCAAGCACGATGTTCTTCTCCAGGGACTGTTCCCTCCTGATAACATGTCCAAAGCACATGAAACAAAATCTCACCATCCTCGCTTCTTTAAGTTCTGGCTATACTTCTTCCAAAACAGATTTGTATGTTCTTCTGGCAGTTCATGAAATAAGGAAAAAATTAGAAATTATCTCGACCACAAACAGCCTGGGAACTAGGGAGATAAATGACATGCATACTAGATACTGAGCAATTGAATACATGTATGGCCAAGTATGTGTGGAGGCTGATGGGACAGCAAAGAAGGCAGTTGTCAGCATGGACTGGTAGGCTGGAAAGACTTCACAGACTGATTGACTGATTATCTGACTGTAGAAGATCAAGCCTTGAAGACTGAAAGGTGTGGAAAGGAATGAAATGGATTTACCAGTGAGAAAAAGTTAAACCCTCCCCATGGGAATGCAATATGCAGCCAGTTTGGAGACTTGTGATCTGGCCTACGCTTTACTAGTGATTAGGTTGTGGACAGGAGAAGCCAAGGGATTTTCTCAAATGAATACAGCTTTTAGTAAAAGTAAACTAGCTTTGAACCTAATCCCAATACTCCTTTACTTGGTACATTAAGAAATTATTCTGTTTCATTAGATTTCAAATATATGGTTAGAAAATTTACTGTTAAAGTGACATGGGCATGAGAGAGTACCTTGAAAATGTTGGCACTATGGGCAATTGTGACTTCCTGTCTCTGTAGTGAATTCACTGGGCCAGGTGCCAATGGGCCTGGGCCCTACTGCCTCTATGTTCACTATTATAACTTAGCCATAATACCCCAACTGTGGCCATGTGCCTGCTGATTACTGATTCATGGTTGGTTTTCCTAACAAGAGTGGTGAAGAGTGCTCCATTGTCTTCTGTTGCTCACTCCCCTTCTAGGGCTTATAATCTCTGAATATTGGCTGTGAGCATTCAGGTAAGCAGAGGTGGGGGCCTTTTTCATGTTACCCTCAGAAATGCCAGAGATTGGAGCTGGTTTCAGATGAGGCTTGGAATGAGGTATATCATTGCTGGTGTCAGATGGAAGCAGAGAGTACCAGAAGATGTTTACCTGTACTTTATTAACTATGCAAAGACTTTCAACTGTGTAGATCATGACAAGCTATGAATAACATTTCAGAAAATTGATATTATGGAACACTTAATTATGCTCATGAGGAACCTATACATAGACCAAGACGAAGTCACTCGAATGGAACAAGAGGACACTGGATGATTTAAAATCAGGAAAGATGTGTACCAGGGGTTGTATTTTTTAAAATTTTTTTTTTACCATACGTATTCAATGTGTATGCTGAGCAAATAATTCGAGAAGATTAATTATATGAAGAAGAATGTGGCATCAAGACTGGAGGAAGACTCAATCACAACATGCGATATGCAGATGGATGATACAACCTTGCTTGCCAAAAGCAAAGAGGACTTGAAATATTTACTGACAAAGATCAAAGATCACAGTCTTCTATGTGCTACATTTCAATGTAAAAAGAACAAAATTCCTCACTACTGGACCAATAAATAACATCATGATAAATGGAGAAACATCAAAGACTTCGTTTTGCTTGGATCCACTATCAAAACTTGTGGAAACAGCAGTCAAGAATTCAAATGACATATTGTACTAGGCAAATCTGCTACACAAGACCTCTTTAAAGTGTTCAAGAGCAAATATGTTAGTTTGAAGACTAAGATGTGCCTGACCCAAGCCATAGTATTTCAGTAGCCTAATATGCATGTGAAAATTGGACAATGAATAAGACCATAGAAGAATTGATATGTTTGATTTATGGTGTTGGAGAAGAATATTAAAAATACCATGGACTTGCAGAATAACAGACCAATCTGTGGTGGAAGAAGTACAGCTAGAATGCTCCTTAGAAGCCAGGATAGTGAGACTTCATCTCTCATGTTATCAAGAGAGACCAGTCCTTGGAGGACAACATTCTTAGTAAAATGGAGAGTCAGCAAAAGAGGAAGATACCCAATAAGATGGACTGGCACAGTAGCAGCAGCAATGGGCTCAAGCGTAACGACTTTGAGGAGGGTGCAGGATTGGGCAGTGTTTCATTCTGTTGTGCATAAGGTCATGTGGTATCTTGAACTTACTTGATACAGCTTTTCTATCCAAAGTCTTCTTAATTCCCATCCAGTGATTGGGTTGTTGTTGTTGTTAAGTGCCATTGAGTCAGTTCCAACCCATAGTGACACTGAACAGGGTTTCCGAGGCTGTAAATCTTTATGGGAGCAGAAAGCCTCATCGTTTGCCCACAGATCACTGGTAGTTTCGAACTGCTGACCTTGTGGTTCGCAGCCCAATTTGTAACCACCATGCAAATAAGGTATACTCTAAGGCTGGGATTGGTTAGTTTTGCCCTCCAGCTAGTTTTAAAAGGAGCATCAAGAAGGAAGAGCATGAGTGAAACATAAGATTCCCTACCTAGATCGCAGAGGCTGCAACAGATGTGGCATTGAGAGACAGAGCAACTTCGGGCTCTAGATCCATGGACTGAGTAAAACTGATTGTCTATGGGCAGGAGATGGGTTTGAAGATGGTACCCTGTGGGAATTCACAGCCTGGCTAAAAGAGCTTTGCAACACCTGCCTGAGCAGGACAGATGCCAAGGGGTCACATGACTGAGAGGCTGAAGACAAGAGTGAGGTGTGCCTGCACTGTGGCAAAGAAAAGGAGTTCCTGACTGTAGAACTGCTGCTTTTTTAGTTGATTTCGATCCTGAATTGTAACCCAAATCTTGGGGATTGTTATGAGTTCTATGTGGCCATTGCAGTAGATTATTGAACCCAGATGTGAAGCAGAGAGTGATGTGAGAGGGATGGTTAGTGTCAGAATAGGGTAAAGAAGGCTGTAGGGTGAAAGCATGTCTAACTTCTGCTTCAAAGGAATTGGCCTTGGACTGATTTTGAGTTTGATTCTCTTTACCCCTTGTGAAGCCAAGGGAACTCAAACATGGCTCCCATCTGGATTTTGCAGGTCTCTATGAGTCAGAACCAACTCAATGGTACCTAACAACACAGAGAAGTGTTGATGAGCTTATGGGAGTACAGAGTCTATAGAGTACACAGTATAGTTAAAATCTCCAGATATATAATGAGACTTAAAAAACTGTATAGCCCCTATACATATACATATGCCTGTAAAGTTTAAAAGATGACCTTGATCCCAAAATTACATGAGACCAATTATTGTTATTTCTATGAGTTTGTCTACATTATGAGTCCAAATCTGTTAAGTTCTATACATAGGCTTTTATCCATAGATGTTCTCTAAGTCAATCATTTGGGTCAGGATTTGGTGATTTAGTGGAAGTAATAAATTCAACTTCTGTTCAAGAGGAAGTATGCCAACCTCTCTTTCTCAGGATCGCCTGGGAGCTCCATTTCTAACTCTGACTCTAACTGGCCATATGACCTTGGATGAGTCATTGAGCTCTGTAAAGTGTAAACCTGATGACCTCTCAGGTTCTTTCTAGTTCCCAATGTTCTGATTCTCTTATAGTTAATTCATGTCAGCTAAAATGGCAGCTCATGTCAGCTAAAATAGAGTACTGGTGTGATGTGGGTAAATGCACTGGACTGCGAAGTCTGTTTGAACTGCAAGCGCAGTTTGGTAGTTCAAACTCACCAGTTGTTCCTTGGAAACCCTATACAGGGTTGCTATGACTTGGAACTGACTCTGTGGCACTTAACAACAACAACAAAATGGCAGCTCAGGAGCAAGGACTCTGGGACAAGTTATTCTTCAACTCATTTTCACTCGTTGAATTTTGTTTTGTTTTGTACCTGGTCACCTGTAGTGACTTTCTGCTAACCATTATGGCATGTGGAAAACTATGGCAAGTATAAGACATGGTTTCTACTGAGGAAAGGATTCATATAGCATCAAAAGTATCAAAAGAAGATAGAACAAATATAGAGTTGCTTTACCTGAAAGAATTGGTTGATGTTCAGTCATTTCAGAAGGCAGCATATGATTAAGAATTGATGGTACTGAAAGAAGTCCAAGCTGTACTGAAGGCATTAGTGGAAAACAAGGCCCCAGGAATTGACAGACTACCAATTAGAATGCTTCAGAAACTGATGCAGCACTGGCAGCATTATACCAAGAAATTTGGAAGGCAGGTACTTGACTAACTGATGGGAAGAGATTTATATTTGTGCCCATTCCAGAGAAAGGAGGCCCTACAGAATGAGGAAATTATCAAATAACATAATTATATCACGCACAAGTAAAATTTTTCTGGAAATAAACCAAAAATGATTGTAACAGTACATCAACTGGAGCTGCCAGGAATTCAAGCCCGATTCAAAAGACTATGTGGAATGAGGGATATCATAGCTGATGTCAGATGGGTGTTGGCTGAAAAAAGGAATACCAGAAAGTTGTGTTTTACTGACTGTGCAAAGACATTCAACTGAGTAGATCATAAAAAACTATGGATTACATTACAAATAATGGAAATTGAAAAACACTTAATTGTGTGTGTACAGAACCTAAAAATGGCCCCAGAAGCATGAATTGAGCAGAACAAGGGATATTGTGTTGTATCAAACAGGAAAGTTGTGCACCAGGGTTGTATCCTTTCACCATACTTATTCACTCTGTATGCTGAGCAAACAATCCAAGAAGCTTGACTCCATGAAGAAGAAAGTTGCATCTTGATTGGAAGAATGGTTTTTAAAAATCTGCAATATGATCATAACACACCCTTGCCCGCTGGAAGCATTTGAAGCACTTACTGAAGAAGATCAAAGAATATAAACTTAAGTATGGATTACAATTTATGTGTGAAGACAACATAAATCCTCCCAACTGGACCAATAGACAACATCATGAAAAACGAAGAAAACAGTGACGTTGTCAAAGATTTCATTTTACTTAAGTTCACCATTAATGCTCATGGAAGCAGCAGTCAAGAAATCAAATGAGTATTGCATTGGGCAAAATCTAAGGCACAAAAGCTCTTTAAAGTGTTAAAGAAAAAAGATGTCACTTTGAGAACTAAGGTCCACCTGACCCATGCCATGGTATTTTCAATAGCCTCATATGCATGTGGAAGTTTGACAATGGATAAGGAAGACCAAAGAAAAATTGATGCATTTGACTTATGCCAAAGAATGTTGAAAGTACCATAGACAGCCAGAAGAACAAACAAATCTGTCTTGGACGCAGTACAGTCACTTTAGAAGTGAGGATGGTGAGACTTTGTCTCACCTACTTTGGACATGTTTTCAGGAGGTACCAGTTCCTGAAAAGGGACATCATGCTTGGTAAGGCCAGTGACAATGAGGAGGACCCTCAACAAGATTGATTAACACAGTGGCTGCAACAAGGGGCCCAAATATAGCCACAGGACCAGACAGTGTTTCATTCTGTTTTACACAGGGTCACTCTGAGTTAGAACCTATCTGACAGAACCCAATAACAACAATCTCCTATGAAAGAACTGAAAAATGCCTATTATTACTATAATGAAAAGAGGAGAATCTGGTATTAGTAGTAGAACAGATTCCAATCATAATTCACATACATTACCATGACTCATGGTCCTGGTATGGTACTGGAGGGTGGTGGTTCAAACTCACCAGCCACTCCTCGGAAACCCTGAACAGGGTCACTGTAAGTCATAACTAATTGGACAGCACTTAACAACAAAAATGGTTACATCGAGAGTCCTTGGGTGGTGAAGCTAACTGAGTAAACTGTGTTTACTCTGAGACTTCATTTAAGAATATGTCTACTATGCACACAAGAGGTTGCCATGAGTCATCCTGAATTGACTCCGTAGTAATTGATTTGGTTTGATTTTGATTTTACTGTTATATTCCAAGAGTTTTGAGCTGTTTCTTGGATAGTCATCAAACACAGCTGTATATTCACTATGTACTCCTACACAGTTTCTGATATTTGGCTCTATTTTGGATATAGTTGCTCAGTTTTCATTTTTGGTTCTCCACTAGAGCCTCATTAAGGAGCCCTGGTAGCGTAGTGGGTTACATGTTGGGCTGCTAACCACAACGTCAGCAATTTGAATCTTCTAGGTGCTCCGTAGGAGAAAAATGAGGCTCTCTGCTCCTGTGTGGCTTTATAGGATAAGCACAGGACCAAAAGGTCAGTTTGAACTGCAAGATCAGCAGTTCAAACTCACCAGTCACTGTTCGGAAATCCAATTCAGGGTCACTACAAGCCGGAACTGAACTGACGGCACTTAACAATGACAACAAAAGATTTACAGCCTTGGAAACCCTCCACAGGTTGGAATCGACTCCACAGCACACCACCCCCACCACTTGTTCCTCGTAAAGAGCTCTGGCAGCATAGTGGGTTACACGTTGGGTTGCTAACCACAAGGTCAGTTGCTCTGCTGGAGAAGGATGAGGCTTTCTGCTCCTGTAAAGATTTCCAGCTTTGGAGATCCTATACGGGGTCACTATGTATCAGAACTGACTCCACAGCACATAACTCCCATGACCACCACTAGTTCCTCATACATCTTTGCATTTTTCTTTTTATCATAAACTCTTACAGCTTTGATACATCTTATCCAGTTGTCAGTTTCCCAGGGTCTATAATCTGTTGTTATGACTCCATTCCTAGCCTATGGAGAAATTATTTTCTGCCACATTCTTAAATGAAGTCGCAGAGTAAACACAGGCCTTGGTTTTCACACACTTGAAATGTTGACAAATACTCATGAATTGTTATATTCCTTGATGTTTGGTACAGTTCCTTGCATGACGTAGGAGCTTAATAATTAATACTTAAAATGAATGTTGAATGCTTGATTCCTTCTTTTCACCTTACCCCTTATGTTTGCTTTGTACCTATAAAGGTAACACAGGGTCAGTGAAAAGAATTACTCCTGTGCGGAAAGGTTTGAGTTTTGACAGGTGAGTTGCTCTGGGCAACCTATTTATAATGAATATCAAATTCTTTTCCAGTGACTTCAACACTTACTCTGAAACTACTTAACCTCACTATCTCAGTTTGCTCACCTGCTGTATAGGAATACAGGTTTCCAAAAGTAGACATTTCCTCTGAAACCCTTTGTAAGATGAAATGGGATAAAATGAAGAAGAAATTAATGTCACGAGAAAAATTTTTTAGTATTCCCAGCCTCCCCCCCCAAAGTAATCTACCAAATCATACAAAATACCATATAAAACCTAAAATAACACTAGAAATTACTGAGATGCTGAGTATAGTTCCTCAGGGAAGGAGCTTGGTGATGCCTTCATTCTTGTGGCCTGAGGTGTACACGGCCTTTTCAGTGGCTTATTGCACAACAAATGCTGAATGCTAGTTTTGTTTTCTACCATATTTCTTGTAAAAGCTAAAATCCTGTTTGGAGTTCTTGCAGTTAGTAAAAGCAGGTACTAATAGAGTTCTTTCATAAAAGCAAAGTGGCATAAAGCGAACTTTCAAAAAATGAAGGATACCTGTAATCCTAGCAGCTACCTCACAGTTCTGATGTGAGGATTAAATAAGTCAAGATGTGTAAAATGTTTAAGACAATGCCTACCACATGTTTAAAAGGACCTAGTAGTGCAGTCCTGGTGTGGCACTATAGGATGGCTAACGGCAGTTTAAACCCACAGCCACTCTTCAGAAACCCCACAGAGGGTTACAAGTTTAGGGAACCAACTTGATGGCACTTAACAACAAGTAATGCAACAGTTAAGTGCTAAGCTGTGAATTGAAAGGCTACAGACTCAAATTGTTGAAGAGAAAAACTCCAAGCCTTTAAAAATAAATTTTATAACTGATTGGGATACCTAAAATGGGGCTACAACGTGTCCAGTCAAGGAGGCTTCCTGCAGAGCCTCTGCATTACATAAGACCATAGGTGGAATCCTGAATCCCATCCAGAATCTTCTGAGGTGGGAAATTTCCACTTGAAAGGACAAGCAGACCAGCCTGGAGTGGCTAGAAGAACAGAAGATACTTCTTGAAAGAAAGATCAACAGGAAAAATACAAAACAATAACGGCAGTCCAACTGATTACTACAAGCACAAGCAAGCTGCTCGCCCAGGAGACATCAAGGCAAGTCTCCTTGGCCAGATCTCCTCAGGGCAAAACCCCTTCCAAGACAGACTTAATGGGAATACACGAGCAGACATGTGCTCTGATTGGTGACCACATTCGTTACCGATAAGGGTAAGTGAGGGAAAAACAACAATGAAGCTGTGAGCTAAGCCCTACAACGCTCAATATAGACTCCTGTGAACCCGTGTGGAGACCTGGTTGGCCAGCAGTGTGGCAAGACTGGGGGACTCTTGGGACCAGAGTCAGTGGCACAGCCACAGAGGACTAGAGTGGAGAGTGAAGCATCCAGCTGATAAGAAGAGAGGGCATATGCTTGAGAACACCTACTTGACCTGGCTTCAATGACTGGATGATCAGAGCTCAACTAGAAGACGAAAGAAGAGGGAAAAAAAAAAAAAAGAGTAATCTGATAAAATTTGATGAGCTTGACCTACACCCATGGATGCAGTAGCTCAAAGAGGGAACAAATCTTTACAAGGATCATTTCCACCCCCTCCATACACAGTGTAGACAGGGATGGGCCACTTGGACATTGGCTACCCAAAATGGGGGTGGCTACAAAAGCATGAAGTGACTGGCTTAGAAATTTTCAAGAGGGAGCCTAGATCCAGAGGGCGTGGAGGAAGGTAGAATCTTCACTGAGTAGTATCCAATCTGTCTGGGCGGGGCTGATGAAAGGAGATGCCGATAGGTCTCTTGTGGTACAATAGTGAATAATTATTATCAGGACTTATTGTGAAGGTTGAAAATGTAAAGGTAGACATTTTGTAGCAAAAGGAGGGGAGTGATTGACTTTTCAGTGCAGGAGTAGAAGTCCCTGGGACCATGAAGGGAGAAGAGCGGAGTGCAGGACCCTACCCAGAGAAGCAGTGACACCAGAGATGGAGGCAGAGATGATGACGTGGAGAAATGGAGCAGCTGGGGACTCTAGACCCAGAGAGGGAGAGGGTCTGTGTGCTGATAAACTGGGGCAGGCTTGCAGAGTATACCCTTTGGTTGGTTAATGATGCATGGAGGGGATTGTAACCATGGCAGTGAAACAATATATGATAGGATGAATGTAAAACTAATATTCTCCTATGTAAACTGTCACATAATTCAGAATAAAACATTAAAAATAAATTAATTAATAAATTTTAAACAGAATTAATTATAGAAGAAAAAAATTCTAATGGGGGAAATCACACAAGTTTAAACTAGTGAGTCCCAGAGGCAAGGTCTCTGGTGGGGATGGATAGAAGGCTAATTCAGGAAACTACAACAAAATCATGGATTGCTTGGTGATCAGTTGAGATCACAAAGGGTAGAAAATGGGTAAGTGGTTACAGTTGGAAGCAGGATACAGGGATTGGTTATAGGAGTTCATTATAGTAGTTTATGTGGGCATAGAGATTTACAATCATAGTAAAAAAACAAATGCATAACTTCCAGAATAAGTTGTAAAAGCATCTTGTTTGATGTAAAACACTTGGGGATATCTGGTACCAGTAGATTGGTGCCAAACCCCCTTCCTTAGCAACTGCTTACTTAATTGACACCTTTCTAGTTCCCTCAGAAGGTTAGATAATGAGTTGGCACCTTTAGCTGAAACATGATTTCTAACTTCCAGAGCCCTGGTGTGGAGGTAGGATAAGCACTGGACTGCTAAGCTTTCAAATCCACCAGCCACTCCTTGGAAATTCTATGCAGCAGGGGTGGGAAACCTTTTTTCTGACAATAAATAGAACATCATTCGTGGGCCATACAAAATTATCAACGTAAAAATTAGCCTGCTATATTTGGTCAATTATTTAATAAACTCACCCTATGTGGCACTGTGGGTTAATGCTCCAGACTACAAAGCCATTTGGACTGCAAGGTTGGTGGCTCAAGCTCACCAGCTACTCCGTGGAAACCCTATGCAGGGTCACTATGAGTCAGAACCAACTCGATGGCACTTAACAGCAATATGATGGTTGGACCTGTGGTTGCCTTGGCAGGGCCAGATCAAATTATTTTGAGGGAGCTCTGGTAGCATAATGGTTACAAGTCAGGCTGCCAACCTCAAGGTTAGCAGTTTGAAACTACCAGTGGTTCCGTGGGAGAAAGATGAGGTGTTCTGCGCCCGTAAAGATTTACAACCTCGGAAACCCTGTGCAGGGTCACTATGAGTTGGAACCGATTCCATGGTACTTACCAACAACATAAGGCCCACAGGCTGGATGTCCCCCTGCTATACAGGGTCACTGTGAGTTAGAATGTACTCAATTGCATTTAACAATAACATCATGAAAGGAATATTTCTTAATGCCATTTCATGGGAGTATATTTGTGTTACGACCCCTACTTAGGTTGCATTGCTTCCACATTCTGACATGACTCAGAGAAAGTATCTCTTCAGTTACCCATGATTGCTAGCCAGATAAAGAGCCTAAAGACCAGGCACTGTTAACGTAATTCTGCTGCATACCGCAGAGGCATGGATTTAGTTCATTTTACATTGTTCAGAGGCTCAGGAGAATTTCTCTCTTAAAATACCCACCTAGTGGAAGAAAGGCTAACAATTTGCTCTTTAAAGATGACAGCCTAGAAAGCCCTATGGGGCAGTTCTACTCTGTCACATGAGCTGAAATCTTCTCAATGACACAAAATAACAGCACATGTTTAACACTAAATATATTTCAACTATTATTACTATTACTGGCTTCATCATCATCTCATGTGATTGGGAAAAAACAATGTATACTTTGAGCACTGTTAGTTATGTAGTGGAGGTGGTGGTTGTGTGATGTTGAGTAAGTTTCAACTCATAGCCACCCTGTATAGAGTTTCTGAGACTATAAATCTTTATGGGAGCAAAAAGGCTCATCTTTCTTCTGCAGAGCAGTTGGCAGTTCAAACTGCTGGCCTTGCGTTTAGCAGCCCAATGTGTAACGCTCTATGCCTCCAGGACTCTTTGTTAGTTATAATGATATCATTGTTATTATTGTTAAGTGCCATTGATTTGGTTCCTGTTCATAGCAACCCTGTGTAAGGTTTCCGAAGCTGTACATCTTTGTAGGAGCAGAAAGCCTCATATTTTCCCCATGGAGCAGCTGGTGGGGTAAAACTGCCAACCTTGTGCTGTATAGTCCAGTGCTTATTGTACAGAGCCACTGCACTCCCTGATAGTTATGTTGTTTTTGTTACATGCCGCCAAGTCGATTCCAACTCATCGCAACTCTGTAAAGGGTTTCCGAAGAGCGGCTGTTGAGCTTGAATTGTAGACTTTGTGGTCAAAACCAACCTTACAGTGTTGCACGTTCACCCACACTACCAGGATGCTTACTAACTGATATTTTTCCTGTCTTTGTTTGCTTCAGTTAGTCACTGGATGATACATTATGTAATTAAATACAAAATAGGGTATCATGAATAATTCTGAGCTAGTTTAATCAGACCTTCCACATATCTGGTGTGTATGTGTGTGTCTGCACACAACACTACCATGTTTAACAGATTTTGCACACTAGTTCAGAGTCTGTCTATCAGTCAAAACCACTTCAGTTCTCATTTTGCTAGAATGGAAATCCATCAACCTTTCGTTTACAAACATTTGTCACTTGAGTATATATGACACTCAGTTAGAAACTGCTACTTATTAGCTGGGAGATCTTCAATAAGTTACTTCTCTAAGCTTCAGTTTTCTCATCAGTACAAGAGGAAAAAAACCTTCTCAGTCCTAATGTTGCTGTGAGGACTAAACGAGATAAAAGAAATAATAACAATGTTGTTATTAAGTGGCATTGAGTCAGTTCTGACTCATAATGACCCTGTATAGGGTTTCCAAGGAGCTATTGATGGATTTGAACTGCTGACCTTGTGGCTAGCAGTTCAGTGTTTATCCTACAGTGCCACACCAGGACTCCAATAATAACAATAGTTAAAACTGAAGCAAGTACTTTCTCTGCCAAGTGCTGTTCCAGTCTTGAAGGTATTTGAAGAGCTTAGCACAATGCCTGACGCTTTGCTAGAGTTAGCGATTACTGCCTTTGTTACTAATAGCTTGAAGAGATATTAGATAGGGCCAGATGCTTTTGAGTTATGGTGTTGGAGGAGAATATTGAAAGTGCCATGGGCTGCCAACAGATCTGTGGTGGATGAAGTGCAGCCAGAGTGCTCCTTGGAGGCCAGGATAGCCAAACTTCGTCTCTCATACTTTGGGGCATATTGTCAGGAAGGTCCAGTCACTGGAGAAGGATACCGTGTTTGGTAAGGTGGAGGGTCAGAGAAAAAGAAGAAGACCCCAGTGAAATGGATTGGCAAAGTGGCAGCATCAATGGGCTCAAGCGTGGTAACAATTGTGAGGTTGGCCCAGGATTGGGCAGTGTTTCGTTCTGTTGTACATAGGGTCGCTATAAGTCTGTACCGACTCTATGGCAACTAACAACAGCAACAATAGAGATGAGCTTTAAGGACTTTGAATGAAATGCTGGAGCTGATATTTGAATCTGTTCAGTGTCACCACAAAGGCCATAATCTCCCATATCACACCTGTCCTCACCAGCCCTCAGCCCACCTGTGTTCCAGGCAAACATCTCATTATGCCTGGAACCTGCTTTTTGTTTCCTGTCTCAGAATCTCCTCCTCAGAATGCTTGCCCACTTCTTCCAAGACCTTCTCAGCCCTAAAGTCTTTCCTGGTTACCCTACTCAGAATTCCCATGGACCTTTGTATAAGGGAACTTGAGAGCAAGGAATTCTAGACAGTATTGAATCCCTCTCTCCTCTAGTGCTTTCCAATTAATTGGCACTCATTAAATATGTATGGAGGAGTCCTTGAATAGTACAAATCATTAAGCACTCAACTGCTACCCAAAAATTGATGGTCCAAACTCCCCCAGAGGTACCTCAGAAGACAGACCTGGCTATTTGGTTCTGAAGGTCACAGCCTTGGAAGCTCGATGGAGCAGTTCTACTCTAAACACATGGGGCTGCCCTGAGTAAGAATCAACTCTACAGGTTGGTGTAAACTTTGGCAAAGTAGGGTAGATCTAGAATAGTTATCTATCTTTTGAGGCTGTTGACGATAAAAAAAGTCAGAATGTGTAAAAAGATTAACAATATATATGGAACAAGTAAATAATTATGTTGTATTCCAGGGCTCACCTCCTCCTACCCTTGGTTTACAGAGAGAATTATGTTGGTGGCATTTGGGATGGGGGAGAGGGAAGCAGCATAGATTCTACCAGTCACCTGTTTATCTGCATTCTTCACTGTTTAGTAGCCAAGTGAGATACTGTATCCAGCACAGTCCCTGACTTTGAAAGCTGGCAGCCCCTCCTCTGTGTCATCCCATGAAATAGGTGCCCTCCACCAAGCTCACTTGGCATAACATAGTTCACGAAGACAATGTTCTACATCTTACTTTGGTGGGTAGCGACTGGGATCTTAACAGCTCATGAGTGGCCATCTAAGGTGCAAGAAAATTGAAGACACTTGTAATCTATTAATCCCGTAGACTATATGGGACATGGGAACATCAGTCTCCACCACCCTGAGACCAGAAAAACTAAATGGTGCCCAGCTATCGATAGGGATCACATTAGAAGGCCCTGGAGAGAATGGGAGGAAATATGGAAAAAAACTGGTCAAATAAAGATTGGAGGAACCCAAGACTATGGTCCTTGGTCACCCTTCAAGTCTGGAACTAAACTCATCCTCGTGGCTCAGTTTCTAGCCAAGCAGTAGATAGGTATATAGAGGAGACAACAACACTAGTGAGGTATGCATACCACAGAGTGCATTCATATCACCGGGGCAGCAGCATTTACCTAAGGACAAACTTTAGAAGGGTTGGTAAAGAAGGTTGAACGGAAACAAGAATCACAGGGAGGGAGTGGGATAACTGATGTTACATGGAGGGGATCACAATCATTGAAACAAAGTATATAATTTTTTGATTGCAAAAGTGATGATTTTCTCATAAACCTTTGCTTGATTCACAATAAAAAGTTTTTTAAAAAAGAAATAGGTGCTCCCCAAAGGGAGGAGGGAATTTTGTGCAGAAACCTTCAGGCCTCCACTGATGGGGAATAGAACTGGTGTCGTATAAGTCATGGGAACCCATTGGAAGAGAGACACACAGTCTTAATTTTGTTCCCATGCTATTTGACACCTGGGCTTGTCCATCACTGCGGTTACTGTGGGCCAGGCAAGCCTTAAAGGGCTAGTTCAGAAGAACATGAGGTGAGTTGATGTGGGTGAAGTTCAGAGCTGCCTTGAATTAGTGTAAATCCAGCTATCGAATTACATTACACTTTTACCTAGCACTTTGTTGCTACACCTCTTTTTGTTCCACCTAGACTTTAAATCCTCTGCTTCTTCCATCAGTGTGTTGTGTTGTCAGATGGTTAGAAGAAAAGGGATGGGCTTTGGGGGAAACACCTTCATACACAGGCAGCAGTTCTGTAGGGGCTTAGTGAATCCTTGTCTCCAATTCCTGGCACAGACTCTGCCCCCGGAGACCTTAGGCTATGTTCCAATCCCTTGGGTAGCTTGCAGCCTAGGCTCTATGAGGCCTTTAGTAGAAATGGAAATTTTAAATCCAGGCATTTCAACTGTAATCCTGCTAAATAATTTGTTTCCTGTTTTATATTGTTTGAATATAAGAGGGGGTGGAAAAAATCCAGAAATGTTTTCCAGTGTATTTCCTTCCTTCCACCCCCAATCCTGCAACAGATACAGGATGCAGATTTCATGGTGGAGGTAGGGTTATTCCCAAGTGCTAAGTTTTTATGTTTCCAGTTACTTTCCAGATAGGGTAGGAGTGGCATTTAATAATTTCTATAGCTACAGTGAAGGTCAGTTCTAGGCCTGGAGAAGGTACTTAATCAATACTTATTGGTTTTTTTACTAATTTTGTATGTATGAACTCTGTGTTCTAAGGTCTACTAGAATGTGACCATTCTAGAAGATCATTTTATGGTCTACACGTTTTCTCTCCACTTTAAAATTTTGTCATCAGTTGACATCCAACTTCACAATTGAAATTGTTATTTTGATGATTACAGGAGGTTTTTGTTCTGCCAAATTGAATGTGTATATTTTCATGGTTCCTTCTTAAAGGCATCTACAGTCAGACATCTATTTTTGGAATGTTCTGTGGCCTCTACTGGTATCCTTTCTTGATTTTTCTCTTTTCTACCCACTTCTTTTCTCCCTCATACCTAGTTTTGACTCTAGGTTTCGTCCTCAATCTTTCTCTTCTGCTTTTACCTCATAGAGTTCATTCCTTTGGCATCTACTCCTCTGGGCCAGGACTGAATTTCCACCTAGTCACAGGACATCCTCACTATGTGGGCCCATGTTTTATCACAAATTCAAAATCTCCAGTAGTGAATATATTATTTTTGCCTTTCCCAATCTCCTGTTTCTTCCCAACTATTCCATTTCACTCAGATACAAACGTATTCTCTCTGACACAGAAATACACATTGACTAGTCTTTACTGGTTATCTCTTTCTCCCTTCTCTTATACATAATTTCCAAAAATATTCTTTGGATTTTCCTCAGTTCTATTGCTACTGCCCAGTCAACACCGGCTGCAGCACCTCGTGCTCCTCACTGGCCCTGGAACAGCCTCTCAGCTTCTCTCTCTTACACCTGCGTTCCCATTCCGATTCTCTTACTTCCAACTCTTGTCACAGGGCCAGAGGTCCCATCTCTTCCCACCTCCATGAATTGGTACTCTATGAATTGGTGAGTAAAATGTGAGCCCCTCTGACTGTTCTCAGTACATTCTGTGATACCATCTACTCTCTCTATCTCATCAATTTGTTAGTAATCAAATAACTCCACAAATCATCATTAATTGTCTTCTATTCAACAGACAAATACTTTGTACTGGGGCAGAGCTGACCAGGCCCCAATTATCCTCTGGCATGTAGTTTCCTGAGCAAGCTGCCTTTATGCCCTCTCTTCCCCTCATTTCACCTCTATCTTTACATTTTCTACTTGATTCATCTCTCCACAAAGCAGCCTCAGTTACTCCAACCACAATGACCAATCTTTCTTCAGAGTTCCCATTGTAGTTCAGAGGACTCACTTAGATTTTCTCTGATCTTTTCATTATATTAGTTTAAACTTCTCATCTGTTTTTTATATGCTGTGCTATCTTCAAGGTGTGTGGGTGTATTGTTTGCCATTGTAGTAGTTGTTGTTAAGTGTCGTTGAGTTGGTTCTGACTCCTAGTGATCCTCCGAAACACTGTGTGCCATCATCACAATTGTTCTTATGTTTGAGCCCATTGTGGTTGCCACTGTGTCAGTCCATCTCATTGGGAGTTTTCTTCTTTTTTTCGGACCCTCCATTTTTTCAAGCATGATGTCCTTCTCTAGGAACTGGTCCTTCCTGACATGTCCAAAGTATGAAAGACGGAACCTTGCTATCCTTGCTTCTAAGGTACAATCTGGCTGTATTTCTACCAACACAGAGTTGTTTGTTCTTTTGGTAGTCCATGGCACTTTCAATATTTGTCTCCAATACATTATAACTCAAATGCATCAGTTTTTCTAAGTTCTTCCTTATTCATTGTCCAACTTTCACATGAATCTGAGGCTATTGAAATACCATGGCTTGGGTCAGGTTCACCTTAGTTCTCAAACTGATATCTTTGTTCTTACACACTTTAAAGATGACTTTTGTAGCAGGTTTGCATAATGCAATGCATCATTTGATTTCTTGACTGCTACTTCCATGAGTGTTGATGGTGGATCCAAGCAAAATGAAGTCTTTGACAATTTCAATCTTTTCTTCACTTATCATGATGTTATTTATTTGTCCAGTGGTGATGATTTTTGTTATCTTTACATTGAGGTGCAATCCATACTAAAAGCTATGGTCTTTGATCTTCATCAGTAAGTATATAGCAAGTCCTCTTTGCTTCCAGCAAGCAAGATTGTGTCATCTGCATATCATAGATTGTTAATGAGTCTTCCTCCAGTCCTGATGCCACATTTTTATTTATATAACCCAGTTTCTCTGATTATTTGTTCAGAATACAGATTGAATAGGAATGGTCAAAAAATGTAATCAGGTGCACATCTTTCCAGATTTTAAACCATTCAATATCCCCTTGTTCTGCTTGAGCAACTGCGTCTCGACAGTCTGTACAACTGTTGTTGTAGTAGTATTCACAGTAACTACTCTTAATCTGTACTTCTATGTAATTAAGACATATTTAGGAAACTACTATAAACCAGCTATTGCATGAAGTGCTTTATATGCATTTTCTTATTTAATGACTCAGAGAAGACTGGTTCAGCCATTCGTCATCTGTGGATCTCAGTCACCTTTGAGTGCCTGAGACTCTGTTTCCTCATCTGCAAAATAGGGAACTGGATACCTGTTTCTCAAGGTAGTTTTTACTTCCAATGCTGAGGTTCACTTCAATTTCAATTGACTCTTTTTTTTTTTTTTTTGGTGGAGCGTTTACTGTATTCTGTCATAAAGCAAATATGACACAGTCTCTGCCCTTGAAGTTTGTACCAACTAGTGTAACAACAGGAAGCCAGGAGTGTCCCGGGAGTAGAAAACAAGGGAGTCAATTACATCACTAGGAGAAAGTCGATGCTAATTAGAAGCTTCCTGAAGGAGGAGAGATTTCCGTTTAGTTTATAGGACACAGTTGATGGCGTGGGTGTACAGAGGCACCTCTTGGCAGTACTAACTGGCATGCATAACAGTTATTTAGCAGTGAACCCAAACAAACAGTGTTGTGATTAGGACCAACAAAGTAGACAGTTTGCATGTGCTAAATTTAAAGTGGTGGACAATATTGATATTGCTGCAAGATAAACACAGGAATGCCCCCACCATGTTAGAAAAGTACACAGACCTTAGAGGAGGACAGCATTTGAATATGCGAGATGTATCATCAAATTAAAATAATTTCTCTTGGCATCTTTCACTTGTCAAGTGAGAGTCATAAGCCACAGGAAAGCATCTATTCAAAGGATGATACATCTGGAATCCTGTTACAATAGAAATCAATCAATTGCTATTACAATTGGATAAACACTAGTGTTTAATAAATATTTCATAAAGGAATTGTAGACTCCTGGTGTGATGCTGTAGGATTAGCATTGGAGTGTGAACCACAAGATCGACAGTTCTATCCCACCGGCTACTCCTCGGAAACTCTATACAGGGTCACTATGAGCTGGAACTGACTCAGTGACACTTAACAACAGCAACAACAAAGGAAGGGTTTTGCAAACAATGAGGTTAAAGGGAAAGTCCACATGCCCAAGGACTCTGAGCACTTCTCCAGAAGTGAGATGCATATTTTGGGCTCTGCATTTTAGCAATTTTTTTTTCTTGTTTTGCCTAACAAAAGTTTAAAAATGTTGCTATGAAAATGTGGTGCCCCTAAAATTCCAATTCTACATTCTGAATCTGTATTCCTTTGCATTGATGGAAGAGATTCTAGATAGTGGAGATCCCTGTGTACTTTCCTGACTGCTCTTTAAATGAATTCATTCAGAAACAAAGCCTCAACCCAAGCAAAACATCAGCCCAAGGCTTTTTGACTGAGCTTCTGTGGCTGAGTTGCTCATACACCAGTGCTTTTGTTTAAACTCAGCTCAAACTTTAAGGAAACCCCAGTTCTGAGGGCAAAGAGAATTTCCTTTCTTTGGAAAGCACAATTGCCATTTATTATTTCCCTTTAGGAAAAGCTATTTTCTCTGCCATCCCCCTCCCACTAATCCACACCCTTTCCGCCATATGTATGTATGTATATGTGTGTGTGTGTATATGTATATATATATATACACACTCTTTTTTTTTTTTTTCAGTTTTTTGCAATCTCAGAGACTGCTGATGCATTTCACTGGGGCATTTATGTCTGAGCACAAAGAAGCACAGAGTGATGGCTTTGTGGCACGGGCCCAGGACTGACCTGGCTTTCATTCCCACCTTTTTGTATTGACAGTGTGAAACAACACGAGCGCTATGGCCAGCTGACCCTGGTCAACTCCACCGCGGCCGATACGGGCGAATTCAGCTGTTGGCTGCAACTCTGCAGTGGCTATATCTGCACAAAGGATGAGGCCAAAACAGGCTCCACTTACATCTTTTTCACAGGTAAAATGTTTGGTGTGTTAGTGGAACTCTTCAAATTCCCTGACCTGACCCAGAATTGGGTCACTACATGCAGAATAGCAAAAACAAAACAAAAGTGCTTTATTTACATCAATTATTTCATGGCAGCTTCTCAGCAACGCTTTAGGGTTAAGTATAGGATCATTTCCATTTTTCAGATGAGAAGTTTGAAGTGTACAGGGACTAAAACAACATAGGCAGACCGACTGTTACTACAAGAACAAGCAACATGCTTGCCCAGGAAACATCAAGGCAAGTGGTCGGGTCCCCTCAGTGCAAACCCCCTTCCAAGACTAAGACTCAATGGGAATACACACTGTGATTGGTAACCACGCTCGACACCAATAAGGGGAAGTGAGGGAAAAACAGCAATGAAGAGGTGAGCTAAGCCCTAAACGTTCAATAGACTTCTGTGAACACAGGTGAAGACCTGGTTGGCAAGCAGTGTGGCAAGACCTGGGGACTCTTGGGCCCAGAGTCAGTGACATAGCCACAGAGGACTTGAGTGGAGAGTGAAGCGTCCAGCTGATAAGAAGAGAGGGCATATGCATAAGAACACCCACGTGTTCTGGCTTCAGTGACTGGATGATCACAGCTCAACCAGAAGTAAAAAGAAGAGGGAAAAAAAAAAGTATTCTCATACAATTTGATGAACTTGACCTACACCTATGGAAGCAGTAGCTCAAAAGAGGGAACAAGTCCTTACAGCAAGAATCATTCCCACCCCCTCCACACAGAGTAGACAGGGATGGGCAACTTGGACATTGGCTACCCAAAATGGGGGGTGGGAGGCTACAAAGGCAAGAAGTGACTGCCAGGTGGAGCTTGCACGCTGACAAACATGACTTGCAGTGTAGACCACCAGCCTCCTTCCTCTGTAGAGGTCTCTAAGCTCTGAAGTTTGGGGGATGACGTTCTCAAACAGAATTCGCAAGTCTGGAACAGCTTCAGAAAACTGGCAAATGCCACTTCTCACCACCTTGGGCTGCAAGGGATTTAGATCCCTTCTTAGCATCTAGGCGAACTCTTTCATGAGATTTGTCCACATGCCTAAATCCATCTACCTTTCAAACCTGGAGTGACCTAAGCCTATGAACCAAATGGTCTTATTGTATTGGTTAATGCTTTATCAAATTTATCAAATTTTCTTGTATTTCTCTCTTCCTTCCCAAATTCTCCTCTCAGGCAAGAAGATACATTAGCCTGGCACTCTACAATTCCAAAAGTACATGCACATATTTCATTTCCACAACACCCCTATGAAATAAGTAGAGGTAATTTTATTGTCTCTGGGATAGAAATAATAATGCAGAGACTCTGAAAGATAAGGTGAGGTGACTTTTACAATGTTCCAGGACTCCTGGTGTGGCAATGTAGGCTCACCACAAGGTGGGTGGTTCCAACCTACCTGTTCCTCAGAAACAATGAGCCAGAATCAACTCAATGGCACTTAACAACAACAACATGGCTTGTAGTAGAAGACGAAAGACCACATTTTTGCATTCTGCAGCCCATTATTCTACTAGCTTTGTTTATTGATTCAGATTAAATCTTTTCTCTACAAAATCTTAAAAACAAGCAAAAAACAGTTGCCGCTAAAATCTTATTATCACAATATTCTTCAATGTTATTGCTGAAAGGGCAATAATTTATTGTAGATTCTTCTCTTTATGATGATGTTGTTGTTGTTAAATGCCATCGAGTCAGTTCTGACTCATAGCTACCCTGTATAGGCTTTTCAAGGAGTGACTGGTAAGTTTGAACTGCCGACCTCATGGTTCAAACTGACTTTGCGATTTAGTGGTTATTCTACAGTGCCACACCAGGACTCCCTCTTTATAATGAGGAAACAGAAATACAGAGAGATTTAATAAACATGAGTGTTGGACACACCATGGACAAAGGGTCGTTTGCCTAATCCTAAAAGCCAACTCATGACGTAGCTCAGCTCACCAGCCTGATATTAAGCCTTGCAAATATGGAGATTCATTGAGACATCACAAATACCCTTGATCTCAATTAAGGTCACGAGGAAGGACTGCCACAATACTGGACTTGGCCCATGAAAACATTTGATGTCATGTCTGGAATTTTTTCCCTTGACTTAAAATATAAAATTGTGGTACAATGAAGCCTCGTGATGGGGAAAGCCCGAATTATTTGTTTCGGGAACATTGCAAGGAAAGCATGAGAACGAATTTAGCAAATGTTGGGTTGTGAGTGAATTCACAAATTTCTCTTAAAAAATTGTTATAACATTCACTCACTGATCCAGAAAAAAATGAGTCAGTTCTGACTCATAGTGACATATATAGGGTTTCCGAGAAGCACCAATGAGTTTGAACCATCGACCTTCCAGTTCAAACCAACCTTATGGTAGAGTGCTTATCCTATAGTACTACACCAGGACTTCTAGTTTGATATTCTGGAGAAGGATTGATAACATGTTTCAAACTGCAGAATGAAGATATGTTGTTGAGATTAGTACTAACATGTCTTTCCCAAAATTTTATATTGAAGGCTTTGTTTGAGCAAAATGTCCAGGTAAGATACGGGTTCTCTGAGCTTTAGAGGCAGATTCTTTTTCTTAAATGTATTGGAGTCCTTTTGTGAACCAAAAGAAGGCCAAAAATTAAGTATTTCTAGTATCAAAACATCTGTGTCAATAATGGAGATGAACATAAGTATTTTACCATTTTCAGAGTCCAAATGGATTTTCAGTTTAGGGATTAGCAATTTATCTTCACCAGATGGAATATACAGAAATCAAATTGCCTACATCTATGGAAAGAGGCAGTAGAAAAGCTCCATATCATCAGCCAAAATAAGGTCAGGGGCAGACTGTGAAACAGACCATCAGTTGCTCATATGCAAATTCAGGTTGAAGCTGAATTAAATAAAAAGTCCATGAGAGCCAAACTATGACTTTGAACATATCCCATGTGATTTAGAGATCATCTGAAGAACAGAATTGATGTATGAAACACTGAAAACCAAAGACCAGAAGAGTTGTGGGATGACATCAAGAACATCATACAGGAAGAAAGCAAAAGGTCATTAAGAAGACAAGAAAGAATGAAAAGGCCAAAATGGATATCAGAAGAGACTCTGAAGCTTACTCTTCAGTGTGGAGATGCTAAAGCAAATGGAAGAAGTGAAGAGGTAAAAGAACTGAACAGAAAATTTCAAAGGTCAGCTTGAGAACACAAAACAAAATATTATGTAGAAATGTGCAAAGACCTCAAGTTAGAAAACCTAAAGGGAAGACCACACTCAGCATTTTTCAAGCTGAGGGAACTGAAGAAAAAATTCAAGCCTCTATTGCAGTATTGAAGGATTCTGTGGTGTTGGAGGAGACTATTGAAAGTGCCATGGGATGCCAAAAGAACAAACAGATCTGTGTTGGAAGAAGTGCAGCCAAACTGCACCTTAGAGGCCAGGATGGCCAAACTTCATTTTTCATATTTTGGACATATTGTCAGGAGGGAGCAGTCTCTGGAGAAGGATATCATGTTTGGTAAGGTGGCGGGTCAGAGAAAAAGAAGACCCCAAGCAAGATGGATTGGCAAAATGGCAGCATCAATGGGCTCAAGTATGGCAACAATTGTGAGGTTGGCCCAGAACCAGGCAGTGTTTCGTTCTGTTGTACATAGGGTCACTGTGAGTCGGCACCGACTCGATGGCACCTAATAACAACAACAACAATGGGCAAATTATTGAATGATGCAGAAAGCATCAAAAGAAGATGGAAGGAATACACAGAATCACTGTACCAAAAAGAAAAATTTTATGTTCAAGCATTTCAAGTGGTAACATATGATCAAGAGCCAATGATCCTGAAGAAAGAAGTCCAAGGTCTACTGAAGGCACTGGCAAAGAATAAGATACCTGGAATAGATGGAATACAAATTGAAATATTTCAACAAAATGATGTGGCACTCACTCATCTATGCCAAGAAATTTGGAAGACAACTGGCCAACTTACTGGAAGAGATCCAAATTGTACCCATTCAAACAGAAGTGACCCAACAGAATGTGAAAATCATCAGACAATATCATTGATATCCCATATGAGTAAAGTTTTACTAAAGATAATACAAAAATGGCTGCAAATATACATTGACAGAGAGCTTCCAGAGGTTCAAGCTGGATTCAGAAGAGGACGTGAAATTAGGACATTGCTGATGTCAGATGGATCTTGGCTAAAAGCAGAAGATACTAGAAAGATGCTTATCTGGGCTTTAGTGACTACACAAAGGCCTTTGATTGTGTAGATCATGACAAGCTATGGACAACATTGTGAAGAATAATAGAACACTTAATTGTGCTCATGAGGAACCTGTATGTAGACCAAGAGGCAGTTGTTTGAACAGAACAAGGGAACACTGAATGGTTTCAAATTAGGAAAGATGTGCAACGGGGTTGTATTCTTTCACCATACTCATTCAATCTGTATGCTGAGTAAATAATCTGAGAAATTGGATTATATGAAGAAAAACATGGCATCAGGATTGGAGGAAGACTCATTAGCAACCTGAGATATGCAGATGATACAACCTTCCTTGCTGAAAGTGAAGAGGATTTAAAATACTTACTGATGAAGATCAAAGACCACAGCCTTTGGTATTGGTTATATCTCAATGTGAAAAACAAAAATCCTCACCCCTGGACAAATAAACACATCCATATAAATGCAGAAAGATTGAAATTGTCAAAGACTTCATTTTGCTCAGATCAACCATCAACATTCATTGAAACAGCAGTCAAGAAATTAAGTGACATATGGCATTAGGCAAATCTACTAAACAAAACCTCTTTAAAGACTTCAAGAGCAAAGATGTCAGTTTGATGACTAAAGTGTGCCTGACCCAAGCCAGGGTATTTTCAATAACCTGATATGCATGCAAAATTGGACAGTGAATAAGGAAAACCATAGAAGAATTGACGCATTTAAATGATTGTTTTGGAGAAGAATATTTAAAGTACCAAAAGAACAAAGAGCTGTGTGTTGAAAGAAGTACATACAGCCAGAGTGCTCTTTGGAAGCCAGAATGGCCAGACTTCATGTCTCATACTTTGGACATATTATCAGGAGGGACCAGTCCTTAGAGAAAGAAATCATGTTTGGTAAAGTGGAGGGTTGGAGAAAAAAAGAAAGTCCCTCAATGAGATGGATTTGCACAGTGGCAGCAGCAATGGATTCAGGCGTAGCAACAATTGTGAGGTTGGTGCCAGACCAGGCAGCTTTTTGCTGTGTTGTGCATAGAGTTGCTATGAGTCAGGACCAACTCGATGGCACCTAACAACAACACATTTGTCTTCTCAAGAATGGACGGCCTTGAAAAATCCAAGATGGCTGTTACTGAAGCTGCCAGCTCTGTATTCTTTCCAAGCATATGCTTCCCAGCTACCCACACAGAGACATGTGTGTCATTCATTATGTTTGTGTGTTTCCTACAGTTTGATTGAAAACACAGTGAATTTTCTTTTGGGGGATTAACTGTTGTTAATTTGTTTGGTTTATGACAAAGGAATTGCCACATTTTATATTTCCTCTTTCATCTGTATCCAGGAGGATCTCAGAGGAGTTTGTCTCTGTAACTTCTTACTGAAGTATAACATAAACAAAGACAACGACACAAATCACAAGTATACAGCTTAGCAATTATCATAAAGTGAACATACACAAGATACCACAGCTGAGATCAAGAAAGAGAGCATTACCTGAAGTAGGGTTTTCTCAAAGCAAGAGTCTTGGATTCCAATTATCATCTGTAGTAAAACCCCATTAATTAGCACTTTGCTAAATATGGAGTTTGTTATAATTTGGATTTTAGTTTATAGCCTATTCAAAATTTAAAAAAAAACCCCAATCTAAATATCTAAAATATGTATATGGTTTCATTGCCATGGTTACAATCCCCTCCATGCATCATCAACCAATCAAAGCATACACCCTGCAAGCCTGCCCCCCCCACCTCCCCCGGTCATCAGCACACAGCCCCTCTCCCTCTCTGGGTCTAGAGTCCCAGTCTGCTCCATCTCTCCACGTCATTACCTCTGACTCCATCTCTGGCATCACTGCTTCTCTGGATAGGTCTCACACTCCATTCTTCTCCCTTGATGGTTCTAGGGACCTCCGCTCCTGGACTACATACTCAATGACTTCCCTCCTTTTGCTACAAAACATCCACCTTTACATTTCCAACCCTCGAAGTCAGTCCTGACAATTATTCACTACTGTACCACAAGGGACCTATCCCATCTCCTTTCATTAGCCCCGCCCAGACAGATTGGATACTACTCAGTGGAGATTCTACCT
>NW_006408529.1:24735290-24738388 GCF_000296735.1 Chrysochloris asiatica | reverse complement strand
TCAATCCCTGTATCCTAGAGCCCTATTGTTCCAAGGTTGTGCATACATCATTATTTATCTCTGTCTCGCTTAGCCCATGCAAACCTGCCTAATTGTTTTCCCATCCGCCTTGTTCTTCCATTCCCCTCCCCCTTCTTGTGTATTGCCCTCCTCCCTAGCACCCAAACTATCCTGTGTCTAGTCCCTATCCTGTGATCCACCTTTCCCTCCCACCCCTCACCCCACCCCTCACATCCCAGTAACTAGCAATGACTTCCCCTGCCCCCCCTTCAGTATGGGCTCTTTTTCTTAGTCTTTTACAGTAGTGGTCCTATGCAGTATTTTTCCTTTTGTGACTGACTAATTTCTCTCAACAAAATGTCCTCAAGGTTCATCCATGTTATGTGATAACTTACAGCTTCCTTGTTGTTCTTCAATGTAACATAATATTCCATTGTGTGTATGTACCACAGCTTGTTTATCCATTCTTCAGTTGATGGGCTGTCTCTATCTTTTTGCTGTTGTAAATAGTGCTGCTTGAACATTGGTGTGCATATATCTATTTGTGTTATGGCTCATATTTCTTGTGGGTAAATATCAAGTAGAAGAATTGCTGGATCATAAGGTATTTATTTCTATTTCCAACCTTCTGAGGAAACGCTATATTGCTTTACAGAGAGGTTGGAATGTTTTGCAATCCCACCAGCAATGCAGGAAGGAGTGTCCCAGTCTCTCCACATCCCTACCAGCACTTTTTGTCCTCTACTTTTTTGATCTTTGCTGTTATTGCTGGTGTGAGATGATGTCTCATTGTTGTTTTGAGTTACATCTCTCTGATGGCTAGTGAGCATGAACATTTCCTCATGTGTTTGTTGGCTGCCATGATCTCCTCGGTGAAGTGTCTGTTCATGTCCTGTGCCCACTTTTTAATTGGGTTATTTGTCTTTTTCTTGTAGAGGTGTTGTAGTTTCCTATATAATTTAGAAATGAGTCTCTTGTCTGATGTGTCATTGCAAAAGATTTTTTCCCATTCTATGGGTTCCCTTTTCATTCTTTGGTGAAGTCTTTTGATGCACATAGGTTTTTAATTTTTAGTATGTTTTGAAACATTTTATAATCATTTTTCTGAATTCCTTCTCAGACATTTTCAAGGGCTGCCCTCCTTCCAGAATGGAGTCCAGGTCTACCTTTAAGTCATTTGTCTCAGACATTTTATCTTGTTTCTGGACATGTGCTGATATGGTCATCTGCTTTTGCTTCTTGGACATGTTTAGTGTTTATGTGTGGCCTTATTAGTTAGTTAATTGAATGTGTGTTTTGGTATTTCTTTTATGCTTTCTGATTGCCTTCAGGAAGATGTGATTAGGATGTGGGCTTCTCTTTTCACTCTTCTTATTGCTTGACTCAGAGTAAATTTCACAGGTGTTGTCTGCCTCCCTGGTGTATGGCAATTGGTATTGGTTCTTGCCTGGATTTTGGTGTTTTATAGAGTGTGATTGTAGCTTGACTATATGGCATCAGTTGCTGTCTCTTTTTGGGTAATATAGGGAGAGAAAGAATCCCCCAAAGGTAAAAGGGGGAACATGAAACAGCAAGAGCAAAAAAAAAAAAAAAAAAAAAAAAAAAAAAAAAAAAAAAAAGAAAAAGAAAAACAAAACAAAACAGAAAACAACAACAACAACAAAAAAGCTAGATTGGATACTGTAGTCTATAATCGAAGAAAAAGGAGAGGAGGGAGAGAAGAGGTAAAAACAAATCTCTGGTAGCGTAGTGGTTACAAATCAGGCTGCGAACTGCAAGGTCAGCAGTTCTAAACTACCAGCTGTTCCACAGGAGAAAGATGAGGCTTTCAGCTCCCGTAAAGATTTACAGCCTCAGAAACCCTGTACAGGGTCGCTATGAGTCGGAACTGACTCTGTGGCACATAACAACAATAACAACAATATGAGTATGACTTTAATGCCCTTTTTCAACTTCTTGCCTTCAAAGATGCCTGATAAATTTCATGATGCCACTGTTGGTTGTTATGGTGTACCTCAGGATTTAATTTCATTTTTGGCCTATTTTGTTTTTACACTCTCCCTCTCCACACCCCTTGTTCTGCCCTTTTTGCTAGTAAAAAAACAGTTCAGGGCCAGCTCTTGAGCTGAGAGTATCTGTGTTCATGCGTGGCAGAAGAATCCACCAGTGGTGGCAGTCTCAGGCTCCCCGTCTAGTCACCAGAATGGAGGTATGCAAACAGTGGGGGGCCCAGTGGACAGATACCAAAAGAAAAAAAAAAAATCAGAACAAAGCGAAACTGAAAAAGTATATTGTCCACCTTTGCTCCGAGGTTCCGTGACGTTATTCTGTGGTGGGTCTGTTCCCACCCTTGGTCTTGCTGTTTGGTCTCGCCCAAGTTGTCAGCTCTGGGCCACCAAGCCAGGCAGATTAAAAAAAATGCGATTTTTTACTCCTGCTACAAGTTCCACTAGCTGTAAGTCTTCAAACTTTTAAAATATTCCTAGATATGTGGTTCAGAGTTTTGGAGCTCTGCCCTGAACCCTCTTCACCTGGTATTCTGTGGTATTGCTGATGGCTAACTTCACTGCACCTTTACCCTTATACACCATCAAGCCCGGCCCTTCAGTGGTTTTGTTTGTTTTGTTTTGTTTTGTAGATGGAAGTTACTAATTACAAATATGTTTTTTCCTGTTTGTTAAAGGAGCTTATGTGGTCACTTATTTCAAAGTATATATTGTAGTAGAAGACGAAAGACCACATTTTTGCATTCTGCAGCCCATTATTCTACTAGCTTTGTTTATTGATTCAGATTAAATCTTTTCTCTACAAAATCTTAAAAACAAGCAAAAAACAGTTGCCGCTAAAATCTTATTATCACAATATTCTTCAATGTTATTGCTGAAAGGGCAATAATTTATTGTAGATTCTTCTCTTTATGATGATGTTGTTGTTGTTAAATGTCATCGAGTCAGTTCTGACTCATAGCTACCCTGTATAGGCTTTTCAAGGAGTGACTGGTAAGTTTGAACTGCCGACCTCATGGTTCAAACTGACTTTGCGATTTAGTGGTTATTCTACAGTGCCACACCAGGACTCCCTCTTTATAATGAGGAAAC
>NW_006408529.1:24713172-24734938 GCF_000296735.1 Chrysochloris asiatica | reverse complement strand
AATTATTTGTTTCGGGAACATTGCAAGGAAAGCATGAGAACGAATTTAGCAAATGTTGGGTTGTGAGTGAATTCACAAATTTCTCTTAAAAAATTGTTATAACATTCACTCACTGATCCAGAAAAAAATGACTTAAATAATGTGCCATTCACAAAAAGTCAAAGTATCTTGATTGTGCTAAGCCAGTCCTCATTCCTGAAAGATGAAAATGCCACTATCTAGATCTTAAAGAACCACACAGGGTAACTTCAGAGGAAACAGGATGGTGACCACAGCCCTGTGGTAATCACATGAAGCCCAGACACTGGAATTAACGTATTCCTGGTCCAGCCATCCCTATTCCATTCCCTTCCCACCAACCTTGGCAGTGCCTATGCCAGGAACTTGGTTCTTGTGAATGAGGAAAAATGAGGAGGCCAGAGTCTTCACCATGCTGGGATTTCAAAGAAACGTTTCTCTGCCCTTCCACAACTGGTAGCTATTGACCATAGGCCTTGTGTCTGAATTTCCCCAAACAGAAGCGCCAGTTTGTTTAGAGACTTAAAAAAATGGTTTTGGCATAAGGAAATCAGTCTCCTTCCTGCTTCCTTAGTGTGGTAAACTCCATGGACCTTATCTGGGATTGAATAAATACCTTTTTAAAAATTTCCTTTAAGAAGACGAGAATCCTTCTTCCAAAAAAGAAAAACCATTAAAACAAACATAACCTTTCTACTGATAAGCATTCTGTATTCTGAGTACATGAGTACTGCCAGTCTCTTCTCTATTTTTGGCCCTGAGTATAGGAACCATAAAGATGTTCTTAACCTTATTTCTCTAAAATAAATAAGCCTGTGTCTTTCCCTTTTGCAGAGAAAGGAGAACTCTTTGTACCTTCTGCCAGCTACTTTGATGTTGTCTACTTGAATCCGGACAGACAGGCTGTGGTTCCTTGTCGAGTGACTGTCCTGTCAGCCAAAGTCACCCTACATAGGGAGTTCCCAGCCAAGGAAATCCCAGTCAATGGAAAGGACATTATTTATGACATGAAGAGAGGCTTTGTGTATCTGCAACCTCACTCTGACCACCAGGGGGTAGTCTACTGCAAGGCTGAGGCTGGTGGCAAGTCTCAGATCTCCGTCAAGTACCAACTGCTCTATGTAGAGGGTAAGCCTACTATTTTCCAACTCTTAGTATCGAATACACTGCTGCCTATTTACAGATGAAAATGAGGAGGCACATACTGTGTTAATTCCTTGTCTGTGACCCTGACCCAGCACCATTCTACTCTGTCCCCTCCCAAATCCTTTGTTCCTCTGTTTCTGCCTCAGCAATTTCACTACATCCCCATGTTCTTCCTAGAACATCCTCTTGGCACTAACCCAAATCTGCTGTCTCCTAAGAGCCCATCCTTTTCCCACCTCAAGGCCTCGAGGTGGGTCAGTGTCCTTTTTGTGCCCATTCTGACTTCCCAACCATCATTCCTTCACCTTCTGTTAAAAACCTCTGCTCCTCTGAGGACATGTGGCTGTACCAGCTTTCTCTTCTCTTCTCTTCTTCACTCACTGAAGATTCTGGCACTTGGCTCAGAGTCTCCTCACTATTACACTTTCTTGATGACTTTAACATCAACTTTTCACGTACTGGCCTGATTCCTTGACCCCCTGCCACAATCACAGCTTTAACAATGTCAATAACACCTACAACTACTCCGACATAGGACTCACTGATTTAGAACTCCAACTCCAACCACAGCCTCACATCTTTCTGCACTGATTGTCACCTCCATCCTCTCCTGCTCTCTCCACCCTCATCCAGTTCTGGTTCTATGGCTCGTCACTTCAATGCTCTCTTGCCAATACCATGAACTCCTTTCCTCTCTGCTTTCCTCCCACGTATCCAGGAAAACACCACCCCTACATGTACCCAAAGAGCCAAGGGCTGCTGGAAAAACTCTCAGATGCTGGCCAATGATGCCACTAAAAACTCCGGCTCTCTGGTCTTCCCTATCCGATAGTTACACTGCATTCCCCCCCACCCCCCCATTTCTTTCCACTTTCCACAATGAGCACTGCAACCTCTTCAAGAATCCTTAGCCTCCTCATTCCCTTTCCATTCCTCTCACTCCCTCCTTTTGACAAGAATGGAAACACACTTAAGTCTTCAAATACAACTTTTGTTTTGTTTTAGTGGTTCATGTTTAATTTTTCTGTAAGTACATGTGTGCTGAAGGTTGTTTGGTCTTTAGTTTGGTGCAGTATCCTATATATGACAGTGATAAAATAGAACGTTCTTTTCTTAATGTAAGAGGAGTTTCAATCTAGTGGGTTCACATCAGAACTAAGTAACTGCCATGGATTCTGCTGTGTTGAAACCTTTCCTAACAGTAGTGGGTGAGATCCGTGAGTGATATCACAGTCCGGTTTTACATCCGGTAGTCACTTGGGGTTGGGAAGACAGTCTCATTCTGTTTCTGAGACTGCTCATTAAAAAACTTAAAAAAAAGTCCCACCTTTCTATTGTGAATTGGGGGAAGGTTTACAGAGTAGATCATCAGTTTTACATTCAACAAATCATACACACTTCGTTTCATCTCATTGAATACAATCCCTTCAGGGAAACATCATTTATCTCACTTCTTATCTGTGTGTCTTGTTTTCATTCCTCCTTTCCCAACCCTTCTTTAGTCCTAGGGAAAATGCTGCCTTTTGATCTCAAATGGTTGACCATTCAATGCTGAGCTTACCTCAGTAGTGTGGTAGTTTTCCCTACAGACCTATCAATTACTTGGCTGAAAATTGAGCCTGGGGGATAAATTCAGTTCCATACTTGAAGGGTGACAAAAGGTTATAGTCTCAGGGTTCCACCAGTCTCTCTCTGACCAGTAAGCCTGGCATTTTTAATATGATTTTGAGTTTTTTTTCACAATTTCTCCCACTCTATCCAGGATCTTCTAATGTGGTCTCTTATAGAGCAGTTGGTAGTAGTATCTAGACACTATCTAGTTCTTCTGGTCTCAGGGTCAAGAAGACTGGTGTTCACATGTTCCATTAGTCCATTGGACTAATTGTTTCCAAGTGTCTTCAATTCTTAACACTGTTCTTTCCTTTACACAGGAAGACCAATAGTTGCACCTTAGATGGATACACATGAGCTTTTAAGAACCCAGTCACTCTCATTAAAGTAGGATGTAGAACATTGTCTTTGTGGACTGTTATGCCAATTGATCATGGTGTCCCCTGAGGCTATGGTCCTGAGCTCCCAAACCCAGTGACTCATTCCCTCAATGTGTTTGGTAATGTCTAAGACATTTTCATAACGTTGCTCCCTGTATGCACCACCATATTCATGGATATGTTTACACCAAATGTAAATACCCATGCACAAATATCCTCTGTCAAACCTATATATATATATTCATTTAAAAGCTTTAATCTCACCTTTAATCCAGAGCCCTTCAGGTTCTAGTAGAGATTCCTGCAACTTGGAGCTGCAGGCAGGAGAATGGCTTCACCTACCCTTCCGGCTCTGGTGCTGCAGGTGGAGGGCTTTGGAACCCAAAGGCATATGCTAACCTGGCTAGTTGTCTATGGTCCTGATGGGGACAAATGGGACTCAGTTCTAAGCAATGTCCTTGGTGCTGTAGACCTCTTTCCAGATGCAGCTTTACCTCCCTCCTTTGTGTGCATCTCTACTCTGAGTTACCTGTAATCTCAGCAGACTGTAGCGCTGGAATCTCCATGCCCCTCCCATCTCCTGATGCCAAGCACATGGGAGCCAGAACCTTGAAGCAGGAAGCCAACCTGACAGCACCCACCATGCCATCTCTTCTGGTGAACAGACCCCACCTGGAGGGAAGTTCCCCTTCCCCAGCCCCTTACAACCGAGGAGAGGAAAGAATGAGGAGAAGAAATGGTTTCTCTTCATGTACTATTGTCCTTCAAAGGTGATGCTAGTGTCTCTCCAAGAACTCTTACACTGACAGGGTGAGTGTCCTTTGCGGGGACTAGTGCTGCCATAAAACAAACAAAAACCCACATAATTTGTCAATTTTCACCCAAATCACAAAAAAAAGGTGAAAAAGAGAAATTTTTACAAATACATCCAAAAGTGGTTTTAAATAATAGAAATGTATTTTTCATAGTTCTGGTGACTAAGAGCCTGCATTCAAGGCATTGTCAGGGCTGTTGGTTTGTAGATGGGTCCTCACATGACCTCTTCCCCGGGTGTCTCTGTTTTTGTGTGTGTTCTCCACTTTCATAAAAATTACCACTCCGAAGGGATTAGGATTCACCCTACGCCCCATATGACCTAATGTAACTGATAACAGTTTGTTATTAGTTGCCATGGAGTCAGCTCTGAATCATGGTGAAGTAAATAGTACTCAGCCCTGTGTGAGCTTCATGATCACTGGCATGTTTGAGTCCTTGTTACGGTTATTGTATCTTCCCATCTGATTGAAGATTTCCCTCATTACTGATAACAACAGAAAATCCTATTAACAAACAACTCACTCTCCTAAAACTGGCATTAGGAATCAAACGTAACTTTTTTTGGGAAACATTTCAATCCATAACACCTCTCAACTGTTATTCCCTTCACATGAGCTCCTGGCAGACCTCTTAACTTCTCCCCTAATTACAATGATAGTGGTTAGACCCTGACAGCCCTGAATGATGACTGCATTCTGGACCATCATGTTCTCTATCCACAGAAATAGAGTCAGCTTCAAAAGAAACAAAAGGTGGGATAAAGGCTGGTGCTAGTTGGGGAGCAGTAAGAAAGGCACAAGTGTTATATACCTGCTTCCCCAAAAGAATATGCCTGTAGGTTTGTCATTGATGTCATATTCATGGATTTGATTTCACTTTTCATACGTTCCACTTACTTCCAGTTCCCAGTGGACCTCCATCAACAACCATCTTGGCGTCCTCCAACAAAGTGAATGGTGGCGATGATATCATTGTCCTCTGTACTGTCCTAGGGGAGCCTGATGTTGAGGTGGAATTCAGGTGGATCTACCCAGGACACCAGGTAAGCCCCATGCCTCAGTCTCAGGGTTCTTTTGTGCTTCAGTGAGACAGGCCCATACTTAAGAAGTACAGGAAAACTGCTTGGCCTAGTATGTTTACAAATGGATTTTTTTAAGGATAGGAAGAAAAAGTGACAGAGTTCCATTGACAATTCCCTCAATGTACTCTCTTCAATGCAATTTTTAAAATCAATTAAGAAGGGTCTGGGTCACAAAAGGGACAGGAGGTGGTCTACTAGAAGCTATTCTAACCTTCCCATTGCCTTCAAAATTTTCTCTATATAAGCTGTCTCCTGTGGCATTGAATTCAATGTTCCAAATGAGCATTGAAACATAAGCTCTGTCCAAAAGGTGCTGAGGCCAGAGATCATTTCAAAATAGACTTCTTATAAAAGCAACTACCACATATTTAGCCTTTGTGCATGTTCTGCTCACTAAAATAAACAACTATGCTATCAACATGGAATAATCCCTTTGTTGCCAAAAGAGATTTGGTCTCCCAAGACATACTCAAGAGCTAATACACTTCTAGCTTACAGGCTGTGATTGGTGGAAAACAACTCTCCTTGGAGAATAGCATCTTCTAGCATCCTGGTGCTCAATACTCGTTTTTAAAATGCTGCCACACTTTGACTACACTAATGATGTTTAAAAAAGAGGCTGGCTTTTTACATTGTTAATTGGCATTTTATGAGCAGCAAGGGTGTTTATTTGGTGTATTAAAAATATTAGTTGTGTGAAACTAATAAAGGAAACATGTTCTTATCACCAAAGATGGCTGCAGCATCTTAGAAATGACTCACTTTCTAGAAAGAAAGTCATCTAGGATGTCTTATTCATCTGGGTACTTTTCTCCCCTTCCCTCTCCCAAATCAGAACAATTGTTGTTGTTAAGTACCATGGAGTTGGTTCTGACTCATAGTGATCCTGCACAGGGTTTCCGAGGCTGTAAATCTTTACGGGAGCAGAAAACCTCATCTTTCTCCCACAGAACGGCTGGTAGTTTTGAACTGCCAACTTTGAGGTTAGCAGCCCGGATTTGTAACCACTACACTAATCATTTATGCTTCAGGCCTTTTTTTTTTTTTAAACTCTAAATGATTTGACTAAAAACCACTTAGCTAGGGAGTGAAAATGGGCAGAGTTAGAAGGGGTGGAGTGGAAATTTTGATGCATTTGTTTCTATGGCAAAAAGCAGTTCCACTTTCTTGGAATTTCAAAAGAATAAACTCAATATTAAGTAGAAACTTATTGAAGGAAAAAGCAGAGTGAGCCAAACAGCTAGGGAAATTCAAGACTACTTGGAAAAAAATGCAGCCTAAAATGTATAGTGTAAAAGCTCTCACAGCCTAGGAGCTACACATATCAAATGGGCTTTTTCTCTAAGCATGTGGTTTACATTTTGAAAAGAACCTTCAGCAGTGCTGGGTGAATGGGAGCTGTTAAAAGCAGTTTGTTGGTGCTTCAGTCTGTGTGGGTGTTGTTAAACAGAGTGAGAGACCCGTGATGATTCAAGACACTTGGAGGCTGATCCACAGAGGATTTGGACACACCACAAGAATTTCCCAGAGTGTCATTACAGTTGAAGACTTCGAGACCATTGATGCAGGATATTACATTTGTACTGCTCAGAATCTCCGAGGACAGACGACAGTAGCCACCACTATTGAGTTTTCCTGACTTGGAAACAAAAGTATAATGAACTGATAGGAAGTCCATATGCTTATATGATCAGCTCTGTGGCTCTTTTGACCAGTACTTAGCCAGAGGCTGATGTCCAGTGCCAATCCCCACCCTTTGATTCCTGAGCCAGAAGGAAGTCATCTGGTCTAATAATAGAAATGTTAACTTTATAACAAAAAGCATGTCTTTTGACTGCTTACCTACATATTTGTGTTTCCAGTGTTTACACAAAGCACATATGTGAACAACTTTATATAATCATTCCAATTAAATGAGCAAGTTTTTGTTAAAAAAAAAAAAAATAATGGGCTAAGTGTTCTTTTTTAAACTTGCTTGAAGTCTAGCTAGAAGGACCTTACTGGAAGTGGACCGGTACCTAGTATTGTATTTGATGTGACAACTACAATGCACCCTGATTTTTAAAAAGCATCTCTATTACAAAGAACCAGTTGCCATTGAGTTGACTTGGACTCATGGCAACCCCAAGTGTGTCAGAGGAGAAGTGCGCGTCAAAGTTTCCAGCGATTGATTTTTCAAAAGTAGATTGCCAGACTTTTCTTCCTAGGCATCTCTGTGTGAACTTGAACTCCAACCATTCAGCCAAGTGCATTAAGCATATATACTACCTAAGGACTCCACTATTCACCCATGAACAGCAAGTTGAGATTCAATTGCTTACATGTGTCAATTTTTCTAAATAGCTGAGTTAAACTTATAAAGACATGGAAACAAATCACGTATACAGGAAGTCCTGAAGTACATTGTACTCAAGTTAACTACACTTACAACTCAAGTTTTAACTCAAGTTGTAGCTACACTTACAGCCATTCTTTTTAATATTTTGTACATCTTATTGTATTAGGTACTATGTACAGTTTGCTGATGTTATCATTCTCAGATGTAATGTTTCTAGCCTCTAAAGACAAATAAAGATTGGATTTAATGAGATTTAATAAGATAGTGATAATAAAAGGCCATACTTTAAAAAAAAAAAAAAAGTATTCAACTTATGTCAGAACTGACTTAAAGAGTCGTCAGAATGGACTACCTATATTTGCTTAATTGCTGTTCTTAAAAGCACTGGTATGGTGCTGTAATATAAGCACTGGACTGTTAACCACAGGTTGGCAATTTAAATCCACTAACTGCTCCTTGGAAGCCTTATACAGGGTCACTATGAGTCGGAACTGACTCGACAGCACTTGACAAGACTAAGAAGGGAATCCTAAGTTAATCCAACCAATAAGAATTAGAACGTATGTTTTTAAAAGTTAGCTTGTTGTTGTTAGGTGCCATTGAATCAGTTCTAACAGAATGAAAAACTGCCCAGTCCTGTGCAAGCCTCACAATTGTTAGTTACTGCTGCTGCCACTGTGTCAATCCATCTCATTGGGGGTCTTATTCTTTTTCACTCGCTTTCCACTTTACCAAGCATGATGTCCTTCTCTAGGGACTGGTCCCTCCTGGTAATTTGTCCAAAGCTTTAGAGAGAAAGTCTCACCATCCTGGCTTCTAAGGAGCATCCTGACTCTACTTCTTCTAATACAGATTTGTTTGTACTTCTGGCAGAATATTAAAAGAATACTTTTAATATTCTTCGCCAACACCATAACTCAAATGCATCGATATGTCTATGGTCTTCCTTATACATTGTCCAACTTTCACATGCATATTAGGCTATTAAAAATGCCTGGTGTAGTGCTGTGGGTTAACGCACTGGACTACAGAGTCATTTGAACCAAAACGTCAGTGGTTCAAGATTACCAGTCACTCCTAGGAAACCCTATACAGGGTCACTATGGGTTGGAACCAACTCAATAGCACTTAACAACAACAACAGGTCAGGTGCATCTTAGTCTTCAAACTGACATCTTTGCTCTTGAACTCTTTAAAGAGGTCCTGTGTAAAACATTTGTCAAATGCAATACACCATTTGATCTCTTGACTACTGCACTTCCATGAGTGTTGATTTAAAAAAGTTAAATTTTATTGAAAACATAGGCACAGATCGAGAAGAGCCATGTTTGTTTTAACCATCGTCAAAAGTATTGAGACCACAAAAATCAAACTAACCCACTGCCATTTAGATCTGACTTCTTGTTGTTGTTAAGTGCCGACGAGTGGCTCAGTTCTGACTCAGCGACCCTATATAGGGTTTCCGAGACAGTAAACCTTTATAGAAGCAGACAGCCTCGTCTTTCTCGCATGGAGCAGTTGTGGGTTTGAACCACCAACCTTGTGGTTAGCAGTGCAGCACTTATCCCACACAGCACTTTTTTTTTTTAACCTTACACACAGAAACTGTTAAAACCAATCAAGATTTATTTCTTGAATATACCTAACTGTGAATTTAGGAAAGCAGAGCTTAGCTCTAAGCCCAGGCCCATGAGCCATATATTTCCCTTCATGCCCAATTTTGTGAATGTATTAGAAATTCCTGAGACATAATCTTCAAGACTGTGCTATGAGATGGGCTATAAATCTGATCCCATTTTGAAGAGTGTAACATGCCAGAGGCTGCAAATCTCATATTGAATATTCCAGCATTATTTATTTGATCAAAGTAAAATACACTTTCCATCATCACTACAAACTAGTAACAACTACAGTTGGTTACACATCCGTATTATTTTATGATGTGCCAACATTTTGCATCTTACAGGAAACATTTGGTTTGAAAAAAATCATAAAATTTTCTATTTTATTTCCTATCTTCTCTCCTGTTGTCTCCCATCCTCCAGAGACATTTTATAGTAACTGCTGTAAGATTTATTTCCCCAGACACCTAAACAGCATGGAGGATGGTAGGGAACAGCACAGGATTTACCATGCATGCGAGATGAATGGCAAACCCAACTTTGGCTAATGACATTGAGAAAAACTTGGAAGTGTCAGAAGAGAAATTCCAGGTGGTGGCAGTGAGCCTACATTCTAATGTATCAGAAACAAACATGAGAGGTTACATACATAATAAACTATTGGAGGTTAAAGACTTCAGACACCATCACTAAAAAAAACCAAAAAACATGCATCATGAATATCACTTTGCTATGTAGTGTACAAGGAAATCATGACTCAAATATCCACCCCTAGTATCCTGAATTTGTTTTTACTATAGGGGTTATCCATGCAGCCATCAAACGTCAGCAACACAGGTGAGTAAACACTGACATCAAAAGTTGACACGTGCAGAATGAGGGAGAAAAAGCCACAGCTCTTCTACCTTCCCCCAGGTTTCAGAATTGGGGGTGGATGGATAATAAATGAAGTTTTGGTTAAGAAACTGAAATGTAACTTGAAGGACAATTGGACAAGCTGCATTTTCCACTTACCAGTTGGCCATTTCTGTTCCCTTCCCAAGGCCAAAAAGATTCTTCAAAGTGTACAGGGAAACAACATCACCTTCCCAGAATGTTTTGTTCTATTAAAATACTGCATCACTGGTTTAATCAAGGGGCCCCGAGTCAATAAGCAGCACTTGCTGTTAGCTTCTTAGTTCTGTTAGTCAATGACTTTCTCACTCTTGTTCTTTATTCTAAGATTTCCCAAAACTTGTAGTATCAGGTCCAGGCCTTAGCTTGTTTGGAAAGTGGTTTCAGCACCTTGAAAATTAGCTGACTTTGGAAAAGCATATTCCTTCTCCTTGTCCCAGAGAAAAGAAGTGGGGAGGTAGAAGGTTGGCTTTTGTGGCTCTGGATGGTGGCAAGAGGGAAGGGGTAAATGTTGAAGAACGGGAGAGAAGATGACAGTTCCAATCTGCAAGGATAGCTTAGATCAAGGTAAAAATAAGGCAGAACCAATCCATTAATACTGCCCTTTTTCTTTATACAGATTTTTAGAAAAATTAGGGTTCTACATTTGCTGATAGCCTGAGAAAATGGATCATAGTATGGTGCTAGGATCACATGGGTAAGTTAAAAATCATCAGAAAAACTTAGCTAGTTTCAACTGACAAGGCTGAACATTGAAAAACAGCCAACAGAGTTACTCCAAACAGATACAGAGAATGCACACAGACCACTCAAAGCTGGTCCTGCCATACTCTCTGCCCTCATGTCAAAGGGCTGAGCGGAGTTGGTGATAATCACAATTCAAGCAACTATTGCTCTTTCATCTATGGCTTTTGTTGACATGTGTACACTATTATTTGATTAGTACATATCCAAGTATATTCAGCTTTTGATTTTCAATACACAGCAACAGACCCAGGACACAAATACACCCATTATTTCATTCACACAGCCTCAGTCAGACTGAAATAAAAATCACAAGAAGGTGTCTGTGGTGAAGAACATTATAAAGGTTATAAATCTTTATCTTAATAGGCCCCTGAGAGTTTTTCCCCTTATGCGTAGGTGAAAAAGGCAATGAACAAGGTTCTCTCGTTCTTTAAGTGCTTTGTGCAACAACGTTCACATAGATGAATTCCAAGATCCTCTTTGGAGGAGAAATTTGTCTTACTCCAACTCAAAAGTCTTACTCCAGAGTTCCAGTCTCCTAAGTAGCCCATTCCAGTGGTGGTTACTTTCCAGTTATATGTGATCATCACACGTAAGCTACTGTAGCTCTTGCTCCCATGGTCATCATTAGGGTCAGCCCTGCAGACCTGTAGCAAAATGCTTCCAGGCAGTCTCCCAGCTTCCAGAAAGCGTCATCTGGGCGAGACGTTGGGACTGGGAAAGGAGCCAGAATTTCTTGGCGACTGAAAAGGGATTGCTGAGGACGTGGGAGACTTCTTGGGGCTGCACAAGTCCCCGTTGTGCAGTTTCCAGAGCAGCTCCTCGTTCTCCATGGACAGCCGCTTATTGACTTTCGACTCCTTCTCCAGCGACTCCTGGAGAACAGCCTGCTCGGTGGAAAGTTGTCTTAAAAACAAACAAACAAAAAAATGGCCAAGAACCATGGTTAACATTTAACTGGAGAACAGCTCCCTGTTCCTTTAGGTTTGGAACTATAAAATCAATCCCTTTGGAACAAAATGGATTTGTGCCCAGAGGTATGGGTCACAGGCATTTCGGTGGTAGAGCCACCTTAGAAATGTGGGCTTGAGCTGGCAGTGAGAAGGGGGAGCTTTCTCTTTTTGGCAGTTTCAACAGCAGGCCGAGTGACACAGCCACACAAATGTTATTACACACCTTTAAGACTATCTTCAATTTGGGGCTGTTTTCTATTTGGTTTCAAGTTGTTCTTCTCCTGAAAACAGTCTCAGAGTCAGGAAGCCTGGGGGTGGGGGCCGAGTGTGCACACGCTTCCTTGTTTAGGTCTATGTTTGGTCCAGGCCATTTTGGCACAATATGAAGTGGTGAAATAATGACTCTCAGATGGTAATTAGTACTCCCCCATGTAACCATCCCCTTCAGTCTTTCATTTCCAAGAAGCCCATGGGTGGAGTACAGCAAGAAAGTTACACTGTTCAAGAAAGGGAGAAAGAAACTCTGGGACAAGTTTTACCTTGAAATTGCCATGTGCTTATCCATCCGAGCTTTTAATTCCTCATTTTCCTGCTGGAATCGCTTCAGTTTGTCAACCAGGGCTGTGTTGTTGTCCACCTTGGTGTAAACAAGAATTCCAAAATTTAGAAAGTATTTCAAAAATGACACAGCTCTCATTTCCTACAGCATATTCCTGACACACTCATGCACCAGGGGAATTAGAGAGACTATAAATATAGTATCTGGATATTATTTCAAATGTATGCTAGGCCAACTGAAAGCAGAGACATTGGAGGGTAAGTGATTTGTTCCAGGCCTCAGGGCTTTAGGATTCACTCTGAAAACTGGTACCCTGAGCAATCCCGGGGCTCGGCTGCTTTCAGTTTCAAGTTAGTAAAACAAAACAGCAGCTGAGGCAGCCAACATTTATCCAAACCCCAAACACCAGCTGCTGTTAACTCTGACTTATGAGGATTTCATGTATGTCACAGCAAACTGTGCTCCGTAGGGTTGAAACAGCTGATTTTTTGTAAGTACATCATCAGGCCTTTCTTCTGAAGTGCCTCTGGGTGGAACTGAACCACCAGCCTTTCGAGCATGGGTTCTACAGATTCTTATGGTGTATTTCTGCAAATAAAATTCCCACATTGATAAAAGCCTCACAGGCTAGTATTTCTTAATTCTCCGAAATGTTTGTTGTTGTTGTTAGGTGCCATCAAGTCAGTTCCAACTCATAGCAACCCTATGTACAACACTGTACAACAGAATGAAACACGTACCATCCTCCCAATTGTGAAGATAGCAATGTGTGAGGTGGCCTTAAATACGGTTTCATAGTTCTTCTTTGGCATTCACCTCTCAGTGGGCACAATAAATCAGCAACTGAACAAAATTACATCGAGCATCAATTGAAAAAAGGGACACAGCAGAAAGCCTTCCTTGACAGTTCAGTCTCAGATAGGCATGGTACTTCTGCTGGTCTGCCCAAGCTAAACTTCCAAGAAAACCAGATCAATCAGTTGAGAGATTATAGGATAAGATCCCTGAAGATATTTGATCACTTAACATGATGAAGAGTGGATTACATCCCAGTTCACATTCTAAAGGTAACGTTTTATTTATTGTTTAAGAGGAGACATCATAGCTCTGTCAGAATTTATTCTAAATCTTTGGTCACTGCAGCATATGACTAACAACTTTAATTATGGCTTCTAGTGTTGGAGTCCTATGGTTCTTAAGGTATCCTACTACCTAGACAATGCTTGGGACAAGTCAGTCTGGTGAAAACAACTTCCCAGAGAATGGGATTTTAATGTAAGAAAAGGGGGCCTTGGAGTTTTAATAATTATAAAGGAATTCAAGAGAAAACAAAGGTGGGAAAAGCTGGAATTAGAATCTGGATGCTGACTGGCCCTGATTACCTATTCCAATCCCACCATTTTTAGAAGAGGAAACTAACCATGGTGGTGTCACCAATGAGTTACTGGGAAAGCATTCTTATTTAGGGAAATCCTCCCTGCTTTCTAAGGATCTTATTTTCTACGAAGGCCTGAAGCTTACAAACAAACAAACAAAAAATGATAACTGGATTTACCTGTCAGCTTATCAACCCATTCTTCCACATCTACACAACTAATGCTGACCAAGACAGTCATGGCACGTCTGGGGGCAGGGCAAGAAACAGAAATACTTGATGGATGAACAAGAATGACTATTTGATGGTAATTTTATAGCAGTCTGTTACGTGTACGTAACAAAACATTTGATGCATGAATAGGTCGTAAGGCACAGAGTTATCTGAGTCGTCATTGACTGTAAGGTCACTGAGTTATCAGTTCTGACACAGCTGGATGACCTTTGGCAGGAAGTCATTTTTGTACCACACTAGCCCCATTAACAAACCACATCTAAGTTTCTTTCAAAACACAAAACTTCCTTATGATTCAAAGTGCCCATTACAGAGATGGGTACTTCCCCTTTATCTATCTCCCTCAGTAGAACATAACAGATGAACACAAACCATCCTCCCACCCCTCAAAAAACCCCAAGTAGACAAATACAAAAGCATGGCTTCCATGCTTCCTATTGTCTAAGCTTGTTTGGGTTAAAATGAGACACTTACTCAACAAGAAGTCAGTCATAATGGGAGGGGGAGCAAACAGAGCTAGGCAGCTGGCACAGACAAGAGCAAAGTAAACAATGGCTGGGATCATGTAAGCTGCCTTTCCAAACAGTCACCTTGGTTAGATGTCTACATAATACCTGCTATGTGCCAGGATGGGCCAAGATTGACACTGAATGCTAGGCATGCCACTCAAACACATATAATTCTTGGTAGACCTGTCATACACTAACATCAGTTCTTTATCCTCAAGGCTGCAAACTATCTTTTGTTCATATATTTCACAGTGTTTGTGCTATTTGTCCAATTGAGTTCACTTTAGTAAAATACAATTCTTTTAACACATTCTAATTCATAAAAAATAAGATGAAAACATCCCATTGTTTACTTCTTAAACAAGAAATAAAAAAATTATTTAAGACTGAATTGCTCCAATGGGATTAATTTATGCTTCTAACTCGTTTGGACATAAGAAACTTGCCCAGAGTTGAAGATACTTTTTTAAAAATACTGGTTTTAAATTATTTAAAATTTTTTCTAATGCAGGTGATGATTTGCAGACCACTGCAATAAGAAGTTGATGTGTCTATTATAGTTTCTCTATTCACCCAAATGTGCTTGACATGCTCCTTAAGTAAGGAACATACAAGCAATGAAAAAGCAAATCTGGAAAAGAAAATGTACCCTTCCTTTATCTTTTATATGGTTCCCAAGTTCAATTACTATTTTGCAAATACTGACTGGCTTGGTAAGCCCCTCAGTCCATTATTCTGAAGAAAGCACATACCAGTTTTTCCATTTTCATTAACTTGATGTCCTGTTGATGTAGTTTCTCATTCTTGATTTCTAGCACCGCTTTCAAGCTTTCTAATTCTTGTTCCAGATACATGAGCTGAGGGTTTTTCTGGAAGAGACAAGGTAGAGCACCTCTGTGACTGATCATTTCACACTTTCATACAGTCCAGATTCTTAATATAAATGACATTTGATGACATTTAGAAATAAAACAGATAAATCTATTTCTAAAGTAGCAAGTGACTTACATCTTCTTATCACAGTGTTAGAGAAAAAGGTGAAAAAGAAGGGTTAAAATAATTTTACTCTCAAAGATTGGTCATAATATGAAGTAATAACAACAAACATTTCATTCATTCACTGGTAATTTAATATTGAGAAAAATGTTGGTAGCACTGAAGAAGTCCTTTACTGGGAGGAGAAAGGGGAGCTATAACTTTAACCAAAAAAAAAAAAAAAATGACAGGAATAGAAAGAGTACATTTATAGAGCTCTTTAGAAACTGACATGCAGCCCTGTTTCATGCTGCCTTTGAATAAAATGATCAGAGTGTGACCCTAGTCAACAATGTACTAAGTTTTTTGGTGCTTACTTGTGATGGCCTAAATTGGTCTGGTCATACTCTATGGCAGCCATGATCACTCTTAACATTTTATTTGTTAGCAACTACGGTACCTACATGGCATATAGCACATGCCCTACCCTACTAAAACTCTATCAAAAATAAACATTCTATCTGTTGTTGTTAAGTGCCGTCTTGTCGGTTCCAACCCACAGCGACGGTATAAATCTTTACAGGAGTAGAAAGCCTCATCTTTCTCCCATGGAGCAGCTGGTAGTTTTGAACCGCTGACCATAAGGTTCGCAGCCCGATTCGTAACCACTACGCTACCAAAGCTCCTTAAACATTCTATCTCAGAGCACATTATCAGTGTGAAATCCCCTCCCCCGCTCCTTGATTTATTTATGGAACTCCAACTGGACCAATGCTCATGATGCAGATTAAAGTACATGACCAACTAACAAATGAGGAACTACCGTCAAGGACAGAGGTTTCTTCTCTAGACCAATCCTTAAAACAAAAGAAATAGGGACTGGGAGAGCTGGAATGACCTCTGGAGATGAGCTAATCCAAACCCCTCACTTCACAAGAGAAAATGTATTCCAGTGACCTGCTCCATTCCAGAACTGAAACACAGCAGGGACTACCACCCACATCTGCAATCCCAGAACGCTTTCAAGAATTTCACATATCATGTTATCTTTCCTTTTACATAATGATTTTTTTTAATCCACGAAACCAATCCCACCTCATTTTTGTCACAGGGGAGGCTACATAATTTGCTCTGTTGCTTTTTAAACCAATACCCTTTTCCTACTCTTTTCAAAAGCACTTCAGTAGGAGAACTACCATTACAAACCAAAAAGCTTCTTTAAAATCACTTCCCGGAATTATTAGTTATGCTTACACCCGGCAGGTTAATTCTAAATTCCTTTTGAAATCACTGACTTTTCTAAGAATCTTCTAGAATAAATAACTTTGAGGTTCCATTGAATATAACCTGATCTAATATGTTAAAATGGGGCAGTCGAATAAGAGTACAAGTTGCAAGAAAAAGTTAAGTCTACAAGAGAAATCTGTATTTTTCAAAAGTGAAGTTTTTAATCCCACAATGGAATATTATAATGCCATAAAAAGAACAAAGTCCTGATACATGCTACAACATGGATCAACATTGAAAGCATTATGCTCAGTGCCAAACACAAAAGGCCAACATATTATATGATTTCTTTTTTATAAAAGAACTGTCCACAAAAGAAAATCCACAGAGACAGACAGTTTATTAATAGCTGTCAGGGTTTGGGGCTGAGAAGGGAATGGAGAATGACTGCTAATGGATACAGTTTTTTTGGGAGGTAATTAAAGTCCTGGAAGTAGATATTGTTGATACATCATTTTATGAACATGCTAATAAACTACTGAATTGCAGAAAGGGTGAACTTTATGGCATGTGAATTGTATTTCACTAAAGCTGTTGTCATAAAAAGTAAATAAATCTTCACATTAAACTCCAGTCCTAATTAATAACGTGTTCTCGTCTTCCTGTAGGTTTTTAGCTTGTACTTCTCAAAATATGGGGACTCCTGGTGTGGCACTGTAGGATCACAGAACCACTAGGTTGGACCACACGGATAGCAGTTCAAACCCACCAGCTGCTCCTCGGAAACCCTATACAGGGTTGCTATGAGTTGGATCCAACTTGATAGCACTTAACAACAACACTCAAAATGTGGAGTCCTGGTGGGGCACTATACAATAAGCATTGGACTACAAAGTCAGTTTGAAGTGTAAGAGTGGTTCAAACCCACCAGCCACTCTTCAGAAACCCATACAGGGTCGCAGAGTTGGAACAGACTCAATGGCACTTAACAACAATAACTTAAAATATACTGGACTTCATCTATATATCAGTATTAGGATTAAAAAAAGATACTAATAAACAAAGCAGCTGTTTTATACTGTTTTAAAAGTATATCGCAAGACACAGGATTTCAAACCTGTTATTATTTTTCTAATTGCTGAACACTTGAGTGATGGACTCTAAAAGGCAACTGAGCAAAAAGAAAATTCAGGATGCTGAAGGAGCACACCCGACTTACTAAATTTGCTTTCTCTTTTGATATTCTTTTTTGCTCTTCTGATTTCAACTTTTCATTTAAAGTATCATTTTCACTCTTCAGATTGTTGATTTGTTTCTAAAACACAACGGTGATAGATGAAATGTAAGTTAGCAAGCAGACATAACCAATGTACACAGAACCATACCCCAAACACACAAACATCAACAATAATGATTTTTTTTTTTTTTCCCCGAGCTTTACATACCTCTAGTGAATCCTGTTTCTCATAATGCAAATCCTCAAGTGATTTCTTTTCCATTTCATGGCTTCTCTTGATTTCTGGAAAACAGTGATATTTTTTGAGGCAATAATGTTCTGTGAGCTTACTGTATTCTACAATTGCTAAAGTGAACTTGATGCAGGAGTTGATTATGAAACAACATGCATCTGCTATTACACATTTGTATGATGCTTGTATGTACATGAAGTCATCTGTCCCTTAAAGCATCCCTCCATGGTAGGCTGAGTTCCCAATGTACAGCTGAGAGCACTGAGGCCCACAGAGGCTAAGCCACCTTGTAGCCTCGCCCTCAGACTGGTACTCCTGGTCTAGAGCTCTGTTAGTTCTCTTTCGATTTACTCTTCATGAAACAAACTGGATTCCTGGTGTGGTGCTGTAAGATACACAGTGGACTGCTAACCACGAGGTTGGTGGTTCAAACCCTCCAGCGCTCCTCAGAAACCCTACATGGGATCACTATGAATTGGAATGGACTTGACAGCATTTAACAAAAGCAACAACAAACCCATTTTTAGCAGAAAGGAAGGAAAGAAAACAACATTTACTAAATGTCTACCTTAGGTCAGTAACCTTTGCATGTTCGTGCCTCTGACTTTACACAACAATTTGATATTTCTGATGAAAATGACCCTTTCTAAAGATCACATGGCCACTTCTCACTGTACTTCCACTGTGTCTCTGCAGGATGCAGTGAGCTCAGTGTGAAAACTTCAGCTACCCTGGCAACTGTGTTCTGAAAGAAATGGCTCCTAAGTCTTTCAATTTCAACCCCTCCAATCATGTTGAATGAAATAACAAAATGGACTCCTTATACAAGAAATGCCATTACATTCCACAATGTGTCAAGTGTGTGCAGCATGGATCCGTGACTGTGGATAGGACCCAAGTGACACCATTGTTGTTGTTAAGTACCATGGAGTCATAGCAGCCCTGTAAAGGGTTTCCAAAGAGTGGCTAGTGGGTTTGAACCATTGACCATTAGCTTCCCAATAATCTAAGCTGGTAAAGTGCAACCTCCACTACCAAAATGTGCTTTTAAAATCTTTCAGGGTTCATTTTATTTCCTAAAAGGCTGGAATTTACAAGCAATGATTAGCAATCCATTAATAGCATCCATTAACAATGAACAATACCAAAAGAAACCAAGAACGCTCCAAACTGAGTGGCACAGAGCAGTCTTTGTATGGGAAAGTTATGAATCATTTCTCTTTTATAACATATCTTTGTGTTCCATTAGCTCTTATTCTGTTTAAATAGAAAAGCATCCTTGCCTGAGAGGGAGGTTTCATATGCCTTCTTTAGCAATTCTACTTTTTCTGAATGGCTAGCTTCAATCTCCAACTTAGAAGTTTCATGGGCAGCATTTAAGTTGTCAAACTGTAAGAAAAAAAACAAAAAAATAGTTTTCTAGTAAAACCAAATGCCCTAACTTGAATATTCAAGCAGCAGCATGAGAAGACATATAAATCTGAATTTAAGTTTAAGGGCATCCTAACATAGGGAGTCTGGATGTGGTGCTGTGGGATAAAGCGCAGGATCCCAAGGTCATTTTGAACCACAAGGTCAGCAGTTCAAAGTCACTAGCTGTTTCTTGGAAATCATATACAGGGTCTCTATGAGGTAGAATCGACTCAACAGCACTTAACAACAACATAGATAACAAGCAACCTGACTTGGACTTGCTTGTCTTCCTGGACAACAGCACACAAATGCTCCAGGGTCCACTGGTAGAAATGTCTGAGATGCCATCATCAGGAGTGAGGATCTTTATCACTGGTATGGGGCCATACAGATCCACATCATTCTCACTGTTATAGCCTGTTCCTATCATATAGTATGTAAGCCCTCTGTAAATATTTGCTAAATGACTAACTGTTAAAATTTTAAAAGGAAGTAAGAAAATTAAAAAGAGGTCTAGGTTGATGTTAAAAAACAACAACCAAAAAGGGTTATAAAGACGTGCCATTTAGAGAAAAAAACCCCAAAAAACTAATGTTTAGCATAACACCTAAGTGCTTACAAAGATATTATCATCTCTGGGGAGTGGGATAAAGGGCTTTTCTTAATTTTCTTTATTTCTTTCACTCAACATATGTATATTACTTTGATCATAAGAAAAATGTTTAATTGAACACAACCAAAAACCCATTTGTACCTATTAAACAAAATAAAACAAAGAGAAGGTCATTATTGGATTGGAGCAACTGCCAGAATTTAATAACAAAGAGCAAGAATATGCTCAGGTTCCCAAAGCACAAACCTGCTCTTGCAACTGGGTTTTATACTTCTCTGCTTCTTCAATGTAAATGTTCTGAAGCTTTTCACACTCCCCAGTATAAAATTCTTTAAGCCGATTCTCTAGTTCTGTTAGATCAGTCTGGTGCTGCTGGTTTAGCTTCTGGACAAATCCTTCATAAGCTATTTGTATTTCATTCCTGGCTTTTTCTAAATTCTCACAGGTGGTTGAAGTGGTGACTGAAAAAGAGATGGAAAAGGGGAGATGATATTTAACTTGTTAAATGTCCTAAATTCCCAATATTCACATAGAGATGGAAGCACAAATCTTTTCTCAGATTTTCAGTTTTGTACCGAAGCAAGAGACAAGCAAAAGAAGTGCTTGAGAAGAGCCAATGTGAGGATCATCCCTTTGCGTGGTGATCAGTCAACACGGGACTTTCCAGCCACAGGAGAGGACATTGCTAAAGACAAGCTGCTCTACCCAAGATCAACCTGTCCAGGAAAAGCGAAGGACAGAGAACGAGTAAGAAAGAGAAATGAGAGAAAAGAGACAAATGGACTAATGTAAGTTTGTACTTGATTTGAGCCGATTTCAGTTTTCTCAAGTATCAAGTAATCAAAACAAAACATTAGAATATAATACTGAATACAAATCCCTGGATCATTACAAATTTAGAAGGAAAGCACATTTTGCTATAATATGAATACATTGAAAGGTGAACATATTTTAGAGAGGCAAAATAATAAATTAACTTAATAAATCAGAGCATTCTACATCTTCACTGTCACTCCCCAAATACAATTACTATCAATATGACAGAACACATACTCACATATACATACACATACATATCTACATACATACTATAATAAATCCTTGAATAGCTCTATATATTTTCAGGAACTTAACTTTGGGCTTTTTAAGCATCCCTTCACCAATTTTTAATAGAGATTGAGTTTTTACTGTAACTGGGAGGGGGACATGTGGTCTCACAATCCTTGAGTGCCCGTGTTGTTGTTTAAGAGTCATCGAGTTGATTCTGACTTACAGTGACTCTGTATAGGGTTTCTGAGAAGCGACTGGTGGGTTTGAACAGCCAACCTTGCAGTTAGCAGTCTGGTGCCTATCTTACAGCGTCATATCAGGACAGACTAATATAAAATCAAAAAGGTAGATGGAGGCTAGAATATAGGGGCCATAACATGGAACATCACTAAGAACTCAGTTCTTTGGGGTTAAATGTTGGGAGTTTACTTTTTTTTCTTTAAAAGAATTTAGACCATCCATACTGATAAACAACACCCTCTTTACATTCATTTTTCCTTTTATTCTGAAGAGGCTTCACAAAGAAGGTAGAAAATGTTCCTTATCTTTTAACTCCACTTCCCCTCCAATTTTTGGAAACCCCTTTATACACCATTTATCAAAAGAGAATGACAAAAAAATGACAGAAAATTTCTAATGACAGCTTGAGAAGACAACGTAAATTATTACAATGAAATGTGCAAAGACATGGAGTTAGAAACCCAAAAGGGAAGAATACACTCAGCATTTCTCAGCT
>NW_006408529.1:24683867-24711244 GCF_000296735.1 Chrysochloris asiatica | reverse complement strand
CACCTAACTACAAAAGCCCATCTGAAAGTTCAAGTCAGAGAAATTTTTAAGTAAATTCAATTACTTAGTAACAAACTCATTTCATATTTTGGTCTATAAGAGCTTTCATGTAGAAGTCAACATCTGCCTAATTTTAAGGAGTCCTGGGGTGGCACTATGGAAATATAATGCACTAAACTGCAAGGTTGGTGGTTCAAACTCAATAGCTGCTCCTTGAAAACCCTATACAGGGCCTCTATGAGAACTGAGTTGATGGCACTTAACAACAACAACAATAATTTTAATATATCTGCTTATAATCAAACTACTTTCAGACTGAATAAAGTAATTATGGTGCATCCAAGAGGATATGTGGATATCCTCTCACATTAGCAACTCGACAGGGTTGTTTCCTCTATTTAAAAAACAAACGAATGAATCCCACATCATGTTTAGGTCAGTCAGCCTAGGTGAACAGAGGACAAAGAGGAGGGGATGAAAAGGGGAACAGAAGAAAACAGGTCAGGTGAGGGAGGGAGGGAGGGAGCGGGTGGCTTCCTGCTGTTATTACAGTAGCCCCAGTTGCAGTCCAAGTCCCAAACTGACATCAGCCTGCAGCTGTGCACAGACCTATGCTCTGTTTACGGGGCAGGGAGTGCTGGGTGGAGAACAGCTGGGCTGCAATGATCACTCACACAAATTACCTTACATTGAACCAATTGGCCTAGGTTCCTGAGAAAATATTTGGCACAGTGGTTTATGAAATACTGTTAAAAGGACATACATGTAAACACTGCATCCAGGGTTCTCAGAATGTTCACCATCACCTAGGCCACACACACACACATACAAACACTGTGTGAAGCATCTCTATGGTGTTGTCATATACTTTTCCTTGTACTTAATAGACTTTGGGAGAGATTTATAATGTCACATGTGTTTGCTCCTACTCCTGTTCTCAGTCAAGCCTCTTCCTTACTTTTTCACCAGAATTCCACTCATTTTCAGGAGATTATTAAGACATCCAACAAGCCAAAAGGTAGCCCAAATAGTGCTCAACTAAGGACTGAAAAGCTGATGGTTTGAATTCACCCAGAAGTGCCTCGAATGAAATCTGCTTCCAAAACATCACACAGCCCTTGAAAACTCTATATAGTTCTCTGACGCAATAAACTCAGCAGAAACTGATTTTTTTTTTTTTCCTCAAGAAGCCAAAGCCAAACATAAAATCTCTCAGAATTTGGAATAAGCAAAGAGTTTTCCCACAGTATTAGATGCAACTGCTTTCAAAAAGTTATTACAAAGATACAAAAACCACACTATAAACTCAAACTAGTTCCTTGTTCTAGTTTTCATCATTACATTAATTGATGCTTACTTGAGGGCATCAAAAGGCACTAACTCTGGAAAATCTGTTTGTTTATAACTATTGAAAATACATATTTGTAAACTGCTATCTCTTGACTTTAAAACAAGAAGTACAGTTTCAAGATTAAAAGAGGAACCCAGCTCATTTATGAGATTATCCTTAAAATGTTGTTGTTAAGTGCCATTGATTTGTTTCTGACACATAGCAACTCTATGTACAATAGAATGAAACATCGCCTGGTCCTGCACCATCCTTACAATTGCTGCTACACTTGGTCCACTGTGGCTACTGTGCCAGTCCATCTCATTGGGGTCTCCCTCTATTTTGCTGTCTCTCCACTATACCAAGCATAATATCCGTTTCCAGAGACTGGTCCCTCCTGATAGTATGCCCAATGTATGAGACAAGAAGACTGGCCATCTTGGTTTCTAGGGAGCATTCTGGTTGTACTTCTTCCAACACAGACTTGTTTGTTCTTCTGGCAGCCCATGCTATCTTTAATATTCTTCTCCAACACCATAACTCAAATGCATCAATTCTCCTATGGTCTTCCTTAATCATTGTTCAACTTTCACACGCATATGAAGTTACTGAAAATACCACGGCTTGGGTCAGGTTCACTTTAGTCCTGAAACTGACATCTTTGCTCCTGAACACTTTAAAGAAGTCTTGCACCCAGCAAATTTGCAAATGCAATACACCATTTATTGACTGCCGCATCCATCAGTGTTGATGATGGATCCAAGCAAAATGAAGTCTTTCACAACTTCAATCTTTTCTCCATTTATCAGGATGTTATTTATTGGTCCAGTGGTGAGGATTTTTGTTTTCTTTATAATTAAGTGCAACACATACTGAGGCTGTGGTCTTTGATATTCACCCGTAAATGGCCTAAAATGTAAGGCCATTAAAAAAAAAAAATTATAAAGCAATATTCGTGCTGTGGAATGAACTACTCCTGAGAAGAACTGTAGCCCAAAGACAGCACAGAAAAGGAAAAACAATCCTTGGCAGTTTAAAACAAGAATAAATGAGCAAGGAAAACAATTCAGAACAAATGGTAAAATGCTTAAAATTCTGCCTTTCAAATAATTATTTGGATGACACCTAGATAAAGCCTAATATCTCTGTCAAATATAGTCTCTGAGAAGTACAGCTGGATTTATCCCAGGTCCTTGACTAGTTATCCCCAAGGAGCAGAAGTGGAATCATTACCTAATTAGTCCTCTGTGGGCTCGTTCAAGAGGGAAAGTCAGACTTGAATTAGTTCCATCTCATAATGACACTTTCCCTTTAGTGGGTAATAAACGCACTGTTTACAGAGAAACACATTACACAGCCATGCTCCCAAATTGTTTATATTCTTATGAAATGATGAAATTTCTTAACTTTTATATCTGTGTAGCATGTTTCACTTTGAGACAAAAAATATGTTAGTTTTCAAGAACATAAATAAATATCTTAACAGAATGGAATCAGCATAGTGAGGCTCAAATCTTAGTCACGCTATTTACATGCTAATTTCAGCCAGAATGTATGTTTTCTAGACCTACACTTTCTCATTTCTTAAATGGAGACATTAGTGCCTTCCCTATTGGGTTAGGAATCCTGGTGAGGCACAGTTGGTTAATGTGCTGGACTGCAAGGTCACTGGTTCAAGCTCACCAGCCACTCCTTGGAAACTCTACACAGGGTCTCTGTGGGTCGGAATCCACTCGACAGCACTTAACAACAACTATAGGGTTAAATAAGATAAAGCATGTAAGTACCCGGTCCAATGCTTGACCACAGTTAATGTGCTCAATCAATACTAGTTATTGTTAATACTTTTGGCCTGCCAAGAGTCCACACTGATTCAAATGTGTTTGAAGACTGCTCAAAAACATGCTTGAGACTCCATAAAAGAATGTAACAGTTAAAAAGAAGCAAATGGTTGGCTAGTATTCAAAGAAAGTAAATATATATGCCACATAAAAGACTGGGTGTAGCATACATCCACCTAAAATTACCATTATTCTTGCCACTATATGTACCAGAATCTTCCTATCAGATTTATCTAATTCTGATATGAAACATAAAGAAAAGATGAAACTGGAGAGGTAGGGTCACATGACAGGTCAAATTTTCATAACATCAAATGAAAAATTGTGACAGGAAGTAGAGCTCTGTTTGCCTGTTCTGTGTCTCTCCTTGGCCTCCTAGGAAGTTAGACATCTAGTGTCTTGACGTGCACCTTCACTCATTTCTCTCATGGTATCCAGTGCAAAATACATCTGGGGACAAACATAACTTTTTCATCTGACTTCTCTAGTACCTCACCTCCAAAACTATGAATGGGATGGTGTCACTCTCTTCTTCCATAAACCAAAATCCAGAATGTTCTCATAGAGTTTATCTCAGCTCATGGCAACACTGTGTGTTACAGAGTAAAAGTGAGCTCCATAGGGTTTTCTTGCTGTAACCTTTACAGAAGCCAACAGCAGGCCTTTCTTCTGTGATGCCTCTGGATATGTTTTCCTGGCAGTCCTGATGTGGCACTGTAGGATAAGCACTGGATAAGGTTGGTGGTTCAAACTCACCAGCCACTCCTGGGAAAGCCTATGCAGGGTCGCTATGAGTCAGAGCTGACTTGACAACACTTAACAACAAAATGGTACTTTCAATATTCTTCTCGAACACCATGACTCAAACGCATCAATTCTTCTACCGTCTTCCTTATTCACTGTCCAACTTTCCCATGCATATGAAGCTGTTGAAAATACCAAGGCTTGGGTCAAATGCTCTTTAATCCTGAAATTGACATCTTTGCTCTCTAACACTTCCAAGAGACCTTGTGCAGCAGATTTGCCTGAAGCAGTACGTCGTTTGATTTCTTGACTACTGCTTCCATGAGTGTTGATTGAGGATCCAAGCAAAATGAAGTCTTTGACAACTTCAGCCTTTTCTCCATTTATCATGATGTCATTGGTCAGTCCATTTGTGAGGATTTTTGTTTTCTTTGTACACTACTATGGTAGTGTGATTATTTCCTATTACTCTATAAAGGAAAGTTCTATCATGACCCATATTTCCAGGATAAAAGCCTATGCTAGTTACTCTCTTAAACTGGGCTCTGATGTATTTTAAAATTGAAGATAGAAATATAACTGAACAAGGTAACCAATAAACCATATTTTGAAAATAAATGGTAGACATGTGTTAACTTGGGAGACAGAGAAGGCAGTTGAAAAAATAATGAAGGGAAAGAAAAACATGTCTTTGTGTGTGTGTGTGTGGAAAGGCAACAACAGTCTACATATGAATTACAAAAGGGTAGAGACCTAGAATCCTTGACAATAGGCATGCCCAACCTCTGGTCTCCGTATCTTCATATGTAAAGTAGGAATAAATACCAGCTGCAATGTTAACCATACAATTTGTGAGGCTACAGCTAAGTAAAAAAAATTACTGCTATACCTCCTAGGGCAAGTCTTCACAGACTAGCTGTGGAATGAACCTTTCATAATTCAAAATTTTGATAACATCCCTTCCCAAAAGGCGTTGTTACTTCACATGGCCAAGAAGTTTGCAAATATGTGGTAAACAAGGGCATTTTTCTACATTTCAAAATTCATCACAAATGGCTTTCAGACTGCTCTTAGGAATTACGTCAATAAATTGACACAAAGCTGTTTAAATGCCCTCTGCTAACACAACTTATTAGGAATTTACTCTCACAAGATGCCTGTGCTACCAAATCAATTCTCTCATAATAATACCCCTTTATTATTCACTTTTAATATTGACTTTGTACTTTCTAAACATTTATTATTTCATATCATGAAATGTTCTGAGTTAATAAATTATAATAAATCTTACTTTACTGAAATAACTGAAGAAGCAGAACTGAGTCTAGAACTCTACTTTTTTTCAACCCATTATAAAACACAGAAAATGATTTTAGTGGCTATTTTCTCAATTTGAGATGCATGAAAAAAAAAAGAGTCATAACATATATTCCTATACAATGGAGGCCTCGGGACATTAGAGCTTGATTCTCTTGTAGAAGTTCAGCTGAAAGAGGCTGCAAGGTAAGGCAGGTAAAAGTGATCTCCCTACCCAACCACCAAGTACTGATTACTGCTGATATATGTGATTCACATGGGCCACAACTGATCATGTGGCCCACTCAGCTGACTTTTGTACATAGGTGCCAGCTGGGCCTCCAGTGAGCCTGGAGCTTTTCCCTGCCAACACTTTCCCTCCCACCCTTGAGTAAAAGTCTGAAAAGGCTCTGCTGTTTCTCAACTTATTCCCTGGCTAACTAAATGCTGCAAACCAGATGCTCCCTTTATCAAAGCGGCCAACATTCCATATACAAATGAAAACATCGTTTAGGAATGAAAGTGGATCAGAGCTGAAAGTATGGCTGAATAACTGACAATATGTTGTACTGCTTCTGGAAAACAATGACCTACACTTTATAAAGAAACCATGTTTCCCATCAAAAGTATAAATATTTTAAAAAAGGTGATTCAAATCAACAGGGTTACTATGAGTAGGAAACGACTCCACAACAAAAAGTTTAACTTTGTTTAGATGTAGAGCTGGTTTTCATTATATTAACAGATAATTCATTAAGACTCACTTGAAAAATTACTTTCTGTAATTCTGAAACGCAAATGTGACTTAGCTGTAAAGATTCTTTAAATAAACTTTATAGATACAGCCTTGTTATACCAAATCTATAGACACGACTAGAAGAGTGAAACAATTAAGTTGTTGTTGTCAAGTGCCGTGGAGTCGGTTCCGACTGATAGCAACCCTACACAGGGGAGTTGTTGTTGATAGGTGCCATCGAGTCAGTACCGACCCACAGTGACCTTATGCACAGCAGAATGAAACACTGCCCGTTCCTGGGCCAACCTCACTATTGTGGCCATGCTTGAGTTCATCGATGCTGCCACTTGGCCAATCCATCTCATTGGGGGTCTTCCTCTTTTTCTCTGACCTTCTACCTTACCACACACGATATCCTTCTCCAGCGACTGGTCCCTCCTTATAATATGTCCAAAGTATGAGAGACGAATTTGGCCATCTTGGCCTCCAAGGAGCACTCTGGCTGCACTTTTTCCAAAACAGATCTATTGGTTCTTTTGGCAGCCCATGGCACTTTCAATATCCTCCTCCAACTCCATAACTTAAAAGCATCAATTCTTCTACGGTCTTCCTTATTCGCTGTCCAACTTTCACATGCATATGAGGTGATTGAAAATACCATGGCTTAGGTTAGGTGCACCTTAGTCTTCAAGCTGACATCTTTGCTCTTCAACACTTTAAAAAGATCTTGTGCAGCTGATTTGCCTAGTTCAATACGTCCTTTGATTTCTTGACTGCTGCTTTCATGAGTGTTGATAGTTGATCCAAGAAGAAATGACGTCCTTGACAACTTCAATCTTTTCTCCGTTGATAAGAATGTTGTTTATTTGTCCAGTGATGAGGATTTTTGTTTTCTTTACATTGAGATGCATAGGGGAGTAGATAATCATTAAAAAAACAAATGAAACTCACTGAATCGACTGCCACTGAGTTGATTTTGACTCACAGTGGCTCTGAAGGACAGAGTGGAACTGTCCCATAAGTTTTCCAAGGCTGTAACCTTTACAGAAGAAGGTCACATCTTCCTCCTGCGGAGCTGCTGATGGGTTCCAACCACCACCGGGTTTTTGTTAGCAGCTGAGCACTTTAACATTGTTACCACCAGTGATCCTTAAATAATAATACAATATACTTGAAGAATACTTCTTCAACTCCTGATCAGAAGAAAAAGATACTCAAAGTAGTTATCAATGAAAATTATTGTTTATTTCAAATTATTTTCTAACTTTTCAAATAGTGTCATGAAGTTTCCCTTTTCAGTGACTAAAAGAACTTTGTAGTCTTGGCACCCTGGGGTTCTTATCCAAATTTTTTACTCTCCAGATATTTGACTTAGGGAAGTTTCTTCATTTCTGATCCTCAATTTCTTTTCTTTCTTTCTTTTTTTTTAAAATGCAAACCCATAGGCTTACAGCTAAAGATTTCTGTTAGGAATGAGTGGGTAATCAAAAACTGTTAACAACCAGACCCATCTCATAATTTTTATAGACAGAGGGCAAACTCAACTAGGCTTTTCCATAAAGATGATGGGAGTGTCAGGGGGTTTTAGAGAAGTATAAAAATCATACTTCTTTATGAAATAAAAACAAAATGGTTGTATGAAAAATAATTGATTTGGATGTTGATTTTCGTTAAAAAGTAATTCTGAAATATACCTTTGTCCTTCACTAATTTAGATGATGACAAACTATGATTCCCCAAAAGTAGTAAGAGCTCCAAATGATCACAAGGATAGCACTCAATCACACCAGCTTTTATTTAGATTGCCGTTAGAAAGACTTAGCATTATACATTCACTCTCTTTCTCAGAAAACAAAATGGCTTCTGTAGATTTGGACCATTCAATTGAACTGACCTGCAGATTAACCGGGATTGTCAAGCATAATATAAGTTAAGCACAGTGCTGGCTGATGGGAGAGAAGAGAAGGTGAACTGTGGGGTCAGTTTAGTCTGATAAATTATGAACAGCAGCAGCCAGGGTGGTATGGAGATATGGATCTGAGAGCTCACTTAGAGTGCAGGCTGATAAACATGTGGAAGACAGAGAAAAAGGAGTATGACTTTAGTTGTGAGTTTAGGTGGTAAGTGAATAAAACCATGACTGAAGCTGATGAACACACTATGAGGACTAGACTTGAATGAGGAGGCACAGCAGAGTGTTCAGGAAGTAGAGGGCCAGGCATGTCTCATTACACTGGACCGCCTCACCTGGGGGTAGCTCCTCACCTGAAGTTTGTGAATGAGAGAACTAGAAAAATCAATCTGTGAATCACCATCGTATAAGACAGTAGTTGAAACCATGGGATAGGTGAGGTAAGATCTGATGAGGAAATCCTTGCTGTCATACATTATTTAGGGAATAAGTCAAGTAATGGTGCATTCACTTAGTGGATTTCCCCACAATCATTAAAATGATCATAACGAAGGCTAGGAACCAATATGGAAAACTTGGACAGGCTAATTTTAAAAGATCAGAACATACCCACAGAATAACATGAATGAATCTCTAAAGCATTATACTGTGTGAAAGAAGTCAGACACAAAAAAACATACTATATGTTTCCATTTAAGGAGCTCTGGTAGCGTAGTGGTTACGAATTGGGCTGTGAACCTTAAGGTCAGCGGTTCGAAACTACCAGCCGCTCCGCAGGAGAAAGATGAGGCTTTCTACTCTCGTAAAGATTTACACCCTCGGAAACCCTGTACAGGGTCGCTATGGGTCGGAACCAACTTGACAGCACTTAACAACAACAACAACAATATGTTCCATTTACATAAAATTTCAGAGAAGACCAAACTAATCCATGGTAGGAAAAATAAGATCAGTGTTTGCTTCTGGGGGAGAAGGAACCCACTAGGGAGCGGCATGAGGGAATTTTCTGAGGCAAAAGTAATGCTCTAAATCTTGGTAAGGGGGTCGTTTACATGAATGTTTGCATTTGTCAAAACTGATGGGGTGATAAACATTGCACTGTATATAAAATTACACCTTAGTAAAATACATTACAAATTGTATATAGTCATATAAACAAAGACAAGAGAATATGCAAATATAAAGTTATGTCAAGGCATGATTATGGGCTATTCTCACTTCAAAATTACTTAATTTTATACATTGTTCTTAAGTAAAGAGGAATTTTAGAACCTCCAATGCCCATGAAATATTTATTTACCCATGAAAATTCAAAGTACTTTATTATCATTTCATTTTATCAGGGGAAGACAGAAAGAGTCTACAATTAAGGAGTTTGATACCTGAAGCCAACAGGAAAGACAGGATAGAATAAATATATCAATATAAAGCATCAAGAGATCACCCAGTGAGAGGACTTTCCGGGCTTTGCTTTAAGGAGTCTAAGAAAAAGGATTTCTAAAGAGCTTTGTAGAAGAGAATGGAAAGTCATTTCAGGAAGGGGATGTGGCTGGTGCAGAATGATGCAGGTTGTATTTGAAGTAGATTAGCTTATCTTGCAAGTAGAAGGCGCACATCAAATACAAGTGAGATGTCAATGAGAAAGCCAGTTAATGGGGGTTGGGTGGAGAGACTGGAGGTGAATTAGATTCTGAAGGTCACAAGGGTAGGCTTAGCTCGAGTTTCAGTGCTTCTGAGTTGTCATTTATTCTGTGGGTTCTCAGTAGTTTGGGAAATTGATTCTAATTATCATGGAGAAAATAAAGAAAGAAAAATTTACCAGTGGGAGAATACCAATGGACTGCCCCTCCCCCCCTTTTTTTTCCAGAGCAAAAGGATTGCTATTCTGATGATGGTGATCATGCAGCTCTTGGAGTTACCTGCAAGGAATGTTCTAGTTACTTTATAAGCATCAGATTACCCAAGCTCCATAAGAACCCAGCTAAAGATATAACCCCTACCAACAGTGAGCAAATTGTTCTAAAGAAGTTACGTAACTAGGAATGGGTGACCAAAAACCTAGATTACTGACACCACATACTACAATGTTCTACAGTGTCAGAAGAAGACTGATCACACCTCTCACTCACTGAAGAGAAAACACAAAACAAAAAACTTCAGCAAGTTTAAAGGAATTTCTAGTAATATTTAGTTTAATGGTAAGTCATCCCCAGTATAGTCTATATCCTCACAAAACGGTAAATGTACCTACTATACAGCTGTGAAACTGCACCCAGCTTGACACATTTTATTTAACAGTGTTAACACTTGGTGCTGGTGTGGGGCTGTAGGATAAGCACTGGACTGCAAGGTCAGTGGTTCAAACTCACCAGCTGCTCCTTGGAAACCCTATATAGGGTTGCTATGAGTCAGAACCAATTCAACAGCACTTTTAACACCAACACCAACACCAACACTTGATGCTATTAAGTTGCAGCCATCCACTGGGCTAGACCTTTAGCACTAAGTCATGAATGCTCACAACCACTCACTCTTGAGGTAGAGCATATCCTGCTGATATTTTATCCAGAATGGAATTGGACACAAGAGTTACAAAGCAGCTTGTCTGAGGTTACCCAGCTACCAAGGATTTGAACTTGGATTGTCTGGGAACACACTGGTAACCCCTTTGCTCTAATGCTTTAGTTTTAAAACTGAGTAATATAAGCCTTTTCCCTTCATTTTAGCTCATGCTAAAACACATTTTTGTTGCTGCACTTTCATCATAACAAGTTTAAAAGCTTCTCTTCCCTCCCTTCCCAAGATGCCTTATAGTGCTACTTGAGCCATCTTGGCCTGATCTAAGAGCAGAAAGGACACATTCCCTAAGAGGCTAGCCTTGGGTGAAGACATTACAATGGACAGGTCATCCTGACTCTCTGACAGCAGCAGAAAAAGGACACCCAGGTACACGTATCTTATCACAGGCAGAAGGGTAAGAGTGGGTACAAACTGTTACAGTTATTTCCTCTCAGGTCATGTGACTAACTGCAGATGCTGAGTACCTGAGCCCCAATCTAAATTGCCTAACGCTGCTGTCCACTGAAAGCTGAAAAGAGGATTCCCCATTCAAGCAGAGTGAATGAAAACCAGTGTTCCTGTTCAAGTTTCTGCCTTGTCTTGGGAGAGGTTGAAATGTGAACCCTGAGGCAAGCTCATCTCTACCTCCACTTGGTCCATAATGAACTCTAAGACACACACACAAAAAGCTTCCTTCCTGATCGTCTAACTTTATATCCATTACATTATCTAAGATATACACAAAAGCAAATTAAGTTGGTCATTTGGGTAAGTAATCAAAAGAGCTGCAGTTAAATACCAAGGCATAAAGCCTTGAAAGTCTCTAGGAGCTGGCTGCCTGTCAGCTGTGGTTTACTTGGATTGTTTCACCAGAATGCTCAACTTTTTGGGGTCCTGAAACTTCATCTGTTTAAAAATTACTTTATAATAAGATTCCTTCATTTTCATAACCCAAAATAAGGCCAGGGGGAAAAAATGACTGATGCTTGGCTGGGTATTAAGAATCCAGAGTGTTAACTAAGAGCTTGGCCTCCCATTGAGAGGTGGAAAGAGAGAGAGAAAGGAATTCAGAGAGTATGGACTTCATGCTCACTGCCCTCTGATCTTTGTCCTGGGGAAAAATTAAGAACTTTCACAGACTGGCAATGTAAACTCTGGCTCTGTAAAAACAAAAACGGGCAGTTTCTCCTAGAACTAGATGAACACAATTTGCTTCTCTAGCTATTATCTGTTCATTATTTATTTACTTACAAGGGGGCTTCAAAAGTGTGTGGAAATACAGAACTGAAAGATAATTAAATTTTTCCATGAACTTTCTGTACATACTTCTTTTTCAAGTGGAGATAGTCAGTGTATACAGAAAACTGCAAAGGCCAAAGAATTCAGACATGGCTGAAGATAAATGAGGAAGCTGTTTCTAAAGTAGGGGTTGAAGTGTTCAGGGCAGAAGGGATGACTTTAACATGACAGTTGAAGTAAAAAAGGCAGTATTGCTTTCTTTCCACCCTTGATGATCCTTCCCTCAGACATAAACTAAAGAATTAAAACAGAGTCCAGGTTGGGCACAGCATCACTGGGTGGCAGGACCACAGTCATGGAAGGCACATGCCTCCCTGTGCAGCTGGGTTGTTATTCACCATCCAGATTATCAGACTAGCAAAGAGAATGTTCCTAACAAGCTGTCCCTAGTGCACTGTACCCTTTAAACTACTAACAAACCACCTCAAGGAAGTGTAATGTAGCTACTGTGATTACAGAAGGAATTCCACTCCCCCCAATACTTTAATATAAAAAGTGATTATATTAAAAATAATAATAATAGAATGGCATTATTTAGCAGGAATCCACACAATCCCAAGCATCATCCTGTCCCTCTCTTTAAAAAGAGAAATGTTTTGGTCATCAGAGACAGGCTTCCTGCAGAAGCTCTGCTAGGCTTAGTCAGATCACTGCCAGGAATTCTGTGAACTTGAGGTCAAGCTGCCAAGAGTCTAAAGAAATGTTGTTAGTAAGTGTTTGCACAGATACTAGAGTGGGAGAACTAACAACTGCCAGCACACAACTCCAGACACAATGCAGAATTAAGAAAACCAAATTTCCAGTTTCCCCCTCTTCACATGAAATTTAAAAACAAAAAAGAGCTCTTACCTAGCTCTCCCCGGAGGTTAACAAGTTCTTGAGATAGGGTTTTGTGTTGTTTCAGTGCTTCCTCCCTCTGCGGAAAACACACATCAAGTTACTAATGTTTACAAGAGGGTCCTCTGTAGTAAGGCATACATTTGTTATCACTAGGAAAACCAGACCCAGAATTGAGAAGCCAAGATATGAATCATTCAAGCTAACAGTTTGTGTTGTTACAAAACACAGATATCCCTTTAGTTGTTAAGGAAAATAAGTGTTTAAAAAATCTGTATTGTCCCAGGTCCTGGTGAAACTTTCCTTTGAGGCACTGAATGGTCCATTTCAAAATATTTACTCTGAGTCAACAGTTCCCTGCTGACCCATGGAAGCTTCAGCTAAAGCATACTGTACTTAAGATGTGATGCATTCTCCTCCTCTAAGGGCAATAAAGGCCTAATCAGCTCAAGATAAATATTTAATGTTCTAAACATATGCTAATATGTACTTTGTCCTATAGGCACAAATAAAAAAGTTTTGTTACAGGGTCAAGCCTAAATTTTTTACTTCTAAAAAAAAAGAAGGACTAGAAGTTTGTTATGAAACAGTGGCACAAAACACAAGTCATCCTTTAAAGAAAAAAACAAATTGTTTTAAATCAGTTACATGCTATTTTCTAAGAATGAATCCGTTTTAGATCAGCTATAGTTCTCAACAGGTTTTAGAAAAATCAAGTAGGCAGTTGTTTCAGTATTAAAAACACAGTTAACAACCTTGCAATAAAGAACAACTTTCAAGTTACCAGCGACACACAGCAACCCCAGAGGCACACACACTTTTACAGATACAAGCATTACACATAGTTCCTTAGAAGGAAGATTGTCCAGCACCCAGGCATAACTAAGGAGAACACAGACTCTTGGAAGCTCATTGGAAGTGCCCTCCCTAGGATCACCAGCGATGAAGCTTCAGCTGCATCCTGATCACCGGGTTGCAGACATCATGAGGCCCACACTCTTTACAGGCAAGGGTTGTTTGTCATTCACAGCATTTCCCCCCTAATTCCAGACAACCTCTGCCTGAGTCCCTGACATCCTTCCAGAAAAGCACTATAAACAAATACTCATTACCCTTGTTGCTGCACATGGAGAATAGAGGCACATTTTGCTGCCGGAGCAGCCCATTTTCCAGCTTCTGTCTCCAACTCCCCGCCCCCCTGCACTGTCGGAGAAGTGCACAGGTGGCCACACCACCCACCAGCCGGGTCTGTCTACATTCAAAGCTCTACCAGGAAGAACGCCATTGGCCCTCGGTTAGCCTTACTTCACGTCCTGGTCCTGCAGGTTACAGTAAGCCTCAGATTCCTCTCTCCCACAGAAGCTGATACTGCAGCTTCTGCCTTTGGCAAAAGCAGCCGGAGATCACTTAAAGCCACAGCCCTTCATTTATGAAAATGAGAGCAAGACATTAGACTGATCGATTGCCACTTACTTAAGTATCAGCTGGTAGAGTGGAAGGAAAAAACTGACTTCTTCATGGAGAGTGGAGTTATTTTTAGATTTGTGAGTCTTTTTATTCGTCTCTCTAATTGAGGTCACTAGATGATCACTCACTCTTACTAACAGAAAAAGGAAACCTGTTTTCCAAAACCTGTATCCTATATGGGGTTATGAACTAGGTGAACAGCAATAAAAGTGTGAATTGTTTTGATTTGGAATTTAAATATTAGAAAATGAGTGGTGTACCACTCACAATTTGGATGTTTATTCAACACTGTCCATTGGTGTTAGGGGGGTGTTTGTAATGCTAATTTGAGATTTGAAGTTTTTATAATAAATTTGACTGAATTTTTTCCTCTTTCACAACAGAGCTAAGGAAGTTAACTGTAATTGTCTATGCTGCCACATAATCAGCTAAGAAAGACTAATATATTTTATTGAGTACATTGTAGCCTTGATTATATTCTAAATGCTTGACTTTTAAAATGCAGTATTAAGTTGTTCTGAAATCACAAGTCAGTGTGTGTGTCCAAGTTTTGAAAATTAGCAAATAACTGGTTTTTTAATAGAGAAAGGTGAAAGGAAAATCAACCAAAATAAAAATGGGGGAAAAAAATGAAAAACAAATGAAACATGCACATACGCATATGCTTATTATATTAGTCTCATAAATGTAAGCCTTTGTGTTTGTTTAGTAATCTAGGTTTAACTAAGTCATGAACATGAACATGAACCTACATTACCCTGCAACACATTCTATGTGAACTTGTCTGAAATTCACTCTTCTAACTAGTAGCCAAGAGACCTGTTGTGGCACTGTAGAATCAACACTGGACTGCAAACCGCAAGGTCAGTGGTTCAAACCCACCAGTCGCTTCTTGGAAACCCTATACAGCGTTGCTGAATTGGAAATGACTTGATGGCACTTAACAACCATCACCACCATAGTAGCCAAATTGCTAACAGAAATAAGAGCCGGCCAAAAAAAGTTAAAAAGGAAACTAAAGGGAAGACTTAAAAATTAAGGTGGCTTAATTTTGAAGAGCAGTCTTGTAGAAACTGTCACCTTCTATGCCAAACATACATATTCTGGGTGATATTTCTTCTTATTAAAGAGATTTTGGGGACAAGAAATTTTAGTACCCATGTGAACATTTCCCTCAACTCCACTGCATTCAACCTTCATGTCTTCAATCAGTGTCTCAGAAGCCATGGAACGTCTCACCTCTGTCCATTACTGTAACTGGGAAACCTGAATTGTACTAGAGTCAGGCTGCCCTTCATTCAGAAGGTATCTCTAATCCTCTGCACTTTATCTATTAGTGCCAGCCCCCCGCTAGTCTGCTCTTCACCAACCCATTCCTAGACTGGAGAAGCATTCCTCTGCATCACCTGAGAGAGTCCTGGTGTGGCTCTGTTAATGAGCACTGGAATGTTAACCATAAGGTCGGTGGTTCAAACCCACCAGCTGCTCCCTGGAAACCCCATACAGGGTTGCTATGAATTAAAACTGACTCAATGGTACTTAACAACAATACACCACCTGATAGAAATAATAATATTAATAATGGATTCCTTGGGTAGAGAAAACTGTTGACATACTCAGCTCACACTAAAGGTTGTTGGTTTGAGTCCACCCAGAAATGGCTTGGAAAAAAAGTCTTGTTGATTAATTTCCAAGAAAATCAGCCACTGGAATCCCTATGAAGCATACGGGTCACCTTGAGTTGGAATTGACTGAATTGCAACTGATTTTTTTTTTTTTTTAATATGTATAAACTCCCTTGCTCAAAAAATCTCCCATTGAGTGCATAAAAAATAAACTTCCCTTGAGTTCCATGGACCTCAATCATTCAGCTCCTGTTTAGAATCCCAACATCCCTCTGTCCAAGTCACACTTGCCATTCACATCCCATCTCCACAATCTTGTCAATGTCACCCTTTATGGAATGCCTAGTCATCTTTACCTGACTTGCTATATAAAACTTCTGGGAAGGCTAAATGTCCACCTCTCCGTCCTCCCCAGATGCCATGAATAGACATTTATCATTTTGAATTGTTTGGAAGTTATTACTAGTAGCAACCAACCAAACATCATTCCAGATGTTGTGAAAAATCAGAAGGAGATTTAAGAATTCCAGTCTTCAAAGGCGTCTGGGGCTTACAGAGAGCTAACATCCCAGGCCCATTTCTTTGGTGATCTCTAGCTGAGGGGATGCAGCACAGGATGATGGAAAAATGAAGGATTTCAGTAGCAAACACTTTGGAGGACAGTTCTATCCACTGCTTACTAGCTATGTGACTCCAGTCATGCGACAAAATTTCTCAGGTTTCTCATTGATAGACTAGGAATAATGCTTAACCCAAAAGGAGATTTATGAGCGTCAAATGTGACCCATGATGCACGTACTATTAATAGATGCATACTAAATGTTGGTTCCTGCTTCACAATCCCTGCAGCTTATCCTTCCACATTGTTGTTGTTGTTGTTAGGTGCCATTGAGTCAGTACCGACCCACAGCAACCTTATGCACAACAGAACAAAACACTGCGCAATTCTGGGCCAACCTCACTACTGTTGCCACACTTGAGTACATTGATGCTGCCACTTGGCCAATCCGTCTCGTTGGGGGTCCTCCTCTTTTTCTCTGACTCTCCACCTTACCAAACACAATATCCTTATCCAGTGACTGGTCCTTCCTGACAATATGTCTGAAGTAGGAGAGACGAAGTTTGGCCATCTTGGCCTCCAAGGAGCACTCTGGCTGCACTTCTTCCAAAACAGATCTATTGGTTCTTTTGGCAGCCTTTTACTTGTGGATGATAAAATACATTGTGTCAATTAGGTACTGATTTACTGTTTCTTATAATTCAGCTTCTTCTTCATCAATGTTTCTGTCTTAGATGATAAATAAACTTTATAGTCTGGATAAGTTTATTTAATTTTTCTTCATATTATGATAAGTGAAATTCCACACATAGAGGAGGAAAAAAAGAGGGAGGTGGGAATATGGATAGAAAAATGCTTTCATGCTCATGCATTAAACAAATGAAATGCTCCAAGGGGAAAAAAAAAAAAAACCCCAGACTCACTATAATTTAATTAGGAGTCCCTAGGACAGAAGCACTTAGATGCTGGCTGTTGTCCCATCAATGAGCCTGGGGATTTTGCAGAAAATAGTCACATCAGATGGTATTTGGTGTGACATCTATCTTACATCACCAATGGAGCACAATGAATGTGCATAGTGTGTCCACTGCTTTTGATGTGTGACAGTTTTACTTTTAGTAGATTGCTAGTGTCATTCAAAAATCACCTCTGTTTAGGTGCTACAGTAGGTTAGACTCCGTTTACAAACAAATAATAATAATAATTTTAAAAAAAGAATTGGAGGTGCTGTGAATTTTAGGCAGAGGTTAAGAAGACTGACCTCAGTCCTACTGAGGTTTAGCTAGGATTATTCCCTTTATGAAGATATTGGGATTACTACCATCGATATGGAGTCCTGGCATGGAGTTATAGGATAAGCACTGGACTGCTAACTGCCAGGTCAGTGTTTCAAACCCACCAGCCACTCCTTGGAAACCCTATACAGGGTTCTTATGAATCAGAAGTGAATTAACAGCACTTATTAACAACCACCATCAACATTGTCCTTCACTTTGGCTGTCTGTGAAGATACTGTACAACTCTACAAAGATAAACTAAGGCTAACAATCAGAGAGTGTTCACTGAGAAACAGAAAGTGTGGTAATCATTTCGAGATTTAAGAGACATTAACTTCTGCCAAATAATCAAAGATATCTGCCACTACAGTGTGAAAGTTGTAATCCTCAGATCTGCAACAAACGCTGGTAGTTCCAAGATTCCCTAGAACCAATCGATATTTTTACCTATAAGCTAATGCTGCAAAATAGTTAAAAAAAAAATATATATATATATATATATAGTTAACCATATAATACTTCTGTAGTGAGTTGCGTTTGTGAGAAACAAAGGGTTAAGAGAATTTTCTTTTAATTGTTTGACTTTTATTCTAGTTATGTCTTTCCTTTCCAACTGTTTTATAGCAGTGCCCCATAACCTTTTGACAATCAGTAAATATTTGCTGACTGATTATAAAGAAGGAGAAGAAAAAACAAAACAAAACAGGTGTACACTTTGTATATTATGTATAAGACCCTGTCTTAGGTGCTGGGGTGGTTTCATACAACTATACTCAGGATCCGATTCTCAATGAGCTTCCTGTCTTAAAAAGTCAAAACAAGTGCTAAATGGACATCTATTATATAAGGTGGAAAGTGCAAAAGAAGTACAGAAGTACCTAGAATCCACATGGTGGAGATAACAGGTAGGAGGCCTGAGAATACCTTCATTAAAAAACGAAAGAAGGAAAAAGCAAGGTGTGTGGGTGTGTGAGCTGTAATTTTAAGAAATTTAGTCACTATTACATAGGTGTTAGGACCTAAATTTTGATGAAATTCACAAACAGGAAAATCATCCCTGAAATTCATTAAGAGGTTTGCCATGGGTAAACGGATATAGCATCTCTCAGTATATCCAACCTAGTGGGTTTTTATCTCTAATGTTGGATCTGCTCTTTCTCCAACTGAGCACCCTGACAAATACTTGACTTATCTCCAAGGGGAAGGTTGTGTGGTGAAAAAAGTGGCTTTAAACATTAAAATCACACATAATGTGCATGCCACTGAGGTATCTGAGGACTGAGAATGCACTAGAAGGAACACCAGTCTTGCATCTCACATCCCCTTGGAGGCCTTTGCTCACTGAGGAGGGTGGAAGGCAGAGCTACCTGCTCTGTGTCTTCTGCATTTCCATTTGGTTGGTTGTATAATGAATCTATGTAAACTAAATGCCGGTAATGATGTGATGTTACGATAAGACAGACCTGAACATGCAGAAATTATAGAGAAGGGCAGTGGCCCAACACTTACAGCACTTGAACAAAGGGTGAAAAGTATAGGTAGTTTATGGGATATTTTAAATTCATAGTACTCTAGACTGGGGTTTAAGTCCTGGTTCTCCTTTTGCCGGTCTTCAGATGACAAGACAGTGACTTAATAGCTGTATGCCTCAATTTTATGATTTGTAAATTACAGCTCATTTTGGTATGGATTTAATTAAGCAGTTTAGACTATCTGGTGTACTCAGTAAATACTCAACAAATAATAATTCGCTCTTTCCCCAGCCTTCAAACCCACTGCCACCGAGTCAGTTCTGACTCAGCAACTCTATAGGACAGAGTAGAATTGCCCTATTGGATTTCCCTGGCTGTAAATATTTACAGAGTCCTGGTGTGGTACTGTAGATAAGCAATGGACTTCAAAGTTGGCTTGAATCACAAGGTCAGTGGTTCAAATCCACCAGCACTCCTTGGAAACCCTATTAAGGGTCGCTGTGAGTTGGAACCGACTTGATGGCACTTAACAGCAGATATTTATGAAAGCAGATTGCCTCATGTTTCTCCTGTGGACTGGCTGGTAAACTTGAACCACCAACCATTCAGTTAGGCATAGAGCACTGTAACTACTGCACCATTAGAGCTACTTCCCTCTCCCCCACCTCCCTAATATATAGCATGAGCATACAGACAGTGAACACAGTAGGGTTAGAAAGGCCACTTGCACCAAATTATGCTTTGTTGTTGTTGTTGTTAAGTGCCACTGAGTTGGATGCTAACCCTATATAGGGTTTCTGAGGAGTGGCTGGTGGGTTTGAACTGCAGACCCTGTGGTTAGCAGTCTAGTGCTTACCCTACAGTACCACACCAGGACTCCTATGTTTACTTAGTGACCCTCAAGTCAGCTCTGACTTGTGGCTACCCTACATTAACAGAAGAAAACATTGCCTAGTCCTGTGCTAGTCTCACAACTGTTGGTAGGCTTGAGCCAAATTATTGACAGCTTTTTATGCCAAGTTATAAACCAGAGCTACCTAATAGAAGTAAGCCACATATGCAATTTAAAAGTTCCTAGTAACCACACTTAAAAAGGTAAAGAAAAAAAAGATGAAATTAGTTTTAATAATATATTTAATTATATTTATCAAACTATCCATATGAGCATATCAACTTATAATTAACTGTTATTTGTTGTTACGCGCTGTCAGGTCAATTCCGACTCATAGTAACCCTATACAGGGTTTCTGAGGTTTTGCGGTAGAGAAAGCCTCATCTCTCTCCTGTGGAAAGCTGATGAACTTGAACCTCCAGCCTTGTGGTTTGCAAACCAGTGCTTATTTTACAGAGTCACCAGCTAGCTATGATTACACTTATTATTATGCATCTTTAAGTTCTGTGTTAAGACTTCAAAAAAATCTGTTGTGGATTTTACACTTATGTTGTTGTTGGTAAGTGCCATCGAGTGGATTCCGACCCATAGCGACCCTGTTAGGGTTTCCAAGGAGTAGCTGGTGAGCTGGAACCACCGACCTTGCAGTTCAAACAACTTTGCAGCTGATGCATTAGCCCATAGCACCACACCAGGACTCCTTAAGAAATCTCAAGTCATACTCAGCACATTTCAAGTACTCAATAGCCTCAATAGGCTAGTGGCTGCCATCATGCACAACAATGAAAAACCATTGAAGGTTTTAATTAGCAGAGTAGGCTGCTTTGGAAAGATTATATGATAGCAGTGTTTGGATGGACTGTAAGTGAGAAAGAGTACGAATGTGAAGACTGTTTAAGAAATTATAATCTAGTAGACAAATTATGGGTCACTGTGAGTTGGAGTCTACTTGATTGGCAATGGGTTGGTTGGTTTTAGTAAGCAGGTATCCAGGGTGTGAACAAAGATGGCATTAATAGGAATGGCAAAAAATCAGCCACAGGGGAGAAACACTGGGATGAGATTGCTAGGACTCAGTGATGAATTTGATATGGGAGATAAAGGAGATAAAAGAGTTGAAGGTGAGGTTTTTAGGTTGACTACAACAGAAACAAAATTTGCTCTATTTGATGTTATGTGGTTTTCAATTCATCTCTATTAAGTAGGCTACACAAGGGGGCTTCAGAAGAGTATTCCATTTTTCTACAAACATTTTGAAGTCTCGCCTTGTATAAGTAACTCGAATTGCTCTTTTCCATATTAAAGAGAAACCAAAATATTGTATACTGCTGCAACTAAAACACTAGGCAAAGGTCTCCAACTTCATCTCAAAAAACATCTGGCCAGAGCTATAAAATGTTCATCAGATTATTGATCTGAACTATTAGCTTGGGAATTCCTCAAAGGTAAAGTTATTCACCCTTGTTCTGCCTCTGAAAAACAGACAACTACAGCACAGTGGATAAAATAGTGGTGCTGTGGGTTAGGTATTACACTGCTGACTATAAGGGCAGTGGTTCAAACTCACCAGCTGCTCTGTAGAAAAAAAGATGAGGCAGTCTGCTTCCATAAAGATTTATAGCCTCAGAAACCCTATACACAGTCACTAAGAGTTGGAATCGACTTGGTGGCATTGAGTTTGGATTGGTTTGCTTGAACTGACCTGAATGTCAGACATGTTTAATTGTTTTCGTCTTTTCAGATATCATGTGCATCTATCTGCAAAACTGTGATTAAGAAACACTAAAGAGCTCAAATTATATTCTCACCCTAGTTTTCCTTTCAGATAATTATAGTTTTGTTGCTATGTCAGTAGCATATGTTCAGATAAACTTGCTTTTCTCAGTGAATATTAACCAGTTCCCAAATTAACATTTCTGTGGAATATCAAAGAAAAGCAAGCAAACAAAGAAAACCTGTTTTACTTTGGCTGCGTGACAACACAAATTATTTTAGGAGTAAGTGGAAATTCTGAAGCATCCCCAGACATAAAAATGGGAGTTACCTCAAAAATGTTCACTGGCTCACATATATAAGCAATCTCATTTTTCTATGTATTAAATGAAGAAAATATTAAGAAAATTTCCCACTCTACATTTCTAGAGACTGGCTCAGATATCAAGTGAGTTGAAGAAAAGTATATTTGGACAGATTATATCTCATCTTTCCAAATCATTAAAGATACTAGAAGACCAAGCATGAAGATTGTTCTGCCTCCCCTTTCTGTCCCCTTCCCCACCGATCCTCAGTGAAAAAGATAATTTAGAGTCTACGAAGCCTCACCTCAGATAGTAGGTGCTGAATCACAACAACTAACGCTTCAAACTTGGTGTTACCACAGGATAGAAGCTGTTTGAGCTGCAGGATCAGTCCACTTTGGTTTTCACATTTTGTTTTATATTGAGCCAGTTCAATGGTTTTTTCAGTGGACAATACATCTGGAGACGTCTGTGTCTGGGTGCATAAACTTCTGGGATTCTTTTGCCTGCCCTTTTCAACTGCAAAAGAAATTAATACAGGCACTGTAATACATGATGTGAATTCTTATCATCATCACTGCATGGGCACACAAACAACCACATAAGCCACAGAAATGAATTTATACTCTATTTATTTATATAAGGCAAGCATATGAGTAAGAACTGGAAACAACCAAGTATCTCCATGTTGGGCATTCATAAGCACAAACAGTGGCTTTAGCCCTGACTTTAGAGATTATGAGGGGCAGAGAACTGTGTACATGAAGTAAGTAGATTTAGCAGTACAGAAACATGGGCACCGTGTGAGGAATCATGTTGAGGTCATAGAACCTAGTTTTCCAATTAAACTGGCACAGAAACTGACTCTCATTCAGTACGCTGACTCTTCACATTGAGCACATATGCTGAAAGCCAAACAAATGACTGGACTTTAAATAAATGCTTTCCCCTCTTCCTGTACATTTTCCGTAAATGTTTCATCCTTTGCCTGCTGATGGCCTGGTCATTACAAAGATTTATACTGCAGAGTGAGTAATTTCCTAATCTGTAGTAAATCATCACAGACATTGAAAATCTACTCACATTTGCCCCTTATCTTAAATTCACTGCTAAGAACATCATACATTTGAGTACACTACTCATTTTCTATCAAACACAGACAATGAATATCAGTTTTATTTGAGGAGCTGGGGAAGGCTCCTTGTCAAGTAATAGTAACAGCTTAAATTTTGTTTTAAAAGCACATGCTAATTTCTCCAAACCCACCTAAAATGCTATGCTAAATGCTGATTCACTTTCATTCCCATGGTACTCTGGGAACTACTGTATTTTAGATGAAAATAAAACACACAAAACAATGGTTCAGTTTTGGAGCCATACCAAAATGTCTCAGTCACTTTAAATATCAAATAGACTTAGAAAAACAGGAAGCAAACTGTTAGAGGTCTTAAAATAAACATGCCAAATAATCAAAACAAATCTAAATTAGAAAAAAAGACATAAGGAATTTAAAAATTATTCTCACAAGCATTCCCTATGGTATCATCCACATTCTGAGTCAAGGAACAGACCTAAGCCAACTTTAAAAGCAGTTAATAATTATTTTCTCTCATTTTTCAGGGAGAGGTAAACAATTGGAGTGATGCTTGCAAGAAAATAAACAAAGAAATCTCAGTATTCCTGTTCCAAGAACCAATGCCAAAATATAGTCAACATATACTTTAAGCTTAAAAAGGAAAAACAAAACTGAAAAATTGCTCTTGTTTTCTATTGCTGCTTTATGTGCTTAAACAATTCATATTTGTACATTTGAAAATTCTCAGCTCTAAAATAATGGACCTATCCATTGTGTTTGAAAAATACCAGAAGAAGGGGAGCAGGTATTCATCTATTATCTTTATTAGCTGTAATTATTAATAGTTGTTCATCCATAATTACTATTTCCACAGTAGATGAAGAAAGTAACCATGCTGATACTGCCACGAAGTTAAAAGTCCTAGAGGAAAATAACTTTCATAGAGACACTTGTATTAATGGAAACATAATCTAAATATTTGATAGCTTGTCTAAATGCCTAAGTTCCTTCGCTTTATTGTCATTTCCTGAAATGTTCTTAGAAATTCCGTCACATAACACATACTTATAATTACACAGTGTTTTACTGTTGACAGTGCATCTGTCTCACTTTCACTCTCTTTTGATCCTCCTAGTAACCTAGATATGGAAGTGAGGCCAAGAAAGTGAAGGGCCTTCGCCTCAAACACAGTCTCTGTATTCCCCTACACTGTGCATGTGGCACACACACATTCATTCCTATACATGTTGGGAAGTGGAGAAGCAATCTAATACATAACTAGGAATATTTATGCAGTAAATTTAGCAAACGTTACCTTAATATATTCAATTATGATGGTATTATCTGATGATAACTTTATTTTGATACATCTACATATAGATAAGGGAGCCCCATGACTTTGTGGGATAAGCACCAGACTTCAAGCCACAAGGTGGAAGGTTCAAGCCCATCAGCCATTCTGTTGGAGAAAGATGTGGCTTTCTGCTCCCACAAATATTTACAGCTTCAGAAACCCTATGTAGGGTTTCTTAACAAAAACAAGTAGATAAACATTTTGAAAAGTATCACCTATCCAAGTTTGACTGCATTTGTACCATGCAAGGTTCATAGTTCTTATCTTCTTGTTCATTTGTAATTTCCCTGGTGACTGTTTTAGCTTCAGTGACAATCCCAATTCTTCTAGCTTCATATAACTAGGGAAGCCAGGGAGAGAAAGCTGACTACTTCAGTAAAACCTAAGCTGTCTAAATACTAGGATGCTTCTCAAAGGCTTTCCTAATGACTGGAGAGCTGAAATTTTAAGGAGAGGGCAGTCCACACACCAGCGTCAGTTTCCAAGTGTCTAGCTATGCGAAACCAAACTTTACACTAAGATTGTTCTGTTTCATGGAGTGATAAAAAAATTGTCACATCTGTACGAAATACAGTTTTTTGTGCTGCTGAAATTATAATCCCATTCAAATATTAAAGACAATTCTGGTCATGTCTACATAATTCCATTAATTTAAATTGATTCTTAAGAACCTAAAAGCTTTGTGATAAGCCTCCCCTAACTTGTTGTTGTGAAGTGCTGTTGAGTGGATTCTAACTCATAGCAACTCTGTATAGGGTTCCAGAGGAATACTGGTGAGTTTGAAGCGCTGACCATGTGGTTCAATCAATAAGCAAGAATTTACTCTCTGGTGAATTCTGCATGTATGCGAAATGATGTATCTAGAAGGATTTTCACAGAAAACTTGTCTGCAAGGAAAAGCTCAAATAACATCTGAAGTTTTAGCCAGAAGACCAGCTAATTTTATGACATTTATATAGTAGAATACTAGTTATAATAAAGAATTAAAAGCTTTCTGTGGAAATTGGTAAATAAAAAAAGCATTGTTGTTGTTAAGTGCTGTCATAGTGACTCTGTATAGGGTTTCTGAGAGCAGCCTGTGGGTTTCAACCATCAAACCTTGTGGTTTACAGTCCAGTGCTTATCCTACAGTGCCACACTAGGGGCTTAAAAAAGATTATGGAAAAATTCCATTATCTTTCAATCCACTTTTCCATAAACTCTTTGAAGCCCCCTTGATGCTCCTTTTGCATACAGAAGGTAAGGGGATAAGCATAATTGCTTTTTGACTAAATGTATAAAATTATTATATAATACATATATAAGGTGCTCTGGTAGCATAGTGGTTACGAATCGGGCTGCGAACCTTAAGGTCAGCGGTTCGAAACTATCAGCGGCTCCGCGGGAGAAAGATGAGGCTTTCTACTCCCGTAAGGATTTACACCCTCGGAAACCCTGTACAGGGTCGGGTCGGAACCGACTAGACGGCACTTAACAACAACATATAAAGTGCTAATAATTTTTCTCTTTTTTGGGGAAGAGACTAAGAATGAAACAGATGAAAGGTGTTCTAGTTTTCTTGGTGCTTTTTGAAGGATCTCTGGTGGTGCCGTGAGTTAAGCACTGTTGACTGTTTCAAATCCACTAGCCCGTCGGTGGGAGAAAGATGAGGCTGGCTGCTCCCATAAGGATAAACAGTTTTGGCAACCCTCTGGAGTAGATCTACGCTGTCCTATAGGGTCATTTTGAGTTGGAATAGACAAGGTGGCAGTAGGTATTTTTTCATACTTTTAAACCATGGGGTAAATGTTTAGTCTATTCAAGCATTAAATAAAAACTGAAAAGGAAATAAACTTATTTTTTAAGGTTGTTGAAATAATTCCTGAGCACTTAAATCCTTACTTAACACCTAACTACCAACAAAGCAGTCAATCAGGTTTCTTCCTTGCAGAATCTAAGTAACATGGGTTTTATAGTATGTGAATAATCAGAACAGATCTAAAACTAGGGAAGAAAGAACACTTGACAGGTTATTATTCCAAGAGTACACGGAACTTTAACCTAAGAGCTAATAAACCAACAGACTGCCCTTCCCCGCAGAGCTGGAAAAGCATACTTAGACCTCAGTCTTCTGTTCCAAATACTGTGCTCCCTATGGACAAATTGCACCACTGGTGGCTGATGACCCAGTTTGAGTAACCTTCCTTTATAACTCACTCATAGCTCAAAGGAAAATTAGAGATGATGCAAAAATATCTAATGATGCTCAGAGCCCTACAGATTAAAAACAGGGCACTTCAAATTACAGTAAAATCTGTAGGAGTCAGAACTCGACAGGACAGGATTGTCTTGTTTTTCTGGGCTCACAAGTTTCCTGTCTTTGACAAGGAGCAGTCTCCACTTTTCCATTGCTCTCTATTTAGTGGGAAATATTTGAATTCTCCCGACAGGTTTCCGCTTTACAGAGGTTCCAACATTCACAGGTTCTACTGTGCTAAAAAAACAATGGTTAGTGGTTATATTCCACTGAGTCAGTTCCAACTCATAGCAACCCTGTAAAGGGTTTCTGGAGCAAAAAGTCTCATCTTTCTCCTATAGAGCGACTGGTAGATTAGAACTTGCAATCAACTTGAGAAATAATTGCAGAACACTGTTTGCTTGCTATTACTGTTCAATCCACTCTAAAGTCTCAATAAAATTTAAAATTAGTTCAAATGACTTATTCATCATCTTCCTAAAAAAAGTAATTGGACTAAGAGAACTAGGTCCATTTCCCAGGCACACAGACATATAGATCTCCCACTTATAACTAAAAATATATTTTGAGAGAAAGACTTAATCATTAATCATTACAAAGACGCTACCAAGGACACACTTTCCTAAAGCAAGACAAGGAAACATTTACTGAATCTGCTGGCTTTCCAGGTTGTTAAAATCAAACTAGAGGAAAGAATTTGGAGAGTTTACCTGGGCTTCTCTGAAACTAAACACAAAACTTAGTAATTAGCCTATTTTCCAGTCTATTCATGGCCTTACCCAATTTTTATCAAAACCTACTGTATGTAAGGAGCTCTGGTAGCGTAGTGGTTACGAATCGGGCTGCGA
>NW_006408529.1:24676448-24680672 GCF_000296735.1 Chrysochloris asiatica | reverse complement strand
GGTTGGCCCAGGATCGAGCATTGTTTCGTTCTGCTGTGCATGGGATCGCTATGAGTCGCTTCCGACTCGATGGCACCTGACAACAACAACAACAACAACAAGTGTCTCTCCAAAATACCATAAAGATGTTTACCTGTGCTTTAATGATTATGCAAAGGCTTTCAATTATGTGGATCATGACAAGTCCTGGACAACACTGCGGAAAATGAGTATTCTGCAACAGTTAATTGTGCTCAGGAGGAATCTTTACATAGACCAAGAGGCAGTTGTTCAAACAGAACACTGAATGGTTTAAAATTAGGAAAGGTGTATGCCAGTCAGGGTTGTATTCTTTCACCATACTTATTCAATCTGTATGCTGAGCAAATAATCCAGTTGAGCTAGATTTTATCAAGAAAGGCACTGTATCAGGATTGGAGGAAGATTCATTAACAACCTTCGATATGCAGATGATACAACCTTGCTTACTGAAATTGAAGAAGATTTACAATACTTACTGATGAAGATCAAAGACCACAGCCTTTGGTATGGGTTGCACCTCAATGTAAACAAAGCAAATAGCATCACCACTGGACCAATAAAAAACATCCATATCAATGGAGAAAAGACTGAAGTTGTCAAAGACTTCATTTTGCTTGGCTCAACCATCAACATTCATGGAAGCAGCAGTCAAAATATCAAACGACATATTGTATTAGACAGATCTGATGTACAAGACCTCTTTAAAGTGCTGAAGAGCAAATATGTCAGTTTGAGGACTAAGGTGCGCCTGACTCAAAGCCACGGTATTTTCAATAACTTCGTATGCATGTGAAAGTTGGATGATGAATACAGAAGACCAAATAAGAATTGATGGGTTTCAGTTATGGTGTTGGAGAATATTCAAAGTACCATGGACTGCCAAAAGAACAAACAAATATGTGCTGTAAGAAGTACAGCCAGAATGCTCCTCAGAAGCCAGGATGGCAAGACTTCACCTCCCATACTTCAGACATGCTATCAGATGGGACCAGTCCCTGGAGAAGGACATCATGCTTGGTAAAGTGGAGGGTCGGAGAAAAAGAGGAAGATCCCCAATGAGATGGATTAGCACAGTGGCAGCAACAATGAGCTCAACTGTAGCAGCAATTGTGAGATTGGTGGAGGACCAGGCAATATTTTCGTTCTGCTGTGTATAAGGTTGCTTTGAGTCGGTACTGACTCAATGGCACTTAACAACAACAACAACAACAACAACAACAACAGGTAGTATGTGTCTTGGCAATTTCCCTCAGCAGAGGTCATGATAGCTCTGCTGTAGTGGGGCTGGACCTGACCTGGGACTGTGGACAGTAGAAGAGATGACACAAATAAGAGGGTGGCTTTAGGATGTACAAGAGTCCTGGTCTGGTGCTGTAGGATAAGTACTGAACTGCAAGGTCAGCAGTTCAAACTCACCAGCCACTCCTCAGAAACCAGATACAGAGTCGCTATGAGTGGGAAACGACTCAACGACATTCACACCAACGACATAATACAGAGATGAGCCCTGTAGTGTCATGGTTAAGTGCTTAGCTGTGAATAGAAAAGTTGGCAGTCTAACTCCACCCAGCAGATCTTTAGGGGAAAGACATGGCAACCTGCTCCCATAAAGATTAACCCTAGAAAACCCTATGGAGCAGTTCTACTCTGCCACCTGGGATCATTATGAGCTGAAACCAATTTGATGGCTTCTAACAACAATGACGTACACGGATGCATAAAGACTTCAAGTAATCTCTGCTGAATCATCCATCTATAATATTGATATAATTTATGAGATAATATCAGCTTTGGGGAAATAACAGTGTGTTTGTGTGTGTGTGTGTGTGTGTCAGTCCCTGTAATATAGCTTTACTCCCTCTTTTACTTGCCTGTACTACAAGCAATGTTGTTGTTGTTGCCATCCAGTCTATTTGGACTCACAGGTACCCTGTATAGGGCTTCTCATGAGCATCTGGTGCATTTGAAATGCCAACCTTACAGTTAGCAGTTGAGTGCTTATCCTACAGCACCACACCAGGACTCCAACTACTAAGATAGAAGAAGACAAGATGCTCAATTTCCCAGCCTCCTTTGCAGCTAGAGATACCCATAAGGGACTGAGATTTTTCTAATGAGATGCACACCTAAATCTTTTGGCACCACTCCTTCCCGATTTCTCTCTCTTGCCTGGAGCAACCATTGTGAGATCATGAGGCAACAATCATGAGGAAAAGACTAAGAAAACAGAGATGCAGACCCAGATGTTGTTGAGCTACTGAACATCATCATTTTGTTAGTTGTTAAGTGCTGTCGAGCCGGTTCCAACTCATAGTGATCCTGACTACTGAGTTTGAAACCTCTGACATTGCAGTTCAAATCGATGTTGTGGTCTAGTGCTTATCCTACAGCACCACTCTGAAGAACATCATGCTTCTGTTGTTGTTTAGCGCTCTTGAGTCAGTTCTGACTCATAGCGACCCTGTGTAGGGTTTCCAAGGAGTGGCTGGTTAGTTTTAACCGTCAACCTTGCAATTCAAACTGACCTTGCAGTCGAGCGCTAATCTTATGGTGTCACACCAGTACTCATAGATGCTACCTAAAGACTTCTTTCTAGGTAAGACAAATGAGCTACTTCTTAGTTGTCTATTACTTGTAGGTCTAAGCAGTTCTATTTCAAAGTCTCAAAAATGAATATAATTTGATGAATTTCTTTATAATTAACCAAATTATTCACATTCTACTTCATTTTTATCAAATACTTGGTAAAAAATGACTCCTGTTAGGGCTGATTAAAGGAAATGAAAATATGTGTTCTTAATAAGTGGCATTTTCCCTGTCATTCCATAATACGGAGCTGCACATACCCTCCTCTCCCTTGCTACACTAATCACTGCTAATCATCATACTAGTTCAGCACAGTGGATTCTGTTCCTTACTGTAGTAGACTGCCTTTACTTGAGTCAGAGACTATAACTCTTTGAAATTCAAATGACACTTTTCATAAGAATTAATACCAATATCTCCCATTTCAGAGAAAAAAATGAATTCTACTGAAACTAGTGGTAGTGGCAAGGATTATTTCTATTTAATAAGTTATTTTCCTTCCACTGACTTTTATTATAAAATCGGGGCTAGTTTGTTGAGGCAAAATTGTGCAGTGGACTGAGCTGAAAACTTTGGCAATAAAATCTATTGTCAGCACCTTGGCAAGCCAGCGAAGTCCCTTCTGGATTCCTTAGAAAGTGTTAGCATTTCCCTGATCCTGAGATCTCTGCATTCTGCAACATTATCCAAAGCTCATTTAGCTTTCTCTTCTTCTTGTGATTTACAGAGGAAACCACATCTGGATCTGACAGCACACTCTGTCTGTGGGTGCTGAGCAGTCACAATACACTAGGGTGCACAATGCTTTGTGTAGGGTTCTAGTCCTGATGGGGTCCCTATAATTGCCAGCCCCCCTCTCTCACCACATACTATGTCCGGCCACCTTACAATCCTTTTGTTTCCATGATGGAGCTGTCCTTTCCCTTAACCCCAGGATTTGCATGTTGCTTTCTCTGCCTGGAAGACTTTTTTGTTGTTTTGGCTAACTTCACATATCCTTAGGTTTTAGGTTAAATTTCAGGCACGCCTTCTGGAAGAACTAGGTCAAGTTAGCTATACATGTTAAGAGCTGCCTGGGCACCTACTGCACATCCTACCATGACCACTTTATGTTCTACATCTGTCTCCTTTGAGAGAGCTGGGGCCACAGCAAAATTAGTCTGGGCTATATATTCAGTAAGCAGAACATGCTGAGTTTGAGAAGTGAGGATACAGAGAGGACTAGTTTAGATAAGATGAATTTATAAGCATCAAATTTAGAAAAAATATCCAGCTTTTTTTTTTTTTTTTTTCTCCCCAAAGATTTAAAAAAAATCCTGGTGTGGCCCTATAGGATAAGCACTGGACTTCTAACCACAAGGTCAGAGATTCAAACCCACCAGCTGCCCATCAGAAACCCTATACAGGGTTGCTATGAGTCAAAACAAACTCAATGGCATTTACCAACAACACCATTTTTCAGTACCTAGCATTGTGCCGGAGTAACAGGCCATGTCTAATAAAGACCTATTTGTGAAGTGAATGAATTAATCCTACAATGTGAAAGTTTGGAAAAAAGTAAAAGGCTAGTATTAAGTGCCGTCAAGTTGGTTCTGACCCATAGCGACCCTGTATAGG
>NW_006408529.1:24673943-24675022 GCF_000296735.1 Chrysochloris asiatica | reverse complement strand
AGGCTTTCTACTCCCGTAAAGATTTATACCCTCGGAAACCCTGTACAGGGTCGCTATGGGTCGGAACCGACTCGACGGCACTTAACAACAACAACAACAACTGTATGTTTACTTGATTTTTCATTTTCAACTGGGATTAGCATGTGTGTGTTACTGGTTGTTGTTAAATGCATCAAGTTGGTTCTGACTCAGAGCCACTCTGAATAGGATTTCCAAGGAGCAGCTGGTGAGTCTGAGCTGCTCACCCTGTGGTTCAAACTGACCTTGCAGTCCAGTGCTTTATCCCACGTGACCACACCTAGGATGCTTCAAAGAGAAAAAATTTAGAACTGAAAAGTGAAATAGAAAAAAAAAAAAAACCAGATAGAGGAGTTGGTTAGAATCTGATTCCATAATCTTTGGTAACCTTCTATAAAGAGATTTAGATCTTTGTTCCAAATCAGTGAATAAACCAAGAAACCACTGATGATACTTCCACAGTTTTAATACTAACAAGGACCTGGGAGCCTGGACCTCGAACATACAGACAACTGCTTGTGATGATATGGATTTCTTGGCATTTCGGGGGATTATAGAAAAACCCTTTAGGAAGAAACAGGCAGATGCAGTCAAGTGGCTGTTTTATCACAATATACAATTTTAAGTGAGACTTTTAAAATTTTGTTTTGGTATTGCTTTATGTAAGCTACTGAGCTATCATAAAATGTTTACAAATAGACGGAGAGTTCCATAGCTGTTGTAATTAAGGGGAAATTATGAACAGGGAAAATAAAGAAGATGAAATAATCTAAATAAAATCTTGCTATTGTTTATCTTTAGGGCACAGGGAAAGATCATGGGAAGGAACAACTTTTATTTTAGTGAACAAAACTTTGGCATAAGTAGCAAGCATGTGTTCCACTGCTATTTGTAAGATTTTCAGTGACTAAGCGTCTCTCCACCACTCGTCTCCACCACTCCACCATTTTTGACCACTTCCAATTTTCCCAAATTCATACTTTGTACATTCCATGTTCCAATTTTTAATGGATGTTTACAGCTGTTTCTCTTCATTTTAAGTTGTTGCCCATCAGCAAATG
>NW_006408529.1:24635814-24667153 GCF_000296735.1 Chrysochloris asiatica | reverse complement strand
GAGGCTGTATATCTTTACGGGAGCAGAAAGCCTAGCAGAGACCAAATAAAAAGTCCTCCATATTAACCAAAGTAATAATTTGAATGATAAGAAATTGTCAATATTTGACCATGCTTTACTTTAAGAACAGGAATTTTAAATGTTCCGACTTAATGAAGTATGAAACAGGGTAGTGGCAGAGGGCACTAAAACAAATGGAGATTTCAAAGAAGAGTCTTAGAATTGGTTATGGATAAAAGAGGAAGAATAATTATTCAAAGGTGACTGAGGTTTCAAAACCTGGTAAGGGGAAATCCTGGTGCCATGAAGAGATACAGGTAAGTCAGGAGAACATGATGAGTTTGAGAAGGGAGGACAGAGAGAGAATTAGCTCACATAAGGTGAAATTGTGGAGTCCTGGTGTGGCGCTGTGGGTTAATGTGCCAGACTGCAAAGCGGTTTGAACTACAAGGTCAGCAGCAGTTCAAGCTCACCAGCTGCTCCTTGGAAACCCTATATAGGGTTGCTATGAGTTGCAACTGACTTGACGACACTTAAAAACAAGGTGAAATTGTAGGCATCAGTACTATATCCAAGTGTGTGTTTTTTTTAACCCACAGCAGAAAATTCACAGCATTTGAAGTTAAAGAGGTGTGGAGATCATCTCACCTAATTTCCTTCTTTTATAGCCCAGTGAGGTTAAGTGATCCAGGTTATTCACTTAGTTACTAGCAGAACCAAGGCTATAAACTAGCACTCTTGAAATCTAGATCAACACCACAGCTACTGAAGGTTTTACCTTCCTTAATTAAGAATACAAATTAAGTTAACTGCTTACAGCCCACACATGTAAGAATAACGTGATGACTTTAATATCCTCTTTATTGGAAGATCTCTCAGGCCTTAAAATTATGTAATATGGATGGTTGGTGGTGGTAGTGTGTCCTCAAGTCACTTCAGACTCATAACAAACCTGTGTAGGGTTTCCGAGGTTGTAAATCTTTACGGGAGTAGAAAGTCTTATCTTTTTCCTGCACTCAATATGGATAAGGTTTACAAAGGCTTCTTCCTGGATCTTAGTTTAACTATATTCTTTACAGAATTTAAAAATGCTTTTCACACACAATATTCTTCTTCTATCACTGCATTTCACTCAGTCTAGCAGAGTTACAGAAAAATTGATAGTCAGGAAAATCCATCAACCAAATGCTAAACAGAGAGCCCAGGTTTAAGGCCCATCTCCATCATTTACTATGTGCTTTGGAAAAGTTAATTAACTTCTCTGGGCATTGGAATTCCTAGTATTAGGTAAATTAGACCAGATCATCTTTAAGCATACTCTAGCTTTAAAATCTTTAAAATCTTTAATATTAACACAAAAAAATACAATGTGCCTAAAACATCATTATCAACCAAACTTTGGTAATAAAACCTTTGCTTCTTTTGCTTAAGCTGCCCTAGAAAGCTATGTGACTCACAAAAATTTGGCAAGCAACTTGAAATGTCCACCAATGAAGGACTAATTAAATATCATGGTTCATCCAAATTGAGATGACTGTTCAAAAGGGGACATAAATATGCGGTTGTTAAGATTTACCAGAGAGTAACTTTTAGAAGCATGTATATGGTATACTTCCATTTGTAACAAAAAAGGATGCGAAAGATGTATACAGGCCTCGGTCGCTGTGAGTCGGTTCCGACTCCACAGCACATAACCACCACCACCACCACATGATGAGAAAGTTACTCTCAGTGTCAACCTCCAGCTTCCATGAAGAGGGCAAGGGGCCTTGGTAGGAAAGAGGCTTAATTCAACTGAGCAACAACCTCTTTACTGTTTGATTTTCTTTTAAGTAAAACTATGCATTATTAAATATGTTGTTGAGTTGATTTCAACTCATGGTGACCCTATATAGGGTTTCTGAGGCTTTAAATCTCGGGATCAGGAAGTCTCATCTTTGTCCCATAGAGCGGCTGGCTGGTTTGAACCATGGACTTTATGGTTTGAAATCCAGTGCTTAACATATGTAGTCATCGTGCTTGCCTTACTAAAAAATAATGAGTCAATAAAAAAAAAAAAAGAAGCTACTGGATGTTTGCTTTAAGATAAATTAATGAAATTTATGAATTATTTCAAGCACAGGGTAACCTTTTATTATTTTTTCTCACACCCTTTTATTTTTTTCAGTTTGAAAGAGTTACAGTGGCATTTCAGCTGGGAGAGGAGGCACCTCTGTGTATTTCCCAGTTTATCTCCTTCACCTTCATTTGTCAGTTCAGATTGAGAGGGGAAGCCAGACTCAAATGACAGGTCCAGGGGCGTTATGAAACATGAGAAAGAGGTACTGGGAAAAATAAGCATTATCTCACAGAAAAGGCAGATGCCTCTGGGAAAGCCAAAAACAGTCAGCTCGGAATTAAAAAAAAAAAAAAAAAAAATCACTAGGGACAGAAATGAGCCCAGTGAAAAACAAGACACATAAAGGCTGGCAGGCACATGAAACAAACAAACAAAATCCTCTATTTACATCTTGGCAAAACAATCCTATTACAGTTAACATGAACCAACCAAAAGCAAATATAATAATAGCACCCTAGTTGCTACAGAATAAAATCAACTTAATTTACCATCGATGTAATTATCATCTAGTGCAAGAGGTAGCAATAAGGGCTAATTAAACTTCCTAAATATGACTTTTGTTGTTGCTAAGTGACTAGCTGGGTTTAAAAATACAGAATTTATTTCCAAGTTAGGCACACAAAATAAAAAGTAAGTAGAAACAAACAACAGCATCCGAGTTAGAATTTTGTGATTCCATACAGTCTCACTATGAAAACTAGAAAATGAAATTTGTGGTTCACTCACAACCTCATGCATATTTGGATGATTTACTTCTGAATTTGTTTCAAATACCGAATCTTTTAGTAGTAGATGTAAGTGACCTACCATAATCTCAGTAACTACTGAAAAACCACAAATATCCTCTCATTTTCTTTTCTTCTTTAAGGAAAAGAGAAATAGTATTAATTTACCTTTGTGTTATTTTCAAAATCACTATAAGAACAATGCAATTTAACAGGTGTTCATTTTCACAGATGCAGCTTGTGCAAGATAAAAAGAGCTAGGGAGCACAGAGGTAACAATTTTGCAACACAAAGCTCACATCTGCTTAGAAACAGTACAAGCATACACTCCTGTGATGAAACAGAAGAGAAAACTGCACATAATTTGACACCTCAAACCTAGTTCTCCCATTAGTAAGAGCTTTCTCTTCCCCCAGATATCCAGCCCCTTAGAAAATCTCTGACAAACAGCTACAGAGTTAATCAAGATGTCCCCATGAAACACTAAGTAGACAAACCTGTATGGAAAATAACAGTGCTTTTCCTAAACCCTGAAGGAAGCCGGAGATTTCGAAGCAATCCTTTGGCAGTCAGTCGTACGTGGATGGTGGATAAGGAGAATTTGGGAGACAACAACATGTCTTCAGAGCAGGTAGAAAGATTTCACAGAAGAATCAGCTTCCAGAGACTATCACATACTGTCTTTTTAAACTCAAGAATCTCAGAGGCCAAGAAATACAGCAATAGAAAACATGCCTAAAGAGCAAATGTCATTCCATCAAATACACACAATAGAGGAAAAGGAAAAAAAAAACACAGAAAAACCCCAGAGGTATCCAAATGTTTCTGGCTTCCGTTTCCACTCCCAGATGTTGTCAAAACCGTGCTTTCCCACTGAACACAATCTCCTCTTGGAATCCAGAAACAAGCAGCCTCAGAATTACATCACATCATCCATGCTTATGGGGTTGTTATGGTTCTCGTCGGAGATGGTGAAGGGGAGGAGAAAGTGGGTGGTCTTATGAGCTTTATATAACAGCCAATTATGTCATGGATCCTGCAACTATTTGGAAGATCCTTGAAGGAAATTAACTATTTCAAGTGTCTCATGTTTATTTAGTGTTACAAGAAAAACATTAAGATTTCATTGAAGAAATCTCTGCTCTGGTTTAAAAACCTTAGATTACTTATATTCATATTAATAATTCTGAGTATCTTTCCTCAGACATTTGACATGCAAACCTATATATATTGAACTAAGAACCTCACTAATGAACAACAACAAAAGGTTAAAGCAATTTCTCTACCAGATGTAATACAATCATTTCACAGGAATAGAAAGTAGTCAATCAGATTAGGCAGGATTCTAATCAGGTGGTCTCTTACAGCTATGTTTTGAGAACAGGAATTTGGAGAAAGGAGAGGTTATATGTATCTTTTACTGTTGTCTTTCATTTTTTTATTCCAGTAGAGTGGTTTGTAAATTAGATAAAATATAATAGCAAAATTGAAAAATAATAATGAAAAGATGAGGCACTATAAGATAAATCACTGGACTGCAAGTGGATTTGAACCACAAGGTTGGCAGTTCAAACTCACTGGCTGCTCCTTGGAAATACTTTACAGGGTCATTATGAGTTGGAACCAACTCAACGGCACTCAACAACAACAATAAGTATACCAGCAATATGTTCTTTTAAGCAAAATTCACCTATTAAACCAGAAATAACCCAAATTCTCATCCTCTAACAAAGTTGGCTCCAAGACATTTATTAATATTAAATAGGATAGCAAAACAATCTGCAAGAAATTATCTAAATATGTTTCTAAGACTTCCTCAAAATAAGCCTCAAAGTAAGTAACAAAAATAAGTGTAAACAATAAACAAAGCTATTAAAATGGGTAGAAATCAGTTATATTTTCAGAATTTCTACAGAGCATTTAGGGTATGAAGAGTGATGGGACTATACAGGAAAGGAAACTGTGAATAATTCTCCTTCCTCTTCAACCAACAAGTCAGTCTACCATTTTTGAGCTTGTCAACAAGAGACATAAACCCATAACCTGTAAAGAGCTAGCTGTGTGGAAGATACAATTTGTTCTTACACAGACAATGGGTCTTCTAAATACACTGTACCCAAGGCAACAAAGCATAAATAATGTAGGAACTGAATTCAAGAAAAACAAAACTTAGGTGTTGCCTTTTCATTTTATTATTATTTAACAAACATTTTGTCCTTCTACATTCTACACACTAAAATCATTGCCATCATCTGCCTCCAAAAGAGATGTTTAAAATCCTAATTACCAATCAGCATTAAAATTATAAGGAGAACAGAGTCAAATATGTATATTATGAAAAACAAGCCTAATATCCCATATGTTGGAAGTTTGGATTAGACTGCTTAAGTAAACTCTACACTATTTTGATAAAAAAGGTAATACTTAGGCCTAGACTAGCCAAAAGAAGACAATGGCAAAGCACTCAGCAATTCATCATATGTATTAAAATTTTTTACTAAGCTTACGATACATGCTAAAATAATTTTGCTAATGCTATTCTTTAACAGCAGAACCAGATTTTGCAAGAATAAAGAGAAATAGTGCCAGTCAGAAAGAAAAGGAAATATCAAGTAACGTTTGTTTTTATTTGCAAAGTCTACACATACAAAAGCAGGAAGGTATAATAAAGACCTGAAGAAGTGGCTCAAGCTGGGTTTCAACTATTTCTCTAATACAGTCTGCCCCCTGGTGGCAATTTTAGGACAAAGGTGCCAAAGCAAAGGTGCTGGCTGCCCTGACAATTCATTAACTCAATCTACTTTTCTAGATCATCTACTATGTGTCAGGCAGTGCCCTGAACACTTCCCACATATTTATTCATGGAACTAATCAAATAAGCAGCTATGGTTTGACTACATCTGCTTTAATAACATACACTTCTTAGAAGAAAAAGCAAAGATTAAAAAAATTGCTTATTTGACCAGCTCGTATCACTTGTGTGATACTATGTAACTAATGGTATTACATTAAACACAGGGGGAAAGTCTAAAGATTAAAAAAAGAAATATAATAAGGCCATCAAGTACAGTAGAGAATAAAAGTTAAGGGAATTTTACTTAAAAATTAGGTATACGATGGGTTTTTTATAAAGTGAAGCAAAACTTGTGTTGGGGTATCAAATTAAAAAAACCCCAAACCAATGATTTAAAACTATTATGCATAATATGATTTTAACTTTTAACAAAAAGAAAAAAGAATATTTAAAGCAAATACACCACACTATCAGCAATGCCCCGAGAGGCGGGAATATATTTCTATGTTTCCTTACAATGTTTCTGCATTTTCATTTTAAACAAACAGTCACATAGTCAGAAAAGGAAGAATTTTAAAAAAATTTAAGAAGCAGAAGAGCTTTTAAAAACCTTCAAATAAAGAAAAACAATGAAACAAATAATTCATGTAGTAGGCTTTAGTGACGCTTCAAAAACAAATGACATGAATGAGGTTAGTCTTTGGCAGGTTAATGTATGTAGTAACATCACAATATATTCAAACACCATCACAAGTTTCATTTCGGCCTATGGATAAATTTGTCTTTACTTTCTTTTTAAAACTAATGAATTGATTTTTGGAACAACAATGTTATGATTCTAGACATGATCCTAGCATATGCTGTGCAGAGTTTTTTAGATGCTAGGAAATGTTTGCAAAAATCATTTGTTTGTTGTTGTGGTTGTTAATGATCATAAGGAATATGGGAGAAGATAAATATTTACAACTAATTAAAAAATCCAAACATCTCTATCTAACCTAGAGTCGTAACACCAAGTATCAGACTTTAATAACACTTATCTCATTTGCCTGATACTAATTATCACATTTTCTTCATTTATATTCCCATAATATTTAATGCTATATGCTTAATTCTCTGCTCAAATTTTAGAGGCTTAACTTTAATCTCCCTTTTTTCCATAAAGTATCTTCTTTATTAGGAAGAAGATTGTCTGTAAGATATATTCTTAGTATGCTTTTAATTCACATAAAATAATTAGAAAAAAATTCAACCTCCACTGAGCCATAAAACTGTAGCTTCTCAGAGGAATGGTAGCAGGAAATACAGGAAGAAGTGCTATTTTACATTCTAGGAATTGCAATCAATGGCATTAAACAAAATGTGTATGAACTGTTTGAGTGGAAAACTGATTTGCTCTGTAAAACCTTAAAACCTTCACCTAATTCTCAATTAAAAGTGGAAAAAACAAAAGATTATGGGTTCTCCAAACACAGTGACATTGCCTTTAATTTCATCAGTCTTCCAAAATAAGAGCTCAATTTAAAAAGCAGTAAAGTTTTCGTCAAAAGATTTTACCAAAAAAGTGAGAAGACAAGCTACCAATCAGAAGAATATTTTTAGAAATCTGACAAGAATCTAATACCCAAAATATGTGTAAAAATTTTACAACAAAAAGATAATCATAAAATGGGCAAAGGATTTGAACAGATGTTCAGCATAATTAGTCATCAGAGAGATGCAAATCAAAACTATGATGAAATACCGCTTCACTGTCACTAGGATGGCTAAGATTTTTTTTTTTTTTTAAATAACAAATATTAGCGAGAATGTGGAGAAATTGGAATCCTTATCCATTACTAGTGGGAAGGCAAAATGGTACTACCATTATGGGAAAGTGTAGCTGTTTCTCAAAAAGCTAAAACTAGGACTTCCATCTGACCCAGCAGCTCACTCTTAAGTATATACTCAAGAGACTTTAAAGCAAAGACTCAGAGACTTCTCCACTAATGTGCAATGCAGTACTATTCTCAACAACCAAAAGGTAGAAATGTCTAAATGCCCATCAATCGATGAGGGGATAACCAAACCCTGGTACATACATACAATGGACTACTAGTCAGCCAGGAGGAGAAATGAACACTTGATACAAGCTACAGATAATATGCTGAGAAAATAAGCCAATCATACAATCACAAAAGGACTAATCTTTTATGACATCACTTACATAAAATAGTAAGAAAATGCAAATGTATTGAGACCAAAGTTTATCAGAGTTTACCAGGGGTGGGGGATGAGGAGCAGGAGGTTAATTTGTTGCTGCTGTTAAGTGCTGTGCAGTCAGTTTCTGCCCATAGCAACCCTGTATAGGGCTTCTGAGGAGCAGCTGTAGGGTTAATGGTGACAGAAAACTTGCATCGATCAAGATATGGCTTAACAGCCAATTATTGTAACTGCTGCCAATAAACTGTCAATCTGTATAAAGTTAAATTGACAAAAGATGTGTGACAGACATATTTCCAATGACCAAAAAAAAAAAAAAAAACCCAAAAAAGAATCGCTGCTTATATACAATCAAATACCTCATGGGATCTGGTTTCTTGGTTTGGAGGTTTAGAGTTCATAGGATATCCCAGTTAATACACCTAATAAAATGTTGAGTATTTCTGTTCTACCTTGTAGCTTTATGCATACTGCCTGGGGACTTACAAGTGTGCAAGGGACAATCGAAGGCACAACAATTGTCTCTATTCACTTGGAGCAAGAGTGGAAAAAGGAGTGTCAGGAATAAGTGGAGGATATGGAGTATGTAACTGATTGCCTCTATGAACAACCACCTCCTTTGTCATAAGACTATGGTACCCAGCTAACATTACTGAATATTTTAAGCAAATATTTCACTGTTGTTGTTGCTTCTTTTATATCAATTTTTTATATCAAAGGTCTTTTCTATGTAAGTCTATATTCTCAGTGCTTTTATTATTTTAAATTTAAAACATTTCTATAGGCATATATAAGGAGCTCCGGTATGGGTGTAGTATGTAAAGAAAGGCTCTGTTGTGGTTAAGTGACATGGAGTCGGTTCCGACTCATAGTGGCCCTGTACAGGGTTTTCGAGGCTGTAAATCTTTACGGGAACAGAAAAGGCCTCATCTTTCTCCCACAGAACAGCTGGTAGTTTCGAACTGCTGACCTAGCAATTCACAGCCCAATTCATAACCACTATGCTACCAAAGCTCCTTAAAGAAGGGCTCTAGCTCCGCTGGAAGGAAGGTCATTGTCTCAACAAGGTTACTAAGTAATCTGCAGGCCTCCCCACCATTTGAGAAACCAAATTCATTACATAAAGAGTACATGAGGAGAGAACAAACAAGATGGTAGAGAGGGTAGACATGCAGTGAGGAGCTCCATCAGTAACAACACAGAATACCAGACCAAGCAGGCTCAGGGGATAGTCCCAGAACTCTAAATCACATATAAAGGAATATTTAGAAGGTTGGAAGTCTTACAGCCAGGGGAATATGTAGCAGAAGCAAGAAATCCAGTGCTGTCTAATCCAAGATGCACAGCTGCTCTTGGAGGCACCATCTTGGGCAAGACCGAGCGGGGGAAGGATCAGAGCTGTCAAGGATGACTAACAGAACTGCAGAGACAAAGGTGTGGACACTCTATTTTCTTGAATCTGTTCATTAGTCTCTCACTGGCTACGCACTTCCATTCTGGTGATTAGAGGGGGTGTCTGAGCTGGTGGACACCCTGCCCCCACCCCCGGAGGGTTCTACTGTGCATGCGCACAGATCTGCTCAAAATTTGGAAAGGACAGTTTCCACTTAAAACCAAATGGCAGGACAAAACAGCCAAAACTGGCCCTGAACTGTTTATCACAAGGAAAAAGGCCTGAATAGGGGTTGTGGAGTGGGACAGGCAGACAAAAAAGGAAATAGGCCAAAAATTAAATCCTGAATTATGTCACAATGACCAATAGTGGCATCTTAAAATTTCTCAGGAAGAAGAGTGAAAATGGAAGCCCATTTTCTGATCACATCTACCTGGAGGCAATCAGAAAGGATAAAAAAATACCAAAATACATACCCTTCTAAGTATTAATGCCACAGCTAACTCCTAAATATGCCCAAAAAACAGAAGAAGATGCCCATATTAACACATGTCCAGAAACGTGACAAAGTGACTGAGGCAAATGAACTGGAAACAGATCTGCATTCCATACTGAAAGGAGGTCAGGCTTTGGAAATGCCTGAGAATGAATTCAGAAAAATGATTATAAAATGTATCAAAACACTATACAATGGAGTTAAGAAAAATAAGGAAGAAGTCAGGAAAGTGATACAGGAACAATCAAATAAGATAGATAGGACATTGGAAACAATCCAAAACCTACAGAAAGAGTTCCAAATGATTAATAATAGAATATCAGAAATGGATAATATATTTGAAAGGGCAAAGGAGTAGAATTGAAGAGATAGAAGCCAGAACTAGGGAGCTAGAAGATAAATCTCTCAACACTACTAAGATAGAAGGGCAAGCATAAAAAGGATAAAAAACTCTGAAGAAGGCCTAAGATTCATGTTGGACAACATGAAGAGGAATAACTTAAGAATTATCAGCATCCCAGAACAGGAAGAATCACACAAGTCCACAGAGGAGATAGTTGAAAAGCTTCTGGAAGAAAATTTCCCCTAACATCCTGAAAAGCAAAAAGATAAGCATTCAAGAAGCTCAATGAACCCCAGGATGGAGAGACCCTAAAACACAATCACCAAGACATATAATAATCAAGTTCTCCAAAATCAAAGATAAGGACAGAATTCTATAAGCAGCCAGGGAAAAGAGAAATGTAACATACAAAGGCAAGCAAATCAGATTAAGCTCAGATCTCTCAACAGAAACCATGCAGGCAAGAGGGCAATGAGCAGACATAAAATCCTGAAAGAAAAAAACTGCCAACCAAGAATCCTCTACCTAGCAAAGCTGTCAATCAAATACAATGGTGTAATCAAAACATTCCACGATAAACAGAAGCTAAAGGATTTTGTCAAAGCCAACCCTGCTATGGAAAACATCCTAAAGGAAGTTCTCTGAACTGATAACCAACAAGAACAGACAACAACCAGAAAATGACGTATGTGGCAGCATCACCTGGAACTCAATCGACAAATGGAGGAGTCAAGAATAAAATAAAATTATAAGAAACAGAGGCTCTAGGAGGTCAGTCTATGATCAAAACAATTACAATGTGAAAGAAGGTAAACAGAGAGGAACAGAGACCCAGGTGGTGAGAAGGTCAGGTAGATTACAGGATAAAATAGACTTGTCTTAAATGGAATTAATGGAATATAAGGTAACCACAACGGTGTGGTTGGGGTGGGGGGTTTAGTTCGGGTGTTGGGGAAGACAATACAAGAAAAGGGAGGCAGTAGAAGAACAAGATAGACAGGGGAACACTTAGACAGGTTTGCATGCCCTAAGTGGGGCAGAGGTAAAGAGTGATGCATGTTCAACCTTGTAACAACAGGGGTCTGTGATACAGGGATCTAGACATAATTTGAAGAGGGGAAATAATACTAAAATGCTTGACTGTCTTATGAATATTGGTTTCCCTTGCCTACTATTGTAAAATAGACACTTGAGTGGGATAGAAAGGAATGTTGGGAAACATAATTAGAGAAAATGTGAAAGCCCATCTTCAGCCTATAACTGATTGGATTACCTAAAAGGGGTTCTACAACTTGCCCAGTGTAATAGTTCTCTTGCAAAGCATTTGCAAAGTATAGGTCCTTCGGTGGAATCCTGAGTCCCATACAGAACCTTTTGAGGTGGGCATTCCCACTAGAACGGACAAGTAGACCAGCCTGGAACAGCTAGAGTGACAGAAGATACATTTTCAAAGAAAGATCAGCAGGAAAAACAAAACAAAAATGTCAGCATGACTGGCTACTACAAGAATAAGCAAGTTGTTCTCTGGGAAGCCATTAAGTTCCTTCAGGAAAAACTCCCCTCTGAGACTGAAACAAAAAGGGAACACATGAGCAGGCATGTAAGCTTGCTGGATACCACATTGGTCTATTGGTGAGTGGAAGAGGTGGAAAGGCAGCAATGAAGAAATGGGCTGAATTCAACCACAGGACTGTTGACCTGGAGATGAGAGAGAGAAGAGGAAGGACCTGGCTGGTCCAAAGTGTAGTGAGACCTGGGGACACATGAGCACATGGATAAGGACTTAGCCACAGAGGGCTAGACTGAGAGTGAAGCATCCAGTTGATATGAAGTGAGGGGAGATGCACAAGAACACCCAAACTTGCAGACAGGACCCATTTGACCTAGCCTCGATGGCTTGATAATCAGACCTCGACTAGAGGAAGATTTAAATAAAAATAAAAATATTTTGATAAAGGAAACAAGGGTAAATTGCTACAATTTGATGAATCTGACCTATACTCATGGAGGTAGTAACTCTAAATACCAACAGAGAGGGAAGGAGTCTTCACATTAAGTATCAATGCTATCCCTCTGTATACAGGGTAGGTGGGGATGGGCAACTTAGACATTGGTTACCTAAAATGAGGGGGCAATAAAGGCACGAAGTGATTGGCTTATAAGGTTTTAAGAGGGAGTTGAGTTTAAGAGTGTGTGAAGGAAGAAAGAGTCCCCACTGAACAGTTTTCATCTTGTCTAGATGGGTCTGGTTAAAAGAGATGGGGATAAGACTCTTATGATTTAATAGTGAGTAATTGTTATCATGATAAATTGCAACGGTCACAACTGTAAAGGTAGAAGCTTTGTAACAAAAACAGGAGAGTGGTTAATCTTACAGTTCAGAAACAGAGGACCCTAGGACCATCAAGGGAGAAGAGCACAAGCAGAATGCAGGACCTTATCCAGAGAAGCAGTGACATCAGAGATGGAGGCAGAGCTGGGGTTACCTAGAGGCCGAGTGGCTCAGGACTCTAGATTCATGGGAAAAGAGGGACTAAGAGCTGGTGGCCAGGAGGCATATTTGCAGAATGTGTCCTCTGGAGGTGTAAATTATTATATATGCCTGAGTTTTTTGTTTTGTTTTGTTTTGTTAGAGCTAATGTGAGTAAAGAGAAATACTGTTAACTGATGGTACATGGAGGGAATTATAATCATTGTAATGAAACAAGGTGTATGATTTGTTGAATGTAAAACTGATGATCTGCCTTGAGGACTTTCACTCAATCCACAATAAAAACCTTAAAAGAAAAAAAAAAGAATACATGAGGAAATTTAGGATAATCATAAACAAGCATGAAAGACAGGCTCATCTAAACTCTCACCAGACAAAAACCCTGGCAATATTCAAATTATTTCATCACAGCAAGCTTGCCATTCTTAAGTCATTTCCCACCATTTGAGGGGGAAAAAAGCAGTGCAGGGAATGTAGAAAGCAACCTGCCTTCCTGTTTTGTATTTCCTAGGTGGGTATGGAAGGAGCAGTGTATTTTATTGATGACATGGCATCTGATACTGATGATCTATCCAGGGAACTGGATAAGTACGACTCTGATGTCTTTGCGATCCCAAACAGCTTTAGTGTGTCACAGAGCCAAGGTAATAATAGTTTACAGTGGTATTTGTGGTATCTTCCTTACAAACATTAAGACAAGTTTTAATTAAAGACAATGTTGGCTAGAATCTTACAGCACCATAATCTGTAAATAAATTACAACAGTTAGTTGCCAGGAGGATGGTTCTTGACTTTAAGTGGTGTTTGTGGTTCTTTTAAGAATTGAAAGCAATCAACTTCCTGGAAAAGAATCATAAAACGAAACCACTTGAATTATGCAAACAATGGAAAGGATTATCATCACTACTATCCATAACAGCAGAAGCAGCTATTATTTGAGAGCCTTTTGTACAATTTTATGAGGTCAAGATTATTCCGATATTCCAAATGAGAAATTTGAGACTTGGAGAGGCCAAAGGCAAGACACAAATAGAAAGTGACAAGACCAAGACATATAACCTTATCCAGTGCTTTAAAAGTCCTTTTTCTTCCTGCTCTTCTCTTCACTGTCTTAAGAGATATGAAATTCTTTTAAATATCTGATTAAAGGTTAGACCAAAACAATGCCAATAATTTAAAAAATAATGCCCAAGGTTAACCAGGTTTTGGTAAAGCCAGCAGTCTTTTATGTTGTTAGACATGGTAGAAACTGATATGAAACTTTGGGAAAACAATTTGGTTATTGAGTCAAATGACTTCAACTATACAGATGCTTTGACTCATTGATAGATATATATTTTGACTCATTGATACACATATATAAATCTATCACAAGAAATTTCTAGATTCTTTGAAAGAATCATTTTTATGACTGTGATAAAGAAAATCCCCCAAATATTCACAAGAACAAGTTAAATGTTGTATATGGTAAATGCAGCAGCATTACAAGTAACAAAACAGAATATAAGATTATTTAAATTTTATTTAAAGTAACAAGTTAATTAAAAAGGGTGATATCTAAATATCTCCAGGCTAGACTTTTTGAAAATTTGCAAACTCCTATAATTAAAGGAATACTGGTATGGCACTATGAACATTAATTAGCCTGACTGCAAAGTCCGTTTGAACCACAAAGGTGGTGGTTCAAGCTCACCAGGTGCTCCTCAGAAACTCTATACAGGATCGCTAAGGGTTGGAACCAACTCGATGGCACTTAACAACAACAACTACAGTTAAAAACGATTATCTTATTAAAATTAAAAGATATAACACTGGTAATTATAATTTTCACAAATGTCTGTTGCTAAAAAAAAAAAATCTCAAAGCCACTATTGTAATTTAATATTCAGAGAAACATGTTTATTTGTGGAGGCAATATCTTTTGTATCATATAAAGTATGACTCTTTGACAGAAGAATGTGAAGAAAGTCATGGTAATTTACAGTCACTGTTATGTCAGGGTGTGGTGCTGGAAGATAAGAACTGAACCACAAGGTCAGCAGTTCAGACTCACCGACCAGTTATTCCTTGAAAACCCTATACAGGGTCACTATGAGTCAGAACTGTCTCAATGGCACTTTAACAATAATGATGTTATGTCAGAGAGAAACCTTACAGATAATCTAGTTCAACCTTTTTAATTATAAACTAAAACCCAAACCAAACCACCCACAACTAATATTCAAGAGATAGAATACATTCAAAGTTATTGCCAGTTTGGACACTAATTTTTAGCATGGAAGTTATTCCTCTAAAAATAAAACAGAGTGACTTTCTTCAGCAAGCTCATCTTACTGCCAGATTAATCTTAAATCATGATGATAACTACCCAGCAGGTTGAAAAGAAGTTACAGTCATGATTTCCAGGAAACACATGAACGTATCACATAATCTAAATTAAATGGCAATGCTGACTAGTTAAAATATATCTTTTTTTAACTAAATTTATTAGAGCACTGATTAAAATAAGAGGAAAATTTCTAAAGCTAATAGTTTTTCTCTATAATGGAAAAAAGATGTATTTTGAATATTATTATTCACTATGCATGTCAGAAGAGATACGTTTTATGATCGTTCTCATGACCAAAAACTTGAGACATAAATACTGTATAAGTTTTATGTTTAATTTAGATTAAAATGGGTATATCAATAAATTTATTTATCATGCACTTCACTGTAAATAGTATCAATAATAAGTTTCTAAATCAAAGAAGTCATATGCAAGAAATATTATTTAACAAATAAATGTAAAACTTAAATTCTGAAAGTTACAAAACATTGTTGAAAGAAATGAAGGCAGACCTAATGAAATGACTGCATGTCTCATGTTCATGGATCAAACAACTTAATCTGCCTTCTTTATAGAAACTGACACAGAGATCTTAAAATTCACATGGAAATATAAAGTTCCTAGAATAGTCGATTCATACTTCCTAATTTTAAAACTTAGTATGAGAGTACAGTAATCAAGACAGTGTAGTAATTGGAAAGATGAGACATATAGTGAAATGGAATATAACTTAAAGAGTCTAAAAAATTGCTTATTTTTTTTTTTCAATTAATTTTCAACAACGAGATTAAGACATTTCAATGAGAAAAGAATAGTGTTTTAAACAAATGGTGCTAGGACAAGTGGATATTCAAACGTAAAAGAATAAAGTTGGACCCCTACCTTACATCATCTACAAGAATAAGATTCAAAACAGATCAAAGATGTAAGTGTAAAAGCTAAAATGGCAAAACCCTTGAAGAAAACATAGACATAAATTTTTGTGACCTTGAATTAGGCCAGAATTTCTTAGTGACACCAAAAACACAAACAACAGGAGAAAAAAATAGGTAAATGACAACATCAAAATAAAAACACTGTTGCTTATAGGACAGACACCATCAGAAAAAGCAAAGACAAGTCATAGAATGGCAGAAATTTTCTTGCAAATCATATTATCTAATTAAAGACTTCTTTCTAGACTATATAAAGAAATCTTAGAATGCAACAACCTAATTTAACACCAGGCAAAAGTAGTGAATAGATATTACTTCAAGAGGATATAATATATCCAATAAGCAAATGAAATGATACTTGATACCATTAATCATAAGAAAATGCAAATCAAAACCACAATGAGATACCACTTAATGCCCAGTGGAGAATTTGGAACCCTCATTCATTGTGGGTGATAATGTAAAATAGTGGAGCTGCTTTGGAAACTAGTTTGGCAGTTCCTCAAACAGAATCACCATATGATCCTACATTTCATTCCTAGGTATATTATACACAAGCAAAATGAAAATGCCCACACACAAACTTCTATATGAACGTTTTGGGGAGCATTATACGTAATAGCCAAAAGATGGAAACACCAATGTTCATCAACTGATGAATGGATACATAAAATGTTGCTTATCTACACAATGAAATGTAAGTCAGCAATCAAAAGAAATATTGATACCTGCTACAACATGAATGAACCTTGAAAATGTTAAGTGAAAGGAGTTCAAGTCACAAAGGACCACGTATTACACAATTTCATTTACATGTTCAGAAAAGGGAAATCTAGACATAGAAGGTAGACCAGTGGTTGCATAGGGCTGGAGGACTGGGGAAAAAAGTGACTGCTAATAATTATGAAGTTTCTGTATGGAGTGATAACAATGTTCTAAAATTGATTGTGGTGATGGCTATGAATATACTAAAATTCATTTCATTATACACTTTAAATGGGTGAATTTACATACAGTTTGTGAATTGTATCGCAATAAAAAAAGGAATAGTACATAATAAATATTGAAAAGAACAGGAATAATCTTTCAGATAATGGTTACCTGGTTTCCTAATAAACAAAGCCATTCTACAAATTATCTTTTTCTCTTAAATATTAGGAGAAAAATATTATGGGTCAGAAATTTAAAACAGTTCAGTGATTTAATTACTACCTATACACAGGGGGCTCACAAATGTATGTCTCCTGCCAGGTTTTCCTCACTAGATCCCATCCAGTTACTGGATCTCTCATGGTAACATACAGTCCCTCCTCTACCTTGAACTCATCGCAATTGTGATTTTACATTTACGTGTGCAATTCTTGGACTACTCAGTAAGATCCCTGAAGACAGGTATCTTGTTTTATTTGTGGCTCTCCACTGCATCCTTAACACCTGACATTGTTAAAGTGAATGAATAGGATTTAGTCAGTGTGATATAATATTACTGTCTCTCTGCGATGTGTGTTCTAGACTTAGAAGCCATATAACTGTTTTACTCCTGCATCTAAAAGAATGTAGGTAGTGCTGGGGGACCTGAGAAGCTATAGATAAATATATGAATTGTAGTGAATACATTGTACAAAACCTTATATAGCTTCGTGAGAGACAAAGTTTCTTGATTCTCTGTTGCATTTCAAATAGGAGAGGCTGCAAGCTGCCTTGGAGACAGATTCAAATTATGTTTAATAGAAAAAATTAAACAGTGTGAAAAAAATACAAAGACAGAGAGGAATGTGAAAAGGAGTTTCAGCCTGATTTCAGAGAATACATAACAACTCAAGTTTTAGAGTATCGTTTATCTTGAAAAAGGTATATTTTCTAGCTCATTTAAGATCATGTTAACAGAATCATTTTTTTAAAAACGAAACTTGTTATTAATAACATGTCCTTTTATGCATCAAATGGTTTGCCAATCATGCTTACCAAGTACTAATGCTACACTTGGTCTACAATATCATTATGTTTATTCCATAGACCTGAAATTCTATTTATAAAGTGAATCAATGAAAAACACTGCATATAAACTTAAATATTTACTTGCATACTGACAAATTGAAATATAAAAAGATTCTTTTTCCGTATCAAATTTAAAGTGGTTACTCACCTGTATTGAAAGCTGTAAATGCAGTTTTTCTTGAAGAACCTACAATTTTAAAAAAGTATAAAATGCATGTTTTAATGAAACGTAATGCAAAAAATAAATCATTTTAGAAATAAAGGTTACTTTATTTTCAAAAACAATACTACAACACTTCAGGTTTCAGGTGGGAAATGCCATTGAGATCAATACATTTTTATCAAGCACATTCTAAATATAAAATTATATTCCAAATAATCGTTTAAGGGTGATGTAGTCATCTTTTAAAAAATTAAACATAATCATCTTTAATAGAACAACCTGCCTTACTTTTTCAGTCAAGAACAGCTGAAATTCAAATTCTAATAGTACCAAAATCATGCTTACTAAGCACATTGTTGTTGTGAAATGCCTTGGAGTTGGTTCCAACTCACAGAGACCCTGTATAGGATTTCCAAGGAGCAGCTGGTGGGTTTGCACAGCTAACCTTGTGGTTAGCAGTCCACGCTGATTCTACAGCACCACACCAGGAGCCCACTAAGCATATAATGATTGTTATTCCTATTGACAGAGTCCTGATATGGTGCTGTGGGTTAATGCGCTGGACTGCAAGGTCACTTTGAACTGCAAGGTAGGCAGTTCAAGCTCACCAGCTGCTCCTTGGAAACCCTATACAGGGTCGCTATGAGTTGGTACCAACTCAACAGCACATTCCTGTTGACAGAGTAAATGAGGTCAAAGTTTGTGAAAGACACCCACTTGTGCGTGATTTCAGAAATTGCCAGGTGTTCATCCATTTCATTTGCTATTTAGTTATGTAGAAACAAATACTTAAGGATTGTGTACAAATTGACAGAATATAAAGAGCAACCAGGATTAGGAATAGGTACAGAGCTACAAAGTTAAGTCACTATAAGAAAACCTGACATGAAACAGTCATTTCTAAGGCAAATTCACCTTTGGCTCAATAGTTAGAATAGCTACTACATTCTCTCTGTGGAATTTTACAGAGATGATAATCTCTTTTAAAATACGTGGCCATTTATGTGAAAAGCAATGATTCCTACTCAAAGTCTCTGTGATGTAAAGGTTTATGAATTTGCTGGGCAGCAGGTATGTGGGGTGTACCCTTTGGTTTTTGAATGGTTATACATTCTTGAAAAAACAAAACAAATAAAACAGTGGGAATGGAAGCAAATGTTGAATAGTGATGCATGGAGGGGATTTAAAAACAACAAACAAACAAAAAACCTTATGAATTCAACAGGGAGGCACTTGAGCATACTGGATTTCCCTATTTTATCAAGTTTTCAGTGGAATCTTGACATTCTAAATTCTCTGAAAGTTACCTTTACATCAGAGTCGGACAATGTTTATTTTCAGTTACTGTGTGTGGATTATTGTTGTGAAGTGCCATTGAGTCCATTCTGACTTATACAGAACCTGTATAGGGTTTCCAAGGAGCCGCTGGTGAGTTTGAACCACTGACCTTGCATTTGAGTGCTTATTCTATAGTACCCAAGTGTATCATCATCCATAAACAAAACCATGTATACATGCAGAGGAAAAAAAAATGGAAGAAAATGCAAAAGTGGTTGGTGATGGCGCTAAGATTAAAAAAGGCTGTTTATTTCTGTGTTATCATTCACAATTATTCTTTCGTTGGTAATCTTTAAGTTCAGTAAACATAAAACTTTTGAGGTGCTTCAGATCGACAGTGGTAAAGTTGCCTGGATATGCTGCCTATGAAGTATACAAGAGTAAATCAAAGAAAATTATAGAAACCTTTTATTAAACAAAAAATATTGAAATAAATAAATAAAAATGTGAAGCTATTGTTTCTCAGCAGATCCTCCATCTAAATCTAAGCATTTCTGAAGGTGGTGTTTCCATCTCTCTAATCCTTCCCCCTAGAATTCTGTGCTGTTTGAGTTATACCACATCACCATAGAACTTTTGACATCCTCAGGGGCCCCAAGTCATAGTCCTTATAAATAGTCTTTTGAGTTTTGAGCTGTAGGGCTCTTATAGGACAGTCCTTCTTACCACTGAAGAATGAGCAGGTTCATTGTCATGATGGGAAAAAAAATTCCTAAGTGGAACTTTCCTATCCTTTTTCTTACCAAGGCAGATTTCAATTTTCTTAAAATATCTTCTTAATAAGCCCCCTGTGATCATATTGTGTCCTTCCAAAATATCTACCAAGACGATCACTTTGGAATCCCCGAAACAGTCGACTTATCAACCTTCTGAGCTGACCTCTCTGCCTCAGGTCATCATTTTTATATTTTATAGCTTCCCAACCTTCCTTTAAGCACTTGATCCACCAAAAACCTGTTGTTTTAGGTGAGGTTGCATTCCAAAAATTTGTCACAAAGCTTCCCTGATTTAGGAAGATATCTACTTCAGTTTTATTTCTTAAAAGACTGTTATTAGCTTTGACCTCAAAATCATTTTTTACATGGCACAAAAGTATTCTTTCATTTTAAAAACATCCTAATGAAATTAAGGCAAGTGTATTACTGAGAGAACTTGTCTGCAGTCATGCACTGAAGGCAGAAAACATGTTTAAGACATTTTGTTTGGGATAAACTTGTGCACGTATGAACTGGAACCCTATTAGTAATACTTTTTGACTTAACTTCTTGTGCCGCATACACTAAGAATAGAAATAAACATTAACCAACTAGTCAGGTAGGAAATATACTACGCATTTTTATTATTGCAAAGTCACTAATCTGAAGCACTACCTTTGGATAAATTTAACTTTAGATGTTTTATTTTTTATTTTCATCTTCTTTCTTTGTGCTGCTTATTGATTTATATGTGTCACGTTTAAGTGCTAGAACCAACAGACTCTCAGAAAAGGAACTGCTCCCTCAGTATAAAAAAATTATTATTATCTACTTTTCAACACTCTTTTCACAAATAATTGTTAAATATACCATAAACCTAATTGTTAAAAATTTAACTTCTTACAAACCAAAGACTGTACACAAAGGCCTATCTTCCTTCTTCTATGCACAATGGGAGCCATACCTTTTTGAGGAGTTTTTAATAAGTGAACATGACCTCTGGGTACCAAAGGTTTCACATATAAGGATCCTGAGGAACCATTCGAAAATGTTGGTTTTGGAGTTTTTTCCTCATATTTGATGACGGCAGGATTACCAGCTATAGCAAAACAGAAAAAAAGGCACATTTTAAATACAAGATCAACCTTCCATAATTAATTCCTTCCTCCTTGAATCAATAAATATTCACTAAGCACCTAGAATCTGCCAGTTGTTACTGAGTTTGGGAATACAAAGATGAATAGTTGGCAGTTCCTGTCCTCCAGGATGTACGGCAAATGCAACACATGTTAAACGTTCTCACTAAAGTGACCTCGCATCTGGATGTGCCTGTAATATGCCAAGTTCCTGGGTCCTGTCCTGTCTGTTTTCACCCCAGATTAAAGGGAAAAAACAAGAAAAAAAGAAAAAAAAAAAACCTTGGCGATAAATTATATGATAATCCACTCTATATAACAAAGTATGCAAAAAATGCATTTAGAATCTATCTCTGGGACAAGGCAGAGCACAATTATCCACAATTATTGTTAATGTGCATATTTGTTGGCAGCTAGAAGGATGGCATCTTATTCTCATCTCCCTCTGTTACAACATAAGAATTGGAACACCAACAATTGCCCAGGAACAAAGTGTGTAAACCCCAAAGCTAAAATACAAAAGAGAATTTCACCTAAAAGAAAACAAAAACCCCTCATATTTTGCATTTACGTGTAAATATTGTCTTTCTTTCACATTCACATAGGAATCCTTGGGAGAGGAAAAAAAAGGTTTTAGGCCTTTCCAGGTATTGCTTAAAGGAGCTCTGGTAGCGTAGTGGTTACGAATCGGGCTGCAAACCAGAAGGTCAGCAGTTCGAAACTACCAGCTGTTCCACGGAAGAAAGATGAGGCTTTCTGCTCCCGTAAAGATTTACAGCCTTGGAAACCCTGCTCAGGGTTGCTATGGGTCGGAACCAACTCGACAGCACTTAACAACAACAACAAGGTATTGCTTAAGGAAGAACTGTGGGGAAACTTTAATGCTAACCAATTTTACTCCCATCGCCCTTCTTTTGGAGTCCTGGGGTGGCACTGTGGGCTAATGCACCAGACTGCAAAGCTATTTGAACTGTAAGGTCGGCGGTTCAAGCTCACCAGCTGCTCCTTGGAAACCCTATACAGGGTCACTATAGGTCGGAACCAACTCAACGGCACTTAACAACAACAACAATCCTTCTTTTGGGTTCATGTTCACCAGCTGCTCCTTGGGAACCCAGGGTCGCTATGGGTCAGAAACAACTCGACAGCACTCAACAACAACAAGCCTTCTTTCAGTTTGTTGTACTGTGTTGGCCTGCATGCTGCCATGCTGCTGAAAACGATACCACTGGTATTTTAAATACCAACTAGGTCACCCATGGTGAACAGGTCTTAGAAGAGCTTACAGACAAAGACAGACTTATAAGAAAGAAAAAAAGGTAAGTCAGTAAGAAAAGCCTGAGGATCTACTTCTGAATATCAGCCAATGAAAACCGTATGAATCACAACAGCCTATTATCTACTACAGTGCTGAAGATGAGCCTCTTCATAGGAAATACAGGGGGGTGGGGGCTTCAAAAGTTCAAAGAAAAATTCCCTATCATTTCATTTTACATTTCCACAACCGTTTTTGAAGCTCCCTTCATATACAGTGTACAGTGGCTGCGACAATGAACTTGAACACACCAATGACTGTGAAGCTGGCACAGGACAGAAAACTCTTTGTTCTGTTGTATGTGGGATGGGTTGCCAAGAGTCAGAGCGCACTGGACGGCAGCAGCTAACCATTTTGTTTAGGCTGTGGTGTATCTATAGGATACATCCACATCTATATCTATACTATTTCCCAATGAATATTTCAGGGTAGAAGTGAAAGGAAAGAAGGGAGCAAATAACTTGTATATTAGATCATACTATGTCAATGATTATGCCTTTTGCTTTGCTAAATTCTCTGATTTTGCTGTTCTTTCTTTACTGAGTCTCTCTCTCTCTCTTTTTTAAGGTTTTTATTGTGAATTGAGTGAAAGTTTACAGGGCAGATCATCCATTTTAGATTCAACAAATCATACACCTTGTTTCATTATAATGATTATAATCCCCTCCATGTACCATTAGTTAACAGTCCTTCTCTCTATTCATTTTAGCTCTTTTTTTTAATACTCAGGCATATATAATAATTTACACAATCAAAGGGCACATTCTGCAAGTCTGCCTCCTGGCCACAATCTCTTAGTCCCACTCTTCCCATGAATCTAGAGTCCTCAGCTGCTCCCTCTCTCTATGCCCCCATCTCTGCCTCCATCTCTGGTGTCTCTGCTTCTCTGTATAAGGTCTTGCATTCCACTTGTGCTCTTCTCCCTTGATGGTCCTACGGTCCTCTGTTTCTGGACTGTAAGATTAACTACTCCCCCATTTTTGTTACAAAACTTCTACCCTTACAATTATGACAGTCGCAGTTAGTCATGATAACAATTACTCACTATTGAATCATAAGAATCTTATCCCCATCTCTTTTCACCAGACCCATCTTTACTGTAACTCTTAAGACAATCCTAGCACAGCAAGTGAAAGTGACTAAAGAAAACAGCTTTAAAAAATAATAATGATAATTCATAATTTGTTAACTTTCTGTTGAAATCTAAGGTTTAAACCATGGAGAAACAACAGTGTGAAAGTCTCTTGCCTAGTTTATTTCTGTTTTTGCCCAATAATGACTTAAGAAGCCCTTGGAATCAAAATATCTTTCAGTCACAAAAGATACTGTTTAGAATGATCATTCTCATCTCCTTTGTACACAGGGTTGATAGGGATGGGCAACTTAGATGTTGGCTACCTAAAATGGGGGAGGGGGACCTATAACAGCACAAAGTGACTAGCTTACAAATGTTCAAGAGGGAGTTTAGTTTCAGAGGGTGCAGGGGAAGTGAAATCCACTGAGTGGTTTTCAACCTGTCTAGATGTGGCTGGTGAAAGGAGATGGGGATAAGACTCTTGTGGTTCAATAGTAATTGTTATCATGACAGATTGCAATTATTGCTACTTTAAGGTAGAGGTTTTGTAGCAAAAAGAGGGGAGTGGTTGATCTTGCAGTCCAGGAGCAGAGGACCCCGGGACCATCAAGTGAGAAGAGCAGGAGCAGAGTGTGGGACCCTATTCAGAGAAGCAGCGATTCCAGAGATGGACGCAGAGATGATGACATGGAGATATGGAGCGGCTGGGGACTCCAGACTCATGGAGGAAGAGGGGCTGTGTGTTGGCGGCAGGGGGAAGGTTTGCAGTAAGCTCTTTGGGTGTTTGAATGATTGTATATTCCTGAGTGTTTAGTGTAGATCCAAAAAAACCCAGAAGCAAATACTGTTGAATGATGACGCATGAAGGGGATTGTAAACATTGCAATGAAGTGAAATACGATAGGATGAGTGTAAAGCTTATGTTCTCCCATGTAAACTATCATTCAATTCATAATAAAAACTTTAACAAAAAAAAAAAGACACTGTGTAGTCCATATTTATATAAATTCTTCCTAAATTGTGACTTTCCCCTTCATGTTAATGGCTGGCTACCCACTGAATTAAAAAGGGAAACTGATTCTTTTATAGCAACCTTGATGTTTGTATTTGTATTGGGGAAAAGGAGAGGGGTAAAGGGAAAAGAGACAGCAGGGTCTATTTCCACAGCTCTGACTTTCCTATGAGAACACATTTTCACATTATAGTTTGATTGATGGTATATTTGGTACACAAGAGACTATGAAAAAGTGTATCTCTGCAATGGTGTGGTAACTGGGCTTTGTGGCTAGTTGAGGAATAAAACCACCATTACCACCATGTGTTGCACTGTTTGGGGCACAGGGAGTATACATTTAAAAATCTCATAACTGCCAAACACTTTACAGAAAACATTTGAAAAATAGTGCTAGCATGTGAAAACTAAAACACAAAAAGCAATCTCCAATTGTATTTAGTTCAATTTAAAAACAACCAACCAACATCTGCAATGATACACTTTTTATAAAGTTGGGTGTTCTTTAGAAAATAATCATTCTGAATTCAAGCTTTTCCTTTTAATTCTCTGTAATTAAATTATCCTTGAAAACATACACTGTTCAGAAGCTTAGCCCCTTCAAGGAACTTTAACAGTACTGCTTTGCTCTTCCCACAATATTGATGCTTTTAGGCGATGGCTAAGTCTATAAATTCAATATGTGGTCCTTTTCTCTCCATTCATCTATGAAACAAAACCTAACAAAAATACTTGGAAAGTTTTCTGGGTTTTTCCTTCACCCTGTAAAAGTTAACCTTTCATAGCCAAAGTTGTAGCCATCTTAGGACCATGAGCTCCATCCCTCCTGGCAGAAACCACACAGACCACTGACACACTTAAGTTGCCATATACTCATTGACTCCAAAGGACATCTGGAGGTTCTCTCACTCACTCCCTGGTTTCTAAATTTAATTTTCCCTGCACAGACCCTGACTCAAATAGCTATTATTTGTTTCTAAATAACCTTCAATAGCAAATTCTAAGCTTATAGTCCCACTCTTACCATATTTTCTGATCCCTTTCCTCAACTCACATTGCCAGCAAAGAGTGATATGAAATGCCTTTCTTGTTTACAAACACTTTGTAAGTTTGAAGACAGCTAGAAAATGTTCACTAGGTTAAACCCTTATAACAGAGCTTGTTGTTGTTGTTGTTAAGTGTTGTTGAGCCAGTTCCGACTCACAACAACCCAGTACTGGGTTTCTGAAGAGCGGCTGGTTAAGTTTGAACCTCCGACTTTGTGGTCCAGTGCTTATCCTACAGTGCCACACCAGGAGTCCATAAAACAGCTTAGAGATGTCATATGCAAACTCTGTAAAGGCATGCTGTTATTCTACCCTGGTCCATGTCCAGTCCCTGTACAATCTGCCATCTGCTCATATTTCCTATGCCCTCACATTTCCAGTATTAGGTCAGCCTTCCCTCTTCCTGGTGAGCATCTGTCAATATCCTGTCCTGTCCAATTCTACCCTTCCCCAGACCTAGAGACTTGGTTTTCCAGAAGCTGATAGGAAGCTAATGAGAAGGATAATACTGAAGCTATTTATACCATAAAATTCAACATAGTTTAAAATTTTTTTTTTATGGATAGGTAGGAAATGAGTTCATGATCTTAAAATGACAGAGCCAACATTTCACGGGGCATAATTTTTTAGATTTGCATGTAAAATGGATATTGGGTTTCAATTAGCATGTCTTTTTTTTTTTTTTTTTCTTTTGAAGAACCAAAACCCAATAAAAGACGTGAATGGTTCTATCACAGAGTCTTGATGAAGATACACGCAGGGGTTTCAAAAAGTTCATGGAAGAATCCCATTATCTTTTAATCCCATTATTCCATGAATTTTGAAGCACCCTCATATTGTAACAACCTGGGTTTTTATCTTATTTTTTTCTTGAAACTGCTTTTCACTATATTAAAGCAGCAAATAAGTCAAATCACTAGTTCAGAAAAATTAAATTGAGGTCAATTTACAGACCTAATATAAAATGATATGATTCTAAATTCATGCTTTTCTTTTCTAAGCTTTCGACACAAAGACCTTCAGAGTTCACAAAGACTTTAGTAAAAGGATTTCTCACTAAAGCAAAAGGCACATTGCTCATGAAGCACAATGGTCCTGTCCCTTGGGCCCCCATCGTGCACAGAACAGAAGGTGTTGCCCTGGAAACTGCCTCACTGCCAGTCCTCGGACTCAGTACAACACTAGATCCATCAACTTAGCAACATGCAAGGGTCAAAAATCTATTTCAAGGATAAATGTCTGGATCTGACTCAAGTACAAGAAGAAAATATTTATGCATATAAATCAATATATGTGTGGTAAATGTTTATACAATCTGGGGTCATCTATCTCACATGCTCCCCACTTTCACACTTTCCTACACTACTAATGAGGAAGACAAACTGTCTGACAATCATCTACATGCCTTTCTTTCAATTCTTTCAACACTGCACTCTAGGATGGACCAGTGCTTTCTAGCAAACTACTTCAAAGTGCAACTTGAAAGATGTACTTTACTAAGAGGTGGTGGTGGTTATGTGCCATGGAATCAGTTCTGACTCACAGCTACCCTGTATAGGGTTTTCAAGGCTATAAATCTTTACAGGAGCAGAAAGCCTCATCTTACTCCCATGGAACCACTGGTAGTTTCGAACTGCTGACCTTGAGATTAGCAGCCCAACTCGCAACCACTACGCTACCAGAGCTCCTTTACTATGAGGTATGGTACCCTTAAAGTATTTCTCTCACCCTCTAATTCACTTCCTAGCATGGCAGCCTGCTGGGTAACCCGATGACATCTAAATCCTCCCTGTTGTTGTTGTTATGTGCCATTGAGTCAGTTCCAACCCAAGACTGGCTGGTGAGCTTGAACTGCTGACTTTGTAGTTCAAACCAACTTTGCTGCCTAGCACATTAACCCACAGTGCCACACCAGGACTCAAATTCTCCCTAGTCCAGAGTTATTATATCCAAATGATAAGCTCCAGTGACAATATAACCAGAGAGGCATAATAGTTTCAAGCAATGGAATGGCATTCACAAAAGCTGAGCTCTGATCCTAACGTGGCCACTGTGTAGCTGTACTGAATCACTTTGCCACCATTAAGTCAATGATGACTCATGATGACTCGACTCCATGTGTTACAGAGTAGAACTACTCCATAAGGACTTCTTGGTTACGGAAGCAGAGCCCTAGGCCTCTCTTCTACAGAGCAACTGAGTGGGTTTGAAACACCAATTTTTAGGTTAAAGTTGAATACAAACTCTGTGCCACCAGGTACTCTATTTACAATGTTGCAAGCAGATATAAATATCAGATATGGAAGTGGACATTACGCACGCTATGACAGGGCCCCCAGTAACTGATTATGGTAATTAGCACTACTGAGGCCAGAGGCATCCACGGAACCTTCCTAAACACAGTTTAGGAGCCACAACCACACAATGACTGTTGGCCTGCATAATCAACATGTGAAATACTACATATGATTGTCTATAGTCAGCTCTGATAGCTAGGTTAAAAATTGTCACTGTTTGTTTTATTGCTGTCCTTGGTCCTTATTTATATCAATAATGCCAGAATACTAATTCCCTGAAATAATTATTTTTATTCTCTCATGGCCAGAATGTAGTTGAAATGGAAGAAAAAAGTAAGTCTGGGGGTAGTGGAGGTAGTGGTGGTGAAAGGGGCGCAAGGAGAGAGGAAAGAGAGAGACAAAGAGAGAGTGAGCTTAAGAAAAAAATGAAGACAAATTCTCAGGCAAGTCTAAACCAAAGAAATGATTTTTAAATTACAGATGAGCTTCTTAGTGCTCAAACTTTATTTGCATCCAGTCAAAATGAGTTTGGGGTTTGTTTATTAAATGATATCTGAACACACAGAGTCATCCGTATGTTCAGTTCTTGATTTTTTTCTGAATCAGTTAAACACTCCCCCGCTGTGGTAGATCATCTGTCTAGCTGGCTTAAAATCAAACTACTACTGAAGCCTATGCTTTCAAATCCCAAAAGCAAAATTACTCAACATTTTGATAATGAGAATGTCATATATACACCCTAGATAAATATTAAAAGAAAAAGAATGAAGCAAAACTATTGTCTGGAGCATTAAAGAACTTTATCAGCCAATTGAAGAACATCCTACATATTGGGAGAAAATTGCTTGGAGTCAAATATCTGATTAGAGTTTTATATCCAGAATACGTATTAACAAAGACAACCCAATCAAAAAGTGGACAAAGGACATGAATAGACATTTCTCCAAAGAGGAACTACAAATGGCTAACAAGCCCATTAAAAGCTGCTCAAATTATAATTTCATGAACTTGACCTACACCTATGGATGCAGTAGCTCAAAAGAAGGAACAAATTTTTCTAGCAAGGATCATTCCCACTCCTTAAATACACAGGGTTGACAGGGATGGGCAACTTGGACATTGGCTACCCAAAATGGGAGGCGCTACAAAGGCAAGAAGTGACTGGCTTACAAGCTTTTAAGAGGGAGCCTAGATCCAGAGGGTGTGGAGGAAGGTAGAATCTCCACTAAGTAGGGTCCAATCTGTCTGGGTGGGGCTAATGAAAGGAGCTGGGGATAGGACTCTTGTGGTACAATGGTGAATAACTGTTATCAGGACTGACTGTGAGGGTTGGAAATGTAAAGGTAGATGTTTTGTAGTAAAAGGAGGGGAGTGATTGACTTTGCAGTCCAGGAGCGGAGGTCCTTGGGACCATCAAGGGAGAAGAGCAGAGAGCGGGACCCTACCCAGAGAAACAGTGACACCAGAGACGTCTGCAGAGATGATGATGAGGAAAGATGGAGTGGCTGAAGACTCTAGACCCAGAGATGGAGAGGGGCTGTGTGCTGATGACTGGGGGGCAGACTTGCAGGATATATTCTTTGGTTGGATGATGATGCATGGAGGGGATTGTAAGCATGGCAAATGAAATGATATACGATAGGATGAATGTAAAGCTAATGTTCTCCCATGTAAACTATCACACAATTCACAATAAAACAAAACAAAACAAAAAGCTACTCAACTTCATTAGTCATTACTAGGGTAACACAAAGCAAAACCACAGTGAGATACCACTTCACCCCCATTAGGAGGGCTATGATAAAAAAATAATAATAATAACATAAGTCAGCGAGTATATGAAGAAATCTAAGAAATCCACTGCTAGTGTAGAAATGAGTTTCACAATTGTGTTCTTTTTCCTAGCTATTGATCTTTTTACATTTTTTATCTTTAATTAAAGGAGCTCTGGTAGCGTAGTGGTTACGAGTTGGCTGATAACCTCAATCCAGTTCGAAACTACCAGCCGTTCCGCGGGAGAAAGATGAGGCTTTCTGCTCCAGTAAAGATTTACAACCTTGGAAACCCTATATAGGGTCGCTATGAGTTGGAAACAACTCACAGCACACTATCACCACAAAATGCTAATTATAGAATTGTCATATGACCCAGGAAGCAATCCCAATCCTAGAGATATAACCTAAAACAAGTGAAAGCATGGAAGCAAACGGAAACTTGTACAATATGTCCATTGCAGCACAATTTACAATAGTCAAACAGTGTAAACAACCTAAAAATTCATCAATAGATGACCAGAAAAACAAAATGTAGCATAATCTGTACAGGGAAATACAGTCATAAAGAGAAATCAAGTCCTGATACATGCTACAACATGGATGAGCCTTGAAACACTGTTGAGTGAAATAAGTCAGCTACAAAAGGACAAATACTGCATCATTCCATTTACATTTGGCAAAACACATACTGGCCAAAGTTTATTATCAGTTACCAGAAGTGGGAGAAAGGGAGAAGGAGGATGCTATTGTTTAGGGGGCACTGTTGTTGAGTGGGTCCTGATCCAGTATAGCGACCCAGTATAGGATTTCTGAGGAGCAACTAGGGACTCAGAACCACTGCCACATTTCTGTTAATGGTGGAAGAATAATTTGGAAACAGCACTGATGGTTAATTTATCAACATAATCAGTGTCACTGAATTGTCATGTTGAATTAGCAAATAATATATATTTTTTTACCACAATAAAACAAAAAACAACAACAAAGTATCAGTCTGCATAATGATATTTTCTTACATAATAGTCCATTCAAAAATGCAAAATATAAGCACTGAGGCCCTTCCATAGCAGACAACACCCAGCATGAACTTTCCCGTAAGCCTGGAAGCCACCTAAGAAACCGTCAACTCCATGTGATTTCCTATTTTCCATCTTCACTGTGAGGAAATCACCTGAGGATAAGTAAGATAAGACATAAGACGCATATCATAGGAGCCCTGGTAGCACTGTGGATTAAGCATTGGATTGCTAATCGAAGGTCAGCAGTTCAAACACAACAACTGCTTTGTAGGAGAAACATGTAACTGCTTCCATAAAGATTCACAGTCTTGGAAACCCTTTGGAGCTGTTCTACTCTGCCTACAGGATTCCTCCGAGTCAGACCCTATTCAACAGCAGTGGATTTTTTTTTTTTTTTAATCAGTTTAATAACATAACTTCATTGGGGTTTTTGTAACTTCAAAACACCTTCCTTACAAAATGTTGGGTACAATCTTATTGTAAAGGGAGAAAATAAAAGATACATTTGTTACTGAAAGGATTTTAAAGGCGATCTAGTCCTTCCATCTCATTCATCAGGTAAAAACACTTGAGACTACGCAAAGTGAAAGACCGTCCACCCTCACCTGAGTTAGTGGGGAAACTAGATGAGGCTATGTGAAAT
>NW_006408529.1:24629471-24635601 GCF_000296735.1 Chrysochloris asiatica | reverse complement strand
TCAAGAAAATCCTACGGAGCAGTTCTATTCTGTAACAGATGGGGTCACCATGAGTCAGAATCAACTTGCCAGCAATGGAGTTCTGTTTTGTTTTTCTGTTTCCAAGAGCGTGCAAACCATTTTGGTGTATATCTTTTACATTTCATCTCACCATCTGTCTCTCAGAAATAAACATGGTTTTTAGCCAAGGTGGGAGAAGAGAGTCTGTAACTTCTAATTCCAGCTAATGTAGCAAAATTATACCCTTTCAGGACCTCCCATACATTTGCACAGTGATCCTCAAACCTTCAACTCTATTTAAGAACATCATTTATTTTTACTTCATTACATTAATAATCTTAAACCTTGGACTGTAGGTAAAAGTCTGAAAGAGGTTCAACCTCTTGAAATGAGCACATTTGATATAGTAATGCTGTGAAATGTTTTACACTAACTTACAAAGGGAAAACTAAAATGTTTATTCTTTCAAGAATACACACATAAAACGCACACATACACAAAAAACCCCAAATAAATATAGTTCACATATTTCGATTCAATCCTTCAAAAACCTGGCAATGCTATTTCTATAGAACTCCAAAATACTGGAGAACCAAATACTAATTTTATAGGAATAGTACTATACTATCACAGAAGTCCTTAAATGATGTCACTAATAATATCATGGCACAAAGAAATGAACAAAGAAAGGAAATAACATTCTTTAAAAGATCCAAAGATGAAGTTATTTCCTAACATGACCCTTCATTATCAGTAGCAGGAACATTTCAGCTCAAAATGGTTTTTCATGTTTAAGGTAGTCTTTAAAAAAAAGTACACATGCTCGGATTTTTTAAAAAATATATAATTGAGTAAAATAAATAGGTCTGTGATGTTTTAATTTTAATTATGAGAGTATTTTTTTCTGTACTCTTACAACTATAAGCCACACACACAAAAACAATTTATCAGAAATTAAACCATCAAAGTCTTTAATAATAGAATAATTTCATGTGCCACGAAGATTGACATTCTGCTGAATTATGTCTACTAAGAGTTCTAAAATATGAGAAAGACATAATAAAATGAGCTCTACCCCAAATCATTACATTTTCAATACATATAAATATGTTTAAGAAAAATGAAAATCAACCTAAGTTACAAGTTAGAAAACTAGCAATAAGAAAATACACACAAATTTACTAAATAAAATGTCAAACATGCTGACAAAGAATCAAAACCAGAAAACAGCGACCTACTTCTTTTCCCAGTAAACGTGGCTAACAAAGGAATTATACAAAGGCAGTAGGATCCCACGACCAGGAGTGTCAATAAGGTAGCATCATAGTGCCTCTCTAAACCAGCCGGTGGGGTGAGTGTAGAATTGATGAAATTTTTTGAAGAAATATCAGTTTCAGTACAGCTGCGAAATCCTCCTGGTACAGTCATTTAAAAGGATCAAAGCAGGCTTAAGCAGGAAAAACTGCAGCCATATTCACTCCCATATCCCTCATGCTTGCTCTTAGTGAATTAGAATGGAGAGGAAAAAAATCTGTAAGCTCCAAGGCTTTACACAGAACAGATTAAACCAGCTAGCAAATCAAACTAAGAAAGAAACTCATTGATTTGAATGCTTAATCTGCAACAGGCACCCACGGCCACTAGACAGACTCTGAGGGCGTACGGTAAACCCCTTTGTTAATAGACAAAAAGGAACAGACAAAAGCATTTTACAGCCTCCTCAGGAGTGTCAGATACGGTATTGAAACCGTGGCCAAGTCAACATGGCTGTCAGGCTGTCAATAGAAAAGGCAGGATAATGGCTGCCTTGGTTATCTTGTGCTGTTCTACCAGTAATACCACAAGTGGATGGCTTTAACAAACACACTTATTTTCTCACTTTTTAGGAGACTAGAAGTCCAAATTCAAGGGGGCCAGCTCTAGGGGAAGGCATTCTCTCCTCTCTATTGACTCTGTCTCTTCTGAACTTGTACTGGACAGTCTTCATATAGCTTGGCAGCTCTCAGCTCCAGTCTCTCCTCTGCTTGTCTGTTTAAGTTTTTATATCTCGAAAGAGACTGACTCAAGACACACCCTACATAAATTCTACCTCATTCACATAACAAAGACAACCCATTTCCAAATGGATTATAGCCACAGGCATGTTTGTTGTTAAATGCCATGGAGTCAGTTCCCATCCATAGCAACCCTTATACATCCATAGCAACCCTTATACGGTTTCCAAGGAGCAGCTGGTGAGCTTGAACCACTGACCCTTAACACGGGTGGGGGTGGGGGTAGGGGCTCCTTCTGTATTCTCTAAGATAATAGATTTTATCTATATAGTGCTCCTAACTTCCTTCTGAACTCTCACCAGAATTGCCTTTGGCATCCATAATTCTACTAAGTTTATCAAGGAAATCTAGGCTTTTGCTATTGTTTGCTACTTTTGTTGTTGTTAAGTGCGGTCCAGTTGGTTCTGACCCATAGCGACCCTGTATAGGGTTTCCAAGGAGCGACTGGTGAGCTTGAACCACCAACCTTGTAGTTCAAATGACTTTGCAGTCTAGTGCTTAACCTACAGCGCCACACCAGGACTCCAGGTTGTTTGCTACCATTGTTGTTAGGTGCCATCAAGTCGGTACTGACCCATAGTGACCTTATGCACAGCAGAACGAAACACTGCCCGATCCTGGGCCAACCTCACTACTGTTACCATGCTTGAGTCCATTGATGCTGTCACTTGGCCAATCCATCTTGTTGGGGGTCTTCCTCTTTTTTTTCTCTGACCTTACTAAACATGATATCCTTCTCCAGTGACTGGTCCCCCCCTGACAATATGTCTGAAGTATGCTGGGTAAGGTGGAGGGTCAGAGAAAAAGAGGAAGACCCCTAACGAGATGGATAGGCCAGGTGGCATCATTGATGGACTCAAGTGTGGCAGCGGTAGTGAGGTTGGCCCAGGATTGGACATTGTTTCGTTCTGCTGTGCATGGGGTCGCTATGAGTCGGTTCCAACTCGATGGCACCTGACAACAACGACAACATGAGAGATGAAGTTTGGCCATCTTGGACTCCAAGGAGCACTCTGGCTGCACTTCTTCCAAAATGAATCTATTGGCAGTCCATGGCACTTTTAATATTCTCCTCCAACATATTATTCAAATGCATCAATTCTACTACGGACTTCCTTATTCACTGTACAGCTTTCACATGCATATGAGGTTATTGAAAATACCATGGCTTGGGTCAGGTGCACCTTAGTCCTCAAGCTGACGTCTTTACTCTTCAACACCCCAAAAAGGTCTTGTGCAGCAGATTTGCCTAATGCTATAGTAATATGTCCTTTGCTTTCTTGAATGCTGCTTCCATAACTGTTGATAGTTGATCCAAGAAGAATGAAGTCCTTGACAACTTCATTCTTTTCTCCATTGATAAGAATGTTGTTTATTGGTCCAGTGTTGAGGATTTTTTGTTTTCTTTACATTGAGATGTAATCTGTACTGACAGCTGTGCTCTTTGATCTTCATCAGTGAATGATTGCTACTAGGTGCCTTAAAATCCTTCCAACCTCTCTACCAAATACCCAATTCTACATTGTAGGTATTTGTAAAAGCAGCTCCTCCATTTCTCATTACCAAATTCCATCTTAATTATCTAATATTGCGAACAGGGAAATACTGGAAGTAGTTAGCTTTATCAAACAAGTTTATTTTCTCACAGTTTAGGAAACTGGAAGTACAAATTCAGGGTGCTGGCTGTAGGAGAAAGCTTTCTCTGTCAACTCTGGAGGAAGGTCTCTTCTGAGTTTTTGTTCATGGCAGTTTTCACGTGGCTTGTTGTTGTTGTTAGGTGCCATCAAGTTGGTACCAACTCATAGTGACCCTATGCACAACAAAATGATACACTCCCCAGTCCTGGGCCAATCTCACAATTGTTGCCACACTTGAGCCCATTGATGCTGTCACTTTGCCAATGCATCATTGGGCGTCTTCCTCTTTTTCTCTAACCCTCCACCTTACCAAACATGATATCCTTCTCCAGGGACTGGTCCCTCCTGACAATATGTCCGAAGTATGAGAGATGAAGTTTGGCCAACCTGGCCTCCAAGGAGCACTCTGGCTACACTTCTTCCAACACAGATCTGTTGGTTCTTTTGGCAGCCCATGGCACTTTCAATATTCTCTTCCAACACCATAACTCAAAAGCATCAATTCTTCTATGGTCTTCCTTATTCACTGACCAGCTTTTGCATGCATATGAGGTTAATGAAAATACCATGGCTTGGGTCAGGCACACCTTAGTCCTCAAATTGACATCTTTGCTCTTCAACACCCCAAAAAGGTCTTGTGCAGCAGATTAGCCTAATGCAATACGTCGTTTGATTTCTTGACTGCTGCTTTCATGAGTGTTAATGGTTGATCCAAGAAGAATGAAGTCCTTGACAACTTCAATCTTTTTTCCATTGATAAGAATGTTGTTTACTGGTCCAGTGGTGAGGATTTATCTTTTCTTTACATTGAGATGCAATCCATACCGAAGGCTGTGGTCTTTGATCTTCATCAGTAAGTAATTTAAGTCCTCTTCACTTTCAGCAAGGAGCTCGAATCGGGCTGCGAACTGCAAGGTCAGCAGTTCTAAACTACCATCTGTTCTGCGGGAGAAAGATGAGGCTTTCTGCTTCCGGAAATATTTACAGCCTCAGAAGTCTTATACAGGGTCACTATGAGTCAGAACCGACTCCACGGCACACGACGACAACAACATCACTTTCAGCAAGCATGTGGCTTGGCATGTCTCTTTTCTCAAAAGGCGCTGACAAAACACACACCAATACGAGACTAGTCCTGCCTCATTCACAAACACAATTCCCAAGTAGGGTTATAACCACATGCACTGAGGCTAGGACTTACAACACATATTTTTGCATACACAATTAAATCCATAACATGGAGCTATAGAACGGGTCTGCTTCACATATTATGAATTCTATTGCTAGAGAGGCCCTCTGAAAGCATGTTGGTGATTCTGTTTTAACTGTGTGTTCTTCATACTCACATTGCAACTGGAGAAAGCTACAAGTGAAATTATCTCAAAATAATACGTGTCTAAATTACCTTTTCAGATTTACAGAGAAATATGTGGAACACTCACAAAGCGTCTGATCTTGTGTCTCTGCTTCAAACTCCAAACAATAAGCAAAAAACAGACCTATTTAATTATACATGACATAGTCTAGTATTCCAAGGGTTCCAGTATACAACTATTAACGTAAGATCAGCTACTGCTGCTAAGGGGCCTATGGTAAATGTGCTCATTAATTCAATCATTAAGTCAATGCCTTATCCTCCACAAGCAATTCTTAATTTTGTCATCACCTGGCTGTGTGACCTTGGACAAGTAACAACCTCTCTGAGTCTCAATTTTCTCATCTATAAAATCAGGGTAACAGCAGTTTATTGACAGCTGAGGAGAAGAATAATGCAATCATATTCCCTGGAGACACAGTGATTGAACACTCAGCCTAAATGAAAGGTTGGTGGTTCTAATTAACCCAGCAACTCTGTAGGAGAAAGACCTTGTGATCTGTTCCTATAAAGATTACGGTGCAGGAAACCCATAGGGTAGTTCCATCCTGTTACAAGGGGTCACTATGACTAATAATTGACCTGACAGCACCTAACAAATCATATTATAGTGCCCCATAACCAGAAAGGTTCAGAAACCACTATTCCATTTTGTCCCATTACTCCTGCCAGAAAGAAGAAACTGACCCCTTGATGAGCTTCCAGACTCAGACATACTAGGAAGAAGGAGTGACGAGCCACTTCTGAACATTTAGTCACTGAAAACCTTATGAATAGCAGAGAAACACTGTCAGATACAGTGCTGGAAAATGAGCCGATCAGGTTGGAAGTCACTCAAAATGCTACTGGGGAAGAGCAACCTCCTCAAAATAGAGTTGATTGTGATAACACGAATGGAGTAAAGCCTGTGGGAGAAAAGCCTACGTGACTTTCATTTGCTGATGGGGCACAACACAAAATAAAGAGAAACAGCTGTAAACATCCATTAATAATCAGAACATGGAATGTACCAAGTATGAATCTAGGAAAATTAGAAATTGTCAAAAATTAAATGCAACGTATAA
>NW_006408529.1:24624270-24627139 GCF_000296735.1 Chrysochloris asiatica | reverse complement strand
CCATAGGCTGCCAAAAGAACCAACAGGTCTGTGTTGGAAGAAGTTCAGCCAGAGTACTCCTTGGAGGCCAGGATGGCCAAACTTTATCTCTAATACTTTGGACATATTGTCAGGAGGGAGCAGTCACTGGAGAAGGATATCATATTTGGTAAGGTAGAGGGTCAGAGAAAAAGAGGAAACTTCCAGTGAGATGGATTGTCAAAGTGGCAGCATCAATGGGTTCAAGCGTGGCAACGATAGTGAGGTTGGCCCAGGATCGGGCAGTGTTTCGTTCTGCTGTGCGTAAGGTTACTATAAGTCAGTACCAACTTGATTGCACCTAACAATAACAACAAAACTAAGAGAGCTCCCCTACTTCCCATGTCCCAAAATGCCATTACTATGGTTTATTTGGTATCCTGGTTTTCCATGTCCACCACTCATACGTCAGTTTGCTGTGGTAACTTGTGTGTTGCTGTGATGCTGCAAACTGTGCTGCCAGTGTTTTAAATATCAGCAGGGTACCAGGGTCGACAGGTTTCTGTTGTGTTTCCAGGCTAAGATAGACTAGGAAAGGAGAAATGGAGGAGGACTGAGTCTGAATGGCTAGCCATTGAAAAACTTATGAATATCAGTAGAACATTATCAGATGTAGTATAGGTAGATGAACCCCTCAGGTTGGAAGGCACTCAAAATACAGCTGGAGAAGAGCTGCCTCTTCAAAATAGAGTTGACTGTGATGGCGTGAATGGAGTAAAGCATTTGGGACCTTCATTTGCTGATGGGACACAACTCAAAATAATGAGGAGACACATGGGATGTACAAAGCATGAAACTAGGAAAACTGGAAGATGTAAAAAGTGAAGTGGAATGCATGATGATCGATATCTTAGGCATTAATGAGCTGAAATGAACTGGTATCAGCCCTTTTGAGTTTGACCATCATATAGGTTTACTATGCCACTAATGACTAGTCCAAGAGGAATGGGAACACATTCATTGTCAAGAAGAACATTTCAAGATCTATCTTGAATACAACACTGTCCAGATAGAATAGTATCCATACATCTACAAGGAAGACCAGCTAATATACTATTATTAAAATTTATGCACTAATCACAAAGTCAATGATGATGAAATTGAAGAATTCTACCAATTTCTTCAGTGTGAAATTGATCAAACATGCAATCGAGATGTATTGATAATTCTGGTGATTGGAATGCTAAGGCTGGAAACAAGAAAAAAGGGCCAGTAGTTGGAATATATGACCTTGGTGATAGAAATGATGTTAGAGATTGCATGATATAATTTTGTAAGACCAATGACTTACTAAATGCAAATATCTTTTTTAAAAAACATAAAGGCAATTATAAACATGGACTTCACCAGAGAGAATACAAAGGGATCAAATTGACTATCGGCAAGAGATAGTAGAAATACTCAGTATCACCAATCAAAAGAAGGCCAGGTGTTGACTGTGGAACAGATCATAACCTGCTCATATTGCTCAGGAAGAAGAGGAAGAAACTTAAAACAAAGTCCACGAGAGCCAAAATAGGACCTTGAATATATCCTCCTTATATTTAGAGATCATCTGAAGAACAGATTTGATGCATTAGACACTAAGATCAAAGACCAGTTGAACTGTGGGATGATATCAAGAACATCATACAGGAAGAAAGCAAAAGGTCATTAAAAAGTCAGGAAAGAAAGAAAAGACTAAAATGGATGTTAGAAGAGATTCTGAAACTTATTTTCCTGCATTGAGATGGTAAAACAAGTGGAAGAAATGAGGATGTAAAAGAGCTGAATAGAAGACTTCAAAGGGTAACTCAAGAAGATAAAGTATTATGATGAAATATTGAAAGGCCTGGAGTTAGAAAATCAAAAGGGGAAAACATGCTCAGCATTTCTCAAGTTGATAGACCTGAAGGAAAAAATGAAGCCTTGACTTGAAATATTGAAGAATTCTTCTATGGGAAAAATATTGAACGATGCAGGCAGAATTAAAAGACGATGGAAGGAATACACAGAGTCACGGTATCAAAAAGAAATGGTTGATGCTCAACCATTTTAAGAGGTAGCATATGAAATCTTTCAAAACACTGATGCAACACTAGAAATTGGAAGACATCTATCTACCTGACCAACCGACTCAAAGAGACCCATATCTGTGCCCATTCCAAAGAGAGGTGACCCAAAAGAATGCGGAAATCATTAATATCCCATGGAAGTAAAGTTTTGCTGAAGATAATCTAAAAATGGTTGCAACACTACGTTGACAGGGAACTGTCAGAAATTCAAGCCAGATTCAGAAGAGGACGTGGAATGAGGAGTCATTACTGATGTCAGATGGATCTTGGCTGAAAGCAGAGAATACAGGAAAGATGTTTACCTTTATTGACTATGCAAATGCTTTCGGCTGTGTGGATCATGACAAGTTATGGATAATATCGCAAGGAATAGGTATTCCAGAACACTTAAATATGATCATGAGGAACCTATACTAAGACCAAGAGCAGTTGTTCAAATAGAAGAAAGGAACACTGAATGGTTTAAAATTAGAAAAGGTATGTGCCAGGGTTGTATTCGTTCACCATATTTATTCAAACTGTATGTGGAGCAAATAATAAAAAAAAACCGGATTATATGAAGAACGTGGCATCAGGATTGGAGGGAGACTTGTTTATTATATACAATATGCAGATGACACAACCTTGCTTGTTGGAAATGAAGAGAACTTAAAATACCTACTGATAAAAATCAAAGACAATAGTCTTCCTTCAGTATGGACTGCACCACAATGTAAAAACAAAAATACTCATCAGTGAACCAATAAATAAGACCATGCCAAATGGAGACAATACTGAAGTTGTCAAAGACTTCATAT
>NW_006408529.1:24599794-24624065 GCF_000296735.1 Chrysochloris asiatica | reverse complement strand
GAAGACCCTAAAAGAATTGATGTATTTGAGTTATGGTGTTAGAGAAAAATATTTAAAGTACCCCAGACTGCCAGATGAAGAAACAAGTATGTGTTGGAAGAAGTATAGCCAGAATGTTCCTTAGAAGCTAGAATGGCGAGACTTCATCTCTCATACTTTGGTGTATTGGTGTGACACTGTGGGTTAATGCGCTGGACTGAAAAGTCAGTTTAAACTGCAAGGTCAGTGGTTCCAGCTCACCAGACACTCCTTGGAAACTCTATACAGGGTCACTATGGGTCAGAACCAGACTTGACGGCACTTAACAACAACAACTTTGAACTTATTATCAGGAAGGACCAGTCCCTGAAGAAGGACATCATTCTTGGCAAAATGGAAGGTCAGTGATAAAGAGGAAGACTCCCAGTGAGATGGATTGGCACAGTGCCGGCAGTAATGGGCTCCAATGTAACAATAATCATGACTATTATTTGTGCAGGATAAGGCAATTCTTCATTTTGTTGTACATAGGGTCTCTAATAAGTCAGACCAGACTATGAGTCAGAACTATGAGTCAATACCTAACAACAATTTAACAGTTTTCCAGGTAAGTATAGTCTTCTTTCTCCAGGACCCTTGGGTAAAGACTTTCCATATCTCTCACCACACCTATTTTGGTGCTTGTACACTGCACCAAATCAAAATCTCACTGTCATCAAGTCAATTCTGACTCATAGTGACCCTACATTGGGTTTCCAAGACTATAAATCTTTGCAGAAGCAGACAAGTCTATCTTTCTCCTGTAGAGCAGCTGGTGGGGTATAAGCCACCAACCTTGAGGTTAACAGCCCAAATTGTCTGAACTTATTTAGCCATAATAATTTTACAAGAAAATTTAAGAAAGAAATGAGAAGCGAAGTACTAAATCTGAATACATATTTTGAATGAAAAGGATAGCTCACATTAACTAACTCATGTATCTTATACACATACAACATAATCACACTAACTGAAAAATACAAAACATTCTCCAGAGTTCAAATTACTCAGAATTAGACTTGACAATCTATTAACCATCTTACACTAGGCTAGCATCCAAAGTAGAAGATTCCAAAACCTTTATCTACAGAACAGTATTTTATAAAGTACCTGAAAATCAGTTAGGTTTTTTTTTTTTAAGACTTCCAGTTAGGAATCCAGGATTGCTATCCTTTCCTTGTTTTTTTTTTTTTGTTGTTGTTGTTGTTAAATGTCAGCAAGTCAGATCCAACTCAAAGCGGCCCTGTACAGGGTTTTCAAGGAGTGGCCGGTGTATTTGAACTGCCAACCTTGTAGTTCAAAATGACCTTGTGGTCCAGTGTATTATCCCATAGCACCACACCAGAACTCCCAAAAAACATCACTTCAAATTACGTACTTTTAGAGCCCTTCACGCAAAACTATACCAGATGCCTTCAACATATAGTTATTTAAGTGTTTCATCACGTGTTCATCCAAAGATAGAGATGTTTTTAAAATTATTTGCATTTTCTGTCAAACATTCTATGCAATTCCAAGAGAGAAGCCGTTTTTAATAATTATCAGTGGATCAACTTTTTTTCTTGTAACTATTTATACAACCCCCCTCAATTTAACACGAGAACAACTTACAATTATTGCTGTAAGTGCTCAGCTCACTTTGGGCGCTGATAATGGAGGAGGTGCTTCCTGTCCTCCACAGTGCTGACTTAGGAAGTGGTCTAGGCAAATTCACCCAAGATGGTGCTGCCGTTTTCAAGGATGTGGGTTTCCCTTAGGGTTAAAAAAAGGAAAGACGTTTTCATTGCTATTCATTTCAAAAGTTCAAACTTTATAATTGCAAATTCAAACTCCTGATCTCTAAATGATGGAGTCAAATGGAATATTTAGAATCATGTGACTGCAGATTTAAAAAGGGGGGGCCTACAGGTTTGTTTATTAATTTAAAGAAAGAAGAGCAGAGAAGTTGAGGGATTCAACAAAGGTAAAACTGTTGTAGTTGTTAAGTGCCATTGAGTTGGTTCCAACTCATAGCAACCCTGTATAGGGTTTCCTAGGGTTTACGAGGAGCATCTGGTGAGTTTGAACAGCCAGCCTTGCAGTTCAAACCGACCTTGAGGTCGAGTGCTTATCCTTCAGCACCACACCAAGACTCCTATACACCCATAACCTACAGTAATTAGCTCCTACCCTTTCCTCTCTGATGTAGAGCTAAATAAGACCCTGTGAGACAGAAGCTTTTGGCAAAGTTGAAATCAAAGAGAAATAAACTGATAAGGCTTCCCCACAGTATGCAGTACTGTTGTTAAAAAAAAAAAAAAAAAAGAACATCAACAAGTCAGTTCAATATACACGCTAGGCTGCCATATAAAAAACAAGGTGAGCTTCCAATTTGACGAGAAAAAGTTCATTTGAAAATACCTAACATCTAACACCAGGTGGTGCTATAGTATCGGTATTCGTTTCATCTGATCTTTTTTTGTCTTGCCTCCCCACAGTTTGGTCTTCATTCAAATATCAAACAGCCTTGAAGCAGAAGTATTTCTGCTTATCAATGAATTATGTGTGGGTGATATTCTCTACCAACTTTTAAATCAGAAATCACATAACTGAAAACTTCACAAAAATATTCCCAAACTCAAATTTCTTAGAAGTAGACTTGATGTTCCATTAGTCATTTCACACTGAATCTAGCTTTGATACCTGCACTTGCTACCTAAATATAGGCAATTCCCAAGCTTAACCTCAGGCTCTTAATATTTTCTCTCGAGTCAATTCATTAGCTTTACACCAACCAACAGGTTATACAGATAACTTCCAAATTCCCACCTGTAGTCCTATCCTCCTCCTTCTGAATTTTAGTGCCCCTCATGTTTTTAATCCTTAGACACCTTTTTAGATTATCTATTAATACTAATGAGAGCTCTGGTTTTCATTTTTCTCAGCCTCAAAACGTTGGCATCATCTTTTCTTCCCAGGATCCTTATAAATCTAGTACCTAATCTCACCAACCGACTCGACGGCACTTAACAACAACAACAAATCTCACCAGTGGCTCCTTAGAAACACTATATAGGGTCTCTATGGGTCAGATTCGACTTGACGACACTTAACAACAACAACAACAACAACAGTATTTCAATGAAGTCCTGGTGTGGTACTGTGGGTTAATGTGCTGGACTGCACAGTTGGTTTGAACTGCAAGGTTGACAGTTCAAGCTAACCAGCTAGCTGCTCCTAGGAAACCCTATATAGAGTTGCTATGGATCTGAACTAACTCGACAGTATTTAACAACAACAACCATCTGTGCTACAAGTATCACATATCTGAGGAGTTTCAGAATTGAAATAATATTGTCATATGCTGCTAATGGCATAGTGGAAAATAAAAACAAACACTTTTGCAAGTAATTACTTTGTCCTGGTGATTTCAATTTTCTCTTTAATAGCGAAAAAAGGAGCTCAAAGCTCCTTGGATCTGACATTTAAGTCACCCACCTTAAGGTTCTACGTCTGTTTCCAGCCATTAATCCTATACTATTACATCAGCCCCACCAGGACTCCATGCACATTATGTTGTTGTTAAGTGCCACCAAGTTGGTTCTGACTCATAGCAACCCTTTGTAGGGTTTCCGAGGAGCGGCTGGTGGATTCGAATTGACTTTGTGGTCTAGTGCTTATCCTACAGCACTACACCAGGACTCTACTGCAATAAAGCTAGTTTCCTCTCTGATATCAACGTAAACAAGCTATTCTCCTGCTATGCCATCAGTTCTTTTCAAAGAGCTCTTTTTCCTCTCCATTCAACTCTGCCAAATCATTAATCGCCCTGTATTTGGTACAAACAACATTAGACTCCTACTGTCCCATCCTTCTATCCCTTCCAACTCATTAGGCTAGCCTCCCAAACATGAAAACCAAGGTCACAATCCATTCTAAAATGTCTCATTATCTACTGGCTAATACTTTTAATTCTCAGAAAGGCATAAAAGGCAGTCCAACAGTTGAATCCTACCAACTTCCTCTCCCCCTCAACTTTGGCTGTGCCCTCAATCCCTCTACGTACACAACACACACACAATTCATTTCTCCAGGATGTTGTACTCTCCTCCTACGCTGCAGTTCAGGGCTGAAATGGCTTCCTTTCTACATGGTCCTCTATCTCCGCTGAGCACATACAAATTAAGCTATTGATTCTCTTCTAAACCCTTGCTATGCATTTGTGGCTCCAACCCAGACTTGCTGAATCACATTCTGCATTTTAGCAAGATCTCCAGGTGATCCTAATACACAATAAGTTTAAGAATTACCATTGAGGCTCATGATGTCTTTGTGAGCCTCACCTGTCAAGACACCCTACTCTGTGTGGAACGGACTGCTGGTGGTGCTGTGGGTTAGGCACTGAGCTGTTAACAGCATAGTCAGTAGTTCAAGCCCACCAACTGCTCATTGTGAAAATGATGCGCTGTCTGCTCTCGTAAACATTTATAGTCTTGGAAACCATATATATAGGGTCACTATGAGTCAAAACCGACTTGATGGTAGTGGGGTTTTCCCCTTCATGCTCATACCACATACTCACTTCTATCACCCTATGGTCCCTGAGAACAGGAAGAGTACCTGATCAGTTCTGTCCTACAAGGACTAGTGAAGTGCTAACAATGTGGTGGTGGTTGTGTGCCATTGAATCTATTCTTACTCATAGTGACCCAGTATAGGATTTTCAAGGAGTGACCGGTCAGTCTGAACCATTGACCTTGTGGTACAAACTGACCTTGCAATTGAGTGCTCATCCTATAGCATCATATACTAAATCATTAAACACTTACACAACTTTTATAAGATTATTTGTATCTTCAGTCTATTAATAAGTGACAGTTTTCTTTACATCTCTTAGAATAATTAATAGATATTCAAATACCTATTTGAATTCCTTTATTTATTTATATTTAGCAAGCAGTTTGACTTGTTTTTGGAGGGACAAAGCAAGTAAAACTGGCTGCAAATAATTTTAGAATATAAATTTACTAGATTATTCTCCTTAAGCAGAAACAGTCTGATGAGTTATTATCATTAAAAGCCATAAGCAAGGTTGGGCAAGTAATCACAACTTCTGCACTATAGCCACATTACAGTCGAGGCTCAACAAGTGTTAAAAATACATGTATTCTTCAGAAAGGCATGTTTCACAGCATTGTTCCAAAAAGCATTGTAGGTTTGCAGGCACTTCTGAATGTGCCTCAGAATTACTAAACATCTGTACCCTCTATATTGCAAAACACAGCCTGAAACCAGGAGCGAACTTAACAACAAACCCAAATATCATGGTAGTTCAAACCCACCATTGAAGAGAAATATGAAGCTTTTCTGCTCCTGTTAAGATTTAGGGCCTCAGAAAGTCAATAGCATAGTGGTTACAAATCAGGCTGCTAACCTCAGGGTCAGCAGTTTGAAACTACCAGCTGTTCTGTGGGAGAAAGATGAGGCTTTCTGCTCCCATAAGAATTTAAAGCCTCAGAAACCCTATGCAGGGTTGCTATGAGTTGGAACCGACTCCATGGCACATAACCAACCAACCAACCACAAGTTGGAGTTGACTTGATGGCAGCAGATTTTTGGTTTGGCCTGCTATATTCTATTTTCACAAGCCTCAGTGCCATCCCATTCAAATCCCACCCTCTCCACTTAATAGTAACTTGTTGTTGTTGTTGTTGTTAAGTGCCATCGAGTTGGTTCTGACCCACAGCAACCTTTTATAGGATGCTGAGGAGTGACTGGTGGGTTTGAACAGCTGACCTTGTGGTCCAGTACATTATCTTTGGCAAAATCTTCTATAGTTCACCATTACTTTTGTACACAGGAGAAGATGAGGTTTTTTGTTCCCATAAAGATTTACAACCTTAGAAAGCCAATTCAGGGTCACTATGAGTTGGAACTGCCTCCATGGCACACCACCATCACCAGAGAATATTTAGTAAAACAGTGTTTTTGTTTGTTTGTTTGTTTTTAATTTAAGGTTTTTATTGTGGATTGAGTGAAAGTTTACAGGGCACATCATCAGTTTCACATTCAACAATTCATATAACTTGTTTCATTACACTGATTATAATCCCCTCCATATACCATCAGTTAAAAGTATTTCTCTTTATCCACTTTAGCTTTTTTTTAAAAAACACACAAACAAAAAAAACCCACTCAGGCATATATAATAAATTACATCTCCAAAGGGCACATTCTGCAAGTCTGCCTCCTGGCCACCAGTTCTTAGTCCTTCTCTTCTTAGTTGATGAATCTAGAGTTCTCAGCCAAAATAGTGCTTATTTTACAAAAGGAATTATTCTTTGATACTTAGAATATTGTAACAAACATCCCTGGTATGATAATGTGGGCTGAAGCACTGGACCATAAGGTCAGTTTATCCACAAAGTCAGCAGTTCAAACTCACCAGCTGTTCCTCGGAAACTCTATACAGGGTTGCTATGAGTCAGAATTGACTATATGGCACTTAAAAACAAACATATAGATAAGGCCATGTATTATTACTACTATTATTATCATCATGCCCAGTTTATAGACGAGAAAACTACTTGAATGGGCAAATGACTTATTTGTAAACCACATACCTATCCAGTGACAGGAGGCATAGAATACAGATACCTACCTACCAGCCCAATGTTCCCTCTATTATGCCTTGGAAAGAGCTGGCGAAAAGTGCAAGTTTGTGGAGATGGAAACATCACATTTAAGAGAAAACCAGAGTCAGAGGCCAACCAAGTTCAAATCTGAGATCTGCCTCCCTTTAAAAGTACTAACTGGGGCTGACTGCTTAGCTTCCAAGATCCAATGAGATTTGGAAACTCAGGATAGGATGGTTGTAGATGGTATCTGCCTATTATCAGAAGGGTCACTTACAGGTAAAGGCAATGGAGATGCAATGAGGACAGTTAGCTGTTTCATCAATAGTCCCAATGTTGAATTTAATGGTTAACGTTCATTTAGAAGCAGTTGCTGATGTGGTGCTGTGAGTTAATGCAGTGGATTGCGGTTCAAGCTCATCAACCACTTCTTGGAAACCCTATACAGGGTCGCTATGGGTTGGCACCTACTCAATGGCACATAACAACAACAAAAACATATACATCTTGTTGTTGTTGTTATTGTTAAGTGTCATTGAGTCAGTTCTGCTCATAGTAACACTGTATAGGATTTCTGAGGAGCAGCTAATGGGTTTGAAACACCAACCTTGCAGTTAGCAGTCCAGTGCTTATCCTACAGAGCCACACCAGGACTCCTATGCAATCTGAAAAGTAAGACATGACAATATTGAGCTAACTGGTCACTCAAGTCACCTAAGAACCAAATCCTTAAGCTACAAAATTAAGATAGCAAGACTCTAGCTTACAGGTCTGAAAAGGTGACATTTAATGAGTTTACTTCCCATTATCTAACTAATCCCAGGGATGAAGGGTAAAGATTTAAGGTCTACTTGCAGAGATATTACCAACCTATTGGTTTCCTTATGCTCATGTAGTTAGCATAGATTTACATGTAAACAACAGATTTGTTTTTATAATTATAACCATGGTCTGTCTAGGGAAATTCTTAAAGAAATAGCATCTGCACCCTACCTTAGTAACACAAAGAATCTACTGGGTTGAAGCATTCCTTCATTAATCAAGCACTTTACTACAATAACCACCTCAGAAAACCTGATGAAGTGTATCGTGTTCAAGTCACATGCATACAAAAGTTCAGTAAAGAGTATCTTACAAAACTTGAACTCCAATCAAAAGATATATGCAATCATTGAGATGAATGTAGGATTTGTTGAATGTAAAATTGATGAGCTGCTCTATGAACCTTCACTCATTTCATATAAATTTTTTTTTTTTAAAGGATATGCTGAGATTTTATAAGACTGTTACAGGATATAGCAGAGTAAAACGTGGAAGAAAAATAAAAGGGGAAAAAAATGTAAAATTGAGACATTTCCCCCTCCATTCTTTAAAAGGAGCTCTGGTAGTGTAGTGGTTACGAATCGGGCTGTGAACCACAAGATCATCAGTTCGAGACTACCAGCTGTTTTGTGGGAGAAAGATGAGGTATTCTGCTCCAGTAAAGATTTACAGCCTTGGAAACCCTGTACATGGTCGCTATGAGTTGGAACCCACTCCACGGCACGTAACAACATTCTTTATATACTTATACATTACTCCATATGAATTTTATTTTTACAAAGGGTATATTATTATAATAAAAACTAAAAAATATTGTTAAGGTCAATGGGGCCAAATATTTCATCAGACAGAAGATAGGCAAGACAAAACATATAAAGAAACCAAGGAAGGATACATTGGATCAGTAAGTAGATTCTAATAGTCATTTTTTATTTCTGTGCACCTGTTAATTATCAGCTATTCTTCAATCCTTTTTATTTTATTAAATAAAGAAACCATAATAAAATAAAGGAACAGATACCTTAATTGATGCTTTCATAATGCTACTACTAGAAAGTCAACACCATAATAGGGATGTTTTCTAACACTGGAAATTAAAGCCAGTGGTTCAAACTAACGAGCTGCTCCTTGGAAATCCTAATCAGAGTTTCTATGAGTCAGAACTGACTCAATGCCACTTAACTACATTCTTTAAAGGGAGTCCTGGTGTGACGCTGTAGGATAAGCACTGGACCACAAGGTCATTTTGAACCCTATACAGGGTCACTATGAGTCGGAATCAACTCAATGGCACTTAACAACAACAACAAATATTTTCACAAGACTGCTCATCATTGGGGAAAAAAATGGCTTACTGTTCTTTAATTTGATAACATTTGTGATTTTTTTTAAGACAAATTTCAATTAGTTGACCACACACAAAGTGCACATTTACCTATGAAGACACAAATTGTCTTAATGAAAATCTGGACAACGGATTTACACAACAGGCTATGTTATACAAGTATTTACTTTCTCATATAGTAGGATAACATATGTAACCACAAAGTTCAACTTTGTATATAACACCGGACATCTTACTATAAAAATTGCCACCAAATATTTGCAGTAAAAATTCTAAATCTAGATCTTCTCATAGTAAATATTTTGTTGTGTAATTTACATTGCTTAGTATGTGCAAGGAGCCTCTGGGTGATGAAAAAAAAGTAAAAAACGTGCTCCTAACTAAAAGTTTGGCAGTCTAAGTACATCCAAACATGAGTAGGAAGGCTAAGTGATCTACTTCTGAAAAACCAGCCACTGAGGACACTATGAAATACAGTGGAACTCTCAAACAAAGGCTCTCCATGACTTAGAATTGACTCAATGGCAACTGGCAATGGTTTCAGGGCAGGTTCAGTGAAGGGGAAGAAATAGAAAATGAGGCTAGAGAGGTGAATAGTTTACAGCTGGATGTGAGATGGCATTAAGAACCTTAGACCTTAAATGGGTGGAGAGAAGGCATTATATTATGTTTGGGAAATGTAGTGTGGAAGGGGAGAATTGCTGCTTTCTTAACATTTGGACCAGAACTTGATCCAGTGCACTAATAATGGGCAGAATGAATTGAAGTTAAATAATTTTTAAATCAAGGAACAAGTTAGGAGGCTAATGAACCTATCAAGGTTAGAGGAAGTGAAAATTTTTACAAGTCAATGAAAGGGAGATTACTGAGCTCAGACTGCAAATAAATATTAGTAAGGCATAAAATAGCAGGAACATTATAAAGTCAAGAAGAGAAAATACCAATACTAAATACTCGCTTTTAGATGCCATCAAGTTGGTTTCAACTCACAGCAATCCTATGCACAACAGAACAAAACACTGCCCAATCCTAAACCATACTAACACTCTTTCCTATATTTAAGTTCAGTGCTTTAGACAACTTGAAAACCCAAGTTGCCTTTATATATACACTCAATAAAACACATGTAAATATCTGATATTTTCTGTTTTCAGCCAAGATCCATCTGACATCAGCAATGATATTCCTTGTTCCTTGTCCTCTTCTGAATTCAGTTTGAATTTTTGGCACTTCCTTGTTTATGCTCTGCTGTAATGTTTGAATCATTTTCAAGTCAAATTTTACTTATGTGATATTAATGATATTGTTGGATAATTTCCACATTCTTTCTTTGGAATCAGCACAAATATGGATCTCTTCCAGTGGTTGGTTATGTAGCTGTCTTCCTTATAGATGAGTGAGCACCTCCAGTGCTACATCTTGTCTGTTGACACATCTCAGTATTCTGTCAATTCTTGAAGCCTTGTTTTTCACTACTGCCTTCAGTGTTCCTTAGACTTCTTTCTTCAATGTCATCAGTTCTTGAACATATGGTACCTCCTGAAATAGCTGAATGTAGACCAACTGGTTTTTGTATATGACTCTGTGTTTTGTTTCCAGTTTCTTTTGATGTTTCCTGCGTCATTGCATATTTTGCCCATAGAATTCTTAACATTGCCACTTGAGGCTCAAATCTTTTCTTCAGTTCTTTCAACGTGAGACATGCCATGAATGCTTTTCCCTTTTGGTTTTCTAATTCCAGGCCTTTACACATTCAATTATAATCCTTTGCTTTGTCTTCTCAAGCTGTCCTTTAAAATCTTTTGTTCAGTTCTTTTACTTCATTATTTCTTCCATTCAGTTTAACTCTTTGTTCAAGAGCAAGTTTTGGAGTCTTCTTCTGACATCTCATTTGGTCTTTTTTTTCCCCCTGTCTTTTTAATGATCTGCTTTCCTCATATATGATGTTTTCCCCCAGCCTCATCTGGTCTTCAGTCATTAGTATTCAACACACCAAATCTACTGTTGAAATGGTTTCGAAATTCAAGTGGAATGTACTCAAAGTCATATTGTGGCTCTCAAACACTTATTACTTACATTGTTCAAAAAAGTTATTTGCAATGAATAAGTTATTAGTCTACCAAAATTCTAGCAAGTGATCTCTGGTGTCATTTTTATCATATCAGCAAGGTCACATTTTTCTACTGTTGTAGTTAATTCACCAGTAGTTATCAATGCATCTTGATTGCATATTTCATCTACTTCAGATTGCAGACATTGGTTGGTAAAAATCCTCAATTTCTTCATCTTGTTCATTAGTGGTTGGTGCATACATTTGAATAATAGTCATATTAATTGGTCTTCCTTTTAGCATATGGATATTATTCTATCACTGGTAGCACTGTACTTCAGGATAGAGCTTGAAATGTTCTTTTTGATGATGAATGTGGTGCCATTCCTCTTTAATTTATCATTCCTGGTATAGTGACTGCTTGATTTGAAATGGCCAATACTAGTCCATTTCAGCTAATTAACACCCAGGATATCAATCTTTATGCATTCCTTTTCTCATGACTTGCAATTTTCCTAGATTTATACTTAATACATTTTATTATTATTATGACTAAGTGCCATCGAGTCAGCCCCAACTTCTAGCAACCCTACATACAATAGAATGAAACACTGCCCAGTATTGCGCCATCCTCACAATTGGTGCTATGCTTGAGCCCATTACTGCTACCACTGTGCCAATCCATCTCGTTGGGGCTCTCCCTCTTTTTCATTGTCCCTCTACTTTATCAAGCATGATATGCTTCTCCAGGGACTGGTCCCTCCTGATAATATGTCTGAAGCATAAGAGACAAATCCTCACCATCCTAACTTCTAAGGAGCATTCTGGTTTTACTTCTTCCAACACAGATTTGTTTACTATTCTGGCAGTCCATGGTACCTTTAATATTCTTCTCCAGCACCATTAACTCAAAGGCTACAATTCTTCTACGTCCTTCCTTATTCCTTCATACATACCACATTCTAATTATTAATGTTACCTAATTGAATTGTGCCTCAGTAGCACATAAAGGTGCAAATACTTTACTGCATCATGTCATTAAGATCAACTCGACTTTGAGGAGAAAGCTAGCTCTTCATCAGTCATAGTGTGAGTGCCTTCCAATCTAAGAGGATCTTCCAGCAGTATCTCAGACATGTTCTATTGCTATTCATAAGGTTTTCACTTGCCAGTTTTTTTAGAAATAGATCTTCAAGTGTTTCTTCTCAGTGTGTTTTAGTGTGGAAGCTCCACTGAAGCCTGTTCATAATGGTGACGCTGCCGACATTCAAACTACCAGTGGCCTAGCAATGTGCAAGCAACAAATGGACAGATCAATGGTGATAGCAGATAGCTAAAATACCAAATAAGAGCATTTGCTTAGAGTTTTAATTGTAACATGTGTTTGTTTTTTTACATACTACTATATATGGAGTCCTGGAGTAGCACTGTGGGTTAATGTGCCAGACTGCAAAGCTGTTTAAACTGCAAGGTTGGTGGTTCAAGCTCACCAGCTGCTCCTTGGAAATCCTATACAGGGTCGCTATGGGTCGGAATCTACTCTACGGCACTTGACAACAACAACAACATATATGGTAGGTGGCAGCATCGATGGACTCAAGCATGGCAACAGTAGTGAGTTTGGCCCAGGATCAGGCAGTGTTTCATTCTGCTGTGCATAGGGTCACTATGAGTTGGTGCCAACTCGATGGCACCTAACAACAACAACAACAACTATATATGGAGTCCTGGTTTGGCAGTGTAGAGTAAGTACTGTACTGCTAACCATGAAGTTGGCAGTTCAAACCCACAAGCTGCTTCCTTAGAAACCCTATACAGGGTCACTTTTGAGTCGGTTTAACTGTCTTGACAGCACTTAACAACAACATATAGAGACTCCTTGTGTGGTGTGTTATAGGATAAACACTAGATTGTGAACCATAAGGTCGGCAGTTCAAACCCACCAGCTGCTCCTCAGAAATTCTGTACAGGGTGGCTATGAGTCGGAATCGACACCATGATACTAAACAACAACAATATATAGAGAAGGGAGCAATGATGTAGTGCTGTAGGATAAGTCACTGTGAGTCATAACCAATCTGAGTCCTGGTATGGCGCTGCAGGTTAATGCATTGGACTGCAATGTTGGTTTGAACCACAAGGTCGTTGGTTTAAGCTCATCAGTGAGCCGTTCCTAGGAAATCCTATACAGGGTGGCTGCGAGTTGGAACTGACTTAGCACTTAACAACAACAAACAACAACACAGAGAACGTGACTTCTTGTTGCTGTTAAGTGCTGTTGAGTCGGTTCCTACTCATAACAACTCTGTATAGGATTTCTGAGGAGCTGCTGGTTGGTTTGAACCACCACACTTGTGGTTAACAGTCCAATGCTCATTCTACAGCTCTACTCCAGGTTATGAATCGGGCTGTGAACCGCAAGGTCAGCAGTTTGAAACTACCAGCGGTTCCGCAGGAGAAAGATGAGGTGTTCTGCTCCCGTAAAGATTTACAGCCTCGGAAACCCTGTGCAGGGTCAGAAACCCTGTGCAGGAAACCCAGTCGGAACTGACTCCACGGCACTTAACAACAACAACAATTCTGTATGGCTCTGTGAGTTAATGCACTGTTCTACAAAGTCAGTTTGAACCGCAGTTGTTCCTTGAAAACTTTATCAGGGTTGCTATGGATTGGAACCAACTTGATGGACAAGAAATTAACAATGAGTTGATATAATGTTAAGTGCCATCAAGTAGGTTCCAAAGACCTTGTTTGTATAGGGTTTCTGATGAGCAGCTGGTGAGCTTGAACCGCCGACCTTGCAGTTCAAACAACTTTGCAGTCTAGCACATTAATCCACAGCACCACACCCGGACTCCTTTAATGACTTGTTCTTGTTGTTAAGTGCAGTCGAGTCGGTACCAACTCATAGTGACCTTATACACAGCAGAACGAAACACTGCCTGATGCTGGACCAACCTCATTACTGTCGCCATGCTTGAGTTCATCAATGTTGCCACTTGGCCAATCCATCTCATCGGAGGTCTTCCTCTTTTTCTCTGACCCTCCAACTTACCAAACATGATCTCCTTCTCCAGCGACTGGTCCCTCCTGACAATATGTCTGAAGTATGAGAGATGAAGTTTGGCTATCCTGGCCTCCAAGGAGCACTCTGGCTACATGTCTTCCAAAATGAATCTATTGGTTCTTTTGGCAGCCCATGACACATTAAAATTAGAGAAACAGTATATACTATAGTGGTTACATGCTAATAATCCAGAATGCCTAAATTCAAACCCAGCTCTACCACACACTTGACAAGATACCCAGGCAGGTTACCTAGCCGCTCTGGCTCCTGTTTCCTCATTTGTAGGAATGGGAGTGAGCCTAATGATATCTGTTACTATTGTTGTTAAGTGCCCCGGAGTCAGTTCTGACTCATAGCAAGCCTGTATAGGATTTCCAAGGAGCAGCTGGTGGGTTTGAACTTCTGGTCTTGTGGTTTGCAGTCAGTGCTGACCCTACAGGTATTTATAAGTTTTAAAGTTTACAATAATACGTGCCGCAAGAAAAGAAACTCTATTGTCATAGATTTACTTCTGTGAAGATTTAATTCCGTAAATCTTACAGCCTCTGTGTGATATGCCAGTATGAGTCAAAATTGACTCAGTACAAGTGAGCTGGGTTTGGTTTCTCATCTTTGTGAAAACAGACTGCCACATCTTTCTCCCATGGAGCAGCTGGTTGGTTTGAAGCACCCCCTCTTTCAATAACAGTGGAGCTCTTTGATCTCTACACCAGGCTCCTAGCTGGCACACAGTAAGTACCATAAAAATACTTACAACTAGCTTCACCACACACCAAAATTTAAAACTGGAATGAAAAGTAAAAATGTTTAAAACAAAATAACAAAAATGTGAAATATATGTATTTCTCTTGTGTGGGAAAGGGCTTGTTAATTAAGCACAAGAACACAGGAAACAATTAAGAAAAAGACATTTGACACCACAAAAATAGAAAACTTACAATCACCATAAGCAAAATAAAAGGATGTATATATAGTAAAGCACAGAATAAGGGATTAGTGTCATTAGTATAAACGGTCTCTGGTGGTGTGGTGGATTAAGTGTTCAACACCATTGTTAACAACAAGGATGCTGTTAACAACAAGGATGGTAGTTCAAACCCACCAGCTGATCTGAAGGAGAAAGATGAGACTGGCTATTACTATAAAGATGTACAGTTTCAGAAGCCCTAAGAAGCAGTTCTACTCTGTCCTATGGAGTCACTAAGAGTCTGACTCAGTGGTAGTGAGCCTGGGTTCTTAGTCTGTAAGGGACAGTTAATAAACAAATCAACCAAGTCCTATACCCCAAAATATCAGTCAACAAAAGCTCTAAACACGAGTAAACAATCCATATAATTTAAATACACACATTTAACCTTACTGTGTCAAACACCTGTTTTACCCAACTGTCATTCCTACTTCCCATCTCCATTACACACATACCATAGAAAGGTTTAATAAGCCAGATAATCACTTTCCCGTCCTTCCTTGAAGTTAGCAGTGACCATGTGAGCCGGTGTGTGTCGACAAGGCTGCTAGAGGACAGGCTGCTGAATAAGACTTTTCCTGACTGATAAAAGTAGAGAGGCATGTCAGGAGAACACCCTTGACTCTGGGACACTGTCCTTAGCTTCCAGTCCTTTAACACAGTAGCAGAAGGACATGACACTTGGAACTCTTAGCGACCATATTTTAACTGAAAAGTCAATCAAAAGCAACATGCTGAGGCAGGAGTGGTAGAAGGTCAGAAAGATGGACATTATTGAATCACCAAACCTGGAACTGCCTATCTCTAGATGTCCTATTAAATAAATACATAATCTTCTGGTTTAAGTCAACTGGCTGGGTTTTCTGTTACCTGCTGCAAATTGTGTTCTTAACTGTTACATTCCCATGTCAACAGTAGTTGGCACAGTGTTTCTCCTTTAAATATTTAACTCAGCTCCCAGTATACTACTTGTGAGTGATTGGCTTCCTTTCTTTCTAGCTGTACTTTCTTGGTCTCTTTATGGTCCCCTTACTATCTCCCCAGATTTTAAATTTAGGCATACTACAGAAGTACTTAGGAATACTCCAGGGAGCACTTTAGCAGAACCTCGGATCTTTTCTCTGTTGTAAAGTGCCCTTGAGTTCAGTTGGTTCGGACTCCTAGCGGCCCTGTATAGGGTTTCTGAGGAGCGGCTGGTGAGTTTGAACCACTGACCTTGTAGTAGAGTTCTTATCCTATGGTGCCACATCAGGATTCCTTTTCTCTTTCTGTACTCAGTAGTTATGTACCATGGAGTTGATTCTGATTCACAGCAACCCTGAATAAAATCTATACGAGAACATAGGCTGTAAATCTTTATGGGATTTTTTTTTCCAATGGAGCAGCTGGTAGATTCGATCTGCTGACTTTATGATTAGCAGGCCAACTTGTAACCCACTACACTACCAGAGCCCTTTTACTATACTCATCTTCTTGGTAATCTTATCCAACCTGTTGATTTTAGCTACTATCTATATGCTAATCTACCAGCTGCTCCGTGGGAGAAAGATGAGGCTTTCTACTCCAGTAAAGATTTACACCCTCGGAAACCCTGTACAGGGTCGCTATGAGTCAGAATCGAATCGACGGCACTTAACAACAACAACAACATATGATCATCTATAGGACTCCTGGTGTGATGCTGTAAGAACAGCCCTGGACTGCGAACCAAAAGATCGGCAGTTCAAACCCACCAGCTGCTCCTCAGAGGCCCTATACAGGGTCTCTTGAGTCAGAACCGACTTAATGACACTCAACAATAACAACATATGCTGATGGTTTCCAACTTTTAATCATCATATACAAATCTAGAGAACGTCTATGCACTCTAGATTTGTATACACAACCATCTACCTTACTGGTAGCATACTGGTTACAAATCGGGCTGCTAATCTCACGGTCACCAGTTTGAAACTACCAGCTGTTCTGGGGAGAAAAGAGAGGCTTTTTGCTCCCATAAAGATTTACAGCCTCGGAAACCCTGTACAGGGTAACTATGAGTTGGGACCAACTCTGCGGCACATAACAACAACAACAATAACCTTACATCTCGAGTTATGGATTAATCTTCTACCAGCCATTCTGTTGGAGAAAGATGAGGCTTTCTGCTCCTGTAAAGATTTACAGCATCAGAAACCCTATGCAAGGTCGCTATGAGGCAGAACGAACTCCATGGCACACCGCCACCACCACACCATCATAGGGTTTCTGAGGCTGTAAATCTTTATGGGAACAGAAAGCACCATCTTTCTCCTGCGAAGTAGCTGGTAGGTTTGAACTGCCAACTTTGTACTTACCATCCCAGTGCTTATCCTACAGTGCCGCTGTTGTTTTTGTTATGTGCCAATGAGTTGGTTGACTCACAGCGACCCTGCATAGGGTTTCCAAGGAGTGGGTGGTAAGCCTGAACTGTGACCCTGCAATTCAAACTGACCCTTTGTACTTACCAGTCCAGTGCTTATCCTAGAGTGCAATGTTGTTGTTGTTGTTAAGTGCCATTGAATTGGTTCCAACTCATTGCAACTCTGCATGAGGTTTCCGAGGAGTGGCTGGTGAGCCTGAACTGCTGACCTTGTGGTTCAAACTGACATTTCAGTCCAGCACATTAACCAAAAAGCACTACACCAGGAATCCAGCCACTAGGTTCCATTAAATATTATGTAAACAAATGTGCATGTGTACATGTAAAAGGAAAAAGCAATGAATAGTTACAAATTACAAAGTTACCAGCTACTTGCTGTTGTTCTTTGGTACGATCGAGTCAGTACCAACTCATAGCAACCTATGCAGAGCAGAACGAAACACTGCCCAGTCCTGGGCCAACCTCACAATTGCTGCCATGCTTGATCCCATTCATGCTGCCATTTTGCCAATTCATCTCGCTGGGGGTCTTCTTCTTTTTCTCTGACCCTCCACCTTACCAAACACGATATCCCTCTCCAGCGACTGGTCCCTCCTGACAATATGGCCAAAGTATGAGAGATGAAGTTTGGCATTCCTGGCCTCCAAGGAGCATTCTGGCTGCACTTCTTCCAAAACGGATCTATTTGTTCTTTTGCCAGCCCATGGTATCTCCAACATTTTCAATTTTTATTCCATCAATTCCTGGAGCCTTGTTCTTTGCCAATTCCTTCAGTGCACCTTGGATGTATTGCATTAGGCAAATCTGCTGCACAAGACTTTTTTTAAAGTGTTGAAGAGGAAAGATGTTCAGCTTAAGGACTAAGGTGTGCCTGACCCAAGTCATGGTATTTTCAATAACCAGCTATTTGGCAGTGGTGAAATATGGGAGATTCCGCCCCCCTTCACTTTTAAAGATAAAATGCTATCCTTTTAACATAGCTTATAATGAGCTAAGATGCTCCAGTGACGCTATGGATTAGGCATTGAGTTGTTAATCTCAAAGTCAAAGGTTTAAATTCACCAGTCACTCGGTGGGAGGAAGATGAACCTGTCTGCTCCCATGCAGATTTAGTCTTGGATACTCTGTATAGGGTCACTAAGAGTTGGAAACAACTCAACAGCAGTGCATATGCTTACCTATCCTAACTGGTAAAATTCAGGATACAAGAGGTGTACAATAAGGTAGAGATGACCTTGCTTGTGACAATACCCTCCATATTCTTCTGTCAACATAAACAGACCTAGGCTCACTTCCACCCGGAACATCTTCTCCTTGCTGACTGCCAGATACCAATGCTGTAGTGTCCTGACTGCCCATATGCCCTCCTCTCTGGCTCCTCCCATCTCTACTGATTTTACCTCAATCTTACCCTTCTATAATTTAAACAATAACTAGCCCTCCATTTCTACCTCCTATTGCACCAATGAAGTCCTGAAAATAATACATCAATCCATGTGTATCATTCTGGTTTTTATTTTTAAGGCTACACTGAGCAGAAAGCATCAATACTGAATACAGATTGAGATATATACTTACACTTCAGAATAACAAGAAAATACTTAACACTTTAGAATGGCAAGCATTTCAGCAAGCATTGGTATTTGTAATCTTACCCTCTTCTTAAATCTTACAGTTATATATATGTTTTTTTTTTTTTTTTAATAAGACCAACTGCGATGAGAAAAGAACCTGTCATCTCTCCTATTTGACTGTTAATACCTCAAGGGCAAGAACCATGTCTTACTCATCCCATGTTTCCTCAGTGTCTGGCACATAACTTGTACAGCAAATACTCTCAAATAACCTATCAAATGAATGGGTTATCTTCTAAAACATAAAATTTACTAATGGATTATCTTCCAAAACATAGTATTTACCAATACATTACAAGCAACTGTATTCTGCCTTAACATCACCGTCTGCTGAAATTCAAGGATTAAACTACTGAGATAAAGTAATGGCAGTGCAAATGAGTCACAATGAAAACACAGCAAGTCTTCAGAGGGTGGTAATTTGACAGAGAAGCCAGAACATCCCACAAAGCACAGTTCTCATGAAGACTTGAATTGCATAGAAGCCTAGTGTTCATGGTGATACTGTCAGTACCTGCCTCTGCAAGTATCTTCACAAGATGCCTAATGCTTCAGGTGGAGATTAAACAAAAATAACATCCTTAGTCACGAGCCTGGGAACATGTGTCCTGTAACTAAGGGTGAAATACCTCTCTCTGGCTGTCAAACAAAGAAGCTGAACTAGAACCTTCATATGTTCCTCAACTAAATTATTTGCTAAGTCTCAAAAGAGCTCGTCTGGCATTCATACTGAGAATCCCTGATAAAAGGGGAGGAGGGACATAGTGAGCAGCCTGGCTCATTAGAATACCAGGTTCATGAAGAGAGCTACTTTGGACAGTGATATCATTCAGAATTCATTACTTTAAATTTATTTCCTTTTCTAAGGTTGCAAAAATGAACATGTCAATAAAATATACATAAATTCACTTGAAAGAAATAACCTAGCCTCATAAAAAGTGTTGGAGGAGATGAAAGAGAAAATTACCTAGCCCATATCCACAGAGGCTATTCTGAATCTTCACACACAACACCCTGCAAGCTTTTATCTTTAATCGCCAAATGCATCTACATTACGTCTACACTTGTCTGCATTAGTTTCTTTATTCCAGATACATATTTCCTTGAGCACTGAACATATTCTGACTCCTTCCTCCATAGCCTGGTTAAAGTTACCAGTGACTCTTCGTATCCTTATCAACATTTTTTACTTTCTTAAAACCCAAACAGACACACACCCCTTTGAGGTGCTTCCCAGTCCTTTCAAATTCAACATACTTCATACTAACACTTCATTCTTCTCTTGAAATCCTCTTCTTGCTACTACATTTCCTTTGTCCCATCGTCTGCCCAGCCACCCAAACATGAAGGCTGGGAAGACACTTGGGACTACTCATCATCAACACAACTGACCAGACAAAAAATGTTTCACTTTTCACTTTTTCTTCAAAATATCCTGAATATTCACATCCTACTTTCTTTTCTCAAATAACCTGTCTGACTCTTACAAGTTTGTGTCTAAACTATCCGAACTGATCAGTCACACTCTTCTGGGGTTATCTATCACTTGTCTAACATACTTTCTTGTTTAAGATATGCTCACTGGCCTCAATGTTCCCTAAACATACCACTGTTGTTGCTTTGGGTTGTCAAGTCCATTCCAACTCACAGCAAACCTGTAAGGTATAGTAGAAGGGCCCCATAGGGTTTCCAAAACTGTAGTTTTTATAGAAACAGACCACCATGTCTTTATTCCCATGGACCTGCTGGTGGTACCTTTCCCAACTGTACATCTGCACATGCTGGGACATGCAGCAACTTTCTGTGTCTGGTAAACTCCTATGAGCACATTCCAAGGCCAGATCAAATGTCACTTCTCTCCTCCAGTCTTTCCAGATTGAGTAAGTATTTTTCCCTTCACTGTGGAAACACTTTGTTCAAGTTTCCATTTAAATCAAGTCAGATAACATTTTATAACAGCTATTATGTAATAGATATCTTATGCTAGACACTGGAACATATAAGTAAGACTAAGATCTGGACTCAACCCTTAAGGATACTAGCAGGAGACAGAAAAGTAAGAAAAGTTACAATACAGCATAAAAAGTACAAAGTATCACAGAAGCCTGGGCAGTTCAGATGGGATCTGAAGAATGAAGAGTTTGCTGGTGGTGCTCACAATGTACTGTAATGATCTCCTTAAATATCCCTTCCCACTTCAACCTTAAAAAGGCATAATTGCTTAGTTGTGTGTTTATTCTCTATATCTAGTAGACAGTCTAGCATATAGCAGGTACTTATAATATTTCTTAAATGTATAAATGAAGCTTCATAGTGACATATTAAGCAAATTTTATGAGTCATTCCATAAAGCAATATTTTCCAGTTATTTGCCAGGTGAGAAGAATCATGTGGAATTCCTGCAAAGTGGGTAAGAACCCAGTGACGTTAGTTAGGAAGAAAAGAGAAGACACTTGTCTAGCATCTTGCCTAAAGTTTCTACATTGTTTGGTTTCATCTCCCATCCACTCTTCCTGCCTCATTCTGGGCACAGTGGGCATCTCAGTTTTTCCTCAAGCATAACCACACACTTTCTCACTTCCAGACAGTATTTGTCCTTGTGTTTCCTCTGTCTGGAAGGTTCTTCTACCTAATACTCAATTGTTTTCTTCTCTTCCTTCAGGTGCAGGCTCAAGTATCATGATCCTCAGTGAGACCGTCCTTGGCCACCCTATTTACAAATCTAATTCCCTTCCTGGCTTCTCTTTTTCTTCAGTATTTATCATTACCTAACATACTATATAAAGGGTCACTATGGGTCAGAACCGACTCAACAACACTTATCAACAACAACAACATACTATATGTTTTAGTTTACTGTCTTACTCCCCCTGCTAGAGCTTTTAACTCTACAACAGCAGCAATCTGTTTTGTTTACTGCTTCATTCCCAGCACCTAGATCCTGGCACAGCAGACTGCTGACCGCTACTCGAGAAATAAATAATTGAAAGTGCCAGCACTACTGCATATAAGTAAAGCACAGACTGACTCTTGGGCCAGAATGACTGGCCCATTTCCAGTCTCCACCAATTACGAACTGTGTAATCCAGACAAGCAATTTAAGCTTTCACACACTGAGTTCTTCATCTGCAGAATGGAGCTATTCATATTTTCTATACCTTCTGAGTTGTCAGCATTCAATCAGAGATACATTTAAAGAGCTTAGAGTAGTGCATATCATAAACATGTAAAACATGTTAGTCATCAGTATTTTTATGCAGACAAAAATAAACTCCTGAGATATGTTTTTAAAATTTTTCATTAGATACAAATAGAGAAATATCCATAAGCAACACATTAACATTAACTTTTAGAATAAATTATTTATGTTTACACAAGCATGTGAATACATTTTTCAAATATCTGCTGGCTAGTTCTCTCAAACTCTCACCTAGAAAAGGCTAAAAGGAAAATAAATAAATAAATAAAATTAAATAAATAAAAGGCTCACAAAAACTACAGAATGACATACATGGAAGCATAAACCTGAACTCAGTCAACAAATGGAAGAGTCAAGAACAGAATAAAATTATAAGAACAGAGGATCTGGGAGGTCAGTCTATGATCAAAACAATTACAATGTGAAAAAAGGTAAACACAGAGGAACAGATATCCAGGTGGTGAGAAGGTCAGGTAGATTACTGGATAAAATAGACTGTCTTAAATGGAGGGAAGAACTAATGGAATATAAGGTAACCACAATGGGGTTGGGGTGAGTGGTTTACTTTGGGTGTTGGGGAAGGCAATACAAGAAGGGGGGAAGAGGCAGAAGAACAAGATAGATAGTGGAACACTGAGACAGGTTTGCATGGCCTAGTGGGACAGAGGTAAATAGTGATGCATACTCAACCTTGGAACAACAGGGCTCTGGGATACAGGGATCTAGGTATAGCTTGAAGAGGGGAAATAATACTAAAATCCTTGACTGCCTTATGAACATTAGTTTCCCTTGCCTACTGTCGTAAAATAGACACTTGAGTGGGATAGAAAGGAATGTTGGGAAACATGATTAGAGAAAACTTGTAAGCCCGCCTTCAGCCTATAACTGATTGGAATACTTAAAAGGGGTTCTACAACTTGCCCAGTGAAATAGGCCTCATGCAAAGCCTTTACAGAGTATAGGATCTTATGTGGAATCCTGAGTCCCATTCACAACCTTGTGAGGTGAGACATTCCCACTAGAAAGGACAAGCAGACTGGAACAGCTACAGTGACAGAAGATACATCTTCATGATGAACCTGACCTATACTCAGAGAGGTAGTTACTCTAAATACCAACAAAGAGGGAAAGAGCCTTCAAATCAAGTATCAATGCTATCTGCTCTGTACACAGGGTAGATAGGGACGGGCAACTTAGACATTGGCTACCTAAAATGAGGGGGCAATAGAGGCACTAAGTGACAGGCTTACAAGGGAGTTTAGTTTAAGAATATTGGTGGAAAGAAACAGTCCCCACTGGATGGCTGTCATCTTGTCTGAATGGGTCTGGTGAAAAGAGATGGGAATAAGAGTCGTAAGATTCAATAGCGAATAACTGTTATCATGACCAATTGCAACTGTCACAATTGTAAAGGTAGAAGTTTTGTAACACAAAAGAGGGGAGTGGTTGATCTTGCAGTCCAGAAGCAGAGTACCCTAGGACCATCAAGAGAGGAATGTACAAGTAGAATGCGGGACCTTATCCAGAGAAGCAGCAGCAGCGCCAGTGAAGGAGGCAGAGCTGTGGGCATGGAGAGGGGGAGCAGCTGAGGACTCTGGATTCATGGACTAAGAAGAGAAGGACTAAGAGCTGGTAGCCGGGAGCCAACTTGCAGAATGTGCCCTTTGGAGATGTAAATTATTATATATGCCTGAGTGGTGAAAAAAAAATAAAGACCATAGGTGGAATCCTGAACACCAACCAGAATCTTCAGAGGTGGGAAATTTCCACTTGAAAGGATAAGCAGACCAGCCTGGAGCTAGAAAAGCAGAAGATACTTCTTGAAAGAAAGACCAACAGGAAAAATACAAAAAAATATAGACAGATCCACTGATTACTACAAGAACAAGCAAGTTGCTCACCCAGGAGACATCAAGGCAAGTGATTGGGTCCCCTCAGAGCAAACCCCCTTCCAAGACTAAGACTCAATGGGAATACACGCTCTGATTGATGACCACGTTTGTCACTGATAAAGGGAAGTGAGGGAAAAACAGCAATGAAGCTGCAGGCTAAGCCCAACGTTCAACAGACTCCTGTGAACCCAGGTGGAGACCTGGTTGGCCAGCAGTGTGACAAGACCTGGGGACTCTTGGGCCCAGAGTCAGTGACATAGCC
>NW_006408529.1:24596979-24598894 GCF_000296735.1 Chrysochloris asiatica | reverse complement strand
AAAAAAAAAAAAAAAGAAATCCTATACAGGGTCACTATGAGTCAGAACCAACTTGACGGCAATTAACAACAACATAAATATGCAAACATTAAAAAAAAAAAAACAGCTCATGAGTGGTCAGCTAACAAGCAACAATTGATCTCTCCATGTGTGATTGATCTCTCCATGTGTGATTGATCTCTCCATGTGTGATTGATCTCTCCATGTGTGGAAGAAATGAGAGTAAGGAAAACCGAAGCTGCTTACAATCAATTAAGTCCAATGATAAATTGATGAACATCAGTATCCATGACTCTATGACCAGAACTATCAACTTCTCTGATAGAGTGGAAGACAATGTGGAACAAAACTCAAAATTATTTTAAAAGACTGGGCTTACTGGATGGACAGAAATGGAAGGAACCCAAGACTATGGCTCTCGGCCACCTTCAGATCTGGAATGGAATGCATCCTCATGGTCCAGTTTTCAATCAAGCAGTGCATGTTGTTGCTAAGTGCCGTCGAGTTGGTTCCGATTCACAGTGATCTTGTATAGAGTTTCCAAGAAGCAGCTAGTACATTTGAACCACCAATCTTGTGGCTAAAATCAACCTTGCAATCCAGTGCTTTATCCCACAGCAGCAGGTATATATGAAGGACAACAACACTGGTGAGGTATACTCACCAAGGACAACCATTCAAGATCAAAAGGGCAACATTTACCTGGGAGCAAAATTTAGAGGCACTGAGAAGGAGGGTGGAATGGAAATAGGAACCTCAGGTTGGAAGTGGGATAACTGTTGTTGCTGGAGAGAATTGCAATCACTAAAAGGAAACAAAGTGTGCGATCTGTTGAATGTAAAACTGATGATCTTCTCTATAAACATTCATTCAATTTACAATAAAAATTTTCCAAAAAAAGAAAAGGCTGAAAGGATAGAAAAGTATATAATAATAAAAAAAAATTAATTCTCTTTAACACTAACCAAACAGAAAACCAATTGACATAAAAAATTGAGACAATGACAACTTAGCAAGGAGAGAAACCTATAAAGGTAGGCAAGTCATTACAAGTTTTGGATGGGTTTGAGAAGAATTTATTAGCCTACAATAAACTGAATTAAAAGAAAATATTTAGGAGGCGGGGCTTGATGGCAGATAGAGTAGAGGTGCAGTGAAGTTCGTCTTCAGCAATACCACAGAATACCAGGCGAAGGGGGTTCAAGGTAGAGCTCCAAAACTCTGAAACACATCGATGGAAATATTTCAAAAATTTGAAGGCTTATAGTTAATGGAACTTGTAGCAGAAGTAAGAAATCGCGTAATTTTGAATCTGCCTGGCTCGGCAGCCCAGATCGGTGGCCCAGAGCCAACAACATGGGTGAGACTAAACGGCAAGACCAAGCAACAAAGCAAGCAGATCCACCATAGAATAATGCCACCAGAACCTCAGAGCAAAGTTGGACAATACACTTTGTTTTGCTTTGTTCTGATTTTTTTTTCTTTTTTTGTTCTGTTCATTGGCCACCCACTGTTTGTGCACCTCCGTTCTGATGACTAGAGGGGTGCCTGAGCAAGTGGACATCCCCACCCCCACCACTGGTGGGTTCTTCTGCTACACATGCACACAGATACTCTCAGCCCAAGAACTGGCCCTGAACAGTTTTGTAATAGAAAAAAGGCTGAACAAGGGGTGTGGAGAGGGAAAGAGAGTTTAAAAACAAAACAGGCCAAAAATTAAATGAAATCTTTAGGTATAGGATAACAACCAACAGGAGCATCTTGAAATTTATCAGACAGCCTTGAAGGCAAGAAGCTGGAAGAGGACATTATACTCATACTCATATTAGGCTACAGATTTTTTTTTTCTTGTTTGTTTGTTTTTGCTTCATGCTCCCCTTTTTACCTTTGGGGGACTCTTTATCTTCCTATATTA
>NW_006408529.1:24594050-24595004 GCF_000296735.1 Chrysochloris asiatica | reverse complement strand
AAAGGGACAATTGAACAAGATGACATAACCATAATAAATATCTATGCTCCCAATGAAAGAGCTCCAAAATATATAAAACAAACTCTAATAGATTTTAAGAAAGAAATAGACGAATCTACAATAATAGTGGGCAATTTTAATACACAGTTTTCAAAAATGGATAGAAACTTGAGAAAGACACAGAGGAACTAAACAACACAATCAGCCAACTGGACCTCATAGATGTGTATAGAGCATTCAACCCAACAACAGCGCAATACACATTCTTTTCCAGTGCACATGGAACATTCTCCAGAATAGATCATATGTTAGGCCACAACACAAACCTCCATAAATTTACAAACATCAAAATACTAAAAAGAATCTTCTCAAACCACAATGCTATCAAATTAGAAATCAACAATAGGAAGACCAAGGAAATAAAGCCAAATACATAGAAACGGAATAACACCCTGCTTAAAACATAAACTCACAAAGTTCATAGAAACAAATGAGAATGAAAACACAACATACCAAAATCTTTGGGACACAACAAAAGTGGTGCTGAAAGGACAATTTATTGTGATAAATGCGCACGTCCCAAAAGAAAAAAGGATCAAAATTAACACATTAACACAGCATCTCCAGCAACTAAAAACAGACCAACAGAGGGAACCTACAGTCACCAAGAGAAAAGAAATGCTAAAGATCAGAGCAGAAATAAATGAGATAGAAAACAGAATAACTGTAGAAACAATCAACAAGATAAGAAGCTGGTTTTTTGAAAGGATTAATAAAATTGACAGAGTATTGGCAAACCTAAAAAAAGAAAAAAGGGAGAAGACACAAATAACACGCATTAGAAACCACATGGGTGATGTCACAACAGAAGCAAAAGATAATACTAGGTTACTATGAAAAGTTGTACTCCAACAATTTTGAAAACTTAGAAGAGATGTATACATTTTTAGAAAA
>NW_006408529.1:24576856-24586755 GCF_000296735.1 Chrysochloris asiatica | reverse complement strand
AAGAATGGTTAAATAAACTGTGGTACATAAACACAATGGAATATTATGCTACCTTGAAGAATAACAAGGAAGCTGCAAGCCACTGTATAACATGGATGAACCTTGAGGACATTATGCTGAGTGAAATTCGTCAGTCACAAAAGGAGAAATACTGCATAGGACTACTACTATAAAAGACTAAGAAAAAGAACCCATACTCAAGGAGGGAGGGGATTCTTTGCTGGTTACTGGGATGTGAAGGATGGGGTGAGGGGAGGTAGGGGAAAGTGGAGCACAGGGTAGGGAACAGACACAGGATAGTTTAGGTGCTGGGGGGGGCAATACACAAGATAGGGTAGGACAGGGGAAGAACAAGGCAGATGGGAGAACAGGCAAGTTTGCATGGGCTAAGTGGGACAGAGGTAAATATTGATGTATGCACAACCTTGAAACAACAGGGCTCAAGACATGGTTGGAATGTACAAAAGGGAGAAAATAATGTTAAGATGCTTGGCTGTCTTTTGAATCTTGGTTTCCCTTGCATACCATTATAAAATAGGCACTTAAGGGGGAGAGAAAGGAATAGCTAGAAATATCACCATAGAAAGCTTGTAAGTCCGTCTTCTGCCTATAACTGATTGGAATACCTAAAATGAGCCTACAATGTGCCCAGTGAAGGAGGCTTCCTGTGGAGCCTCTGCATTACATAAGACCATAGGTGGAATCCCGAACCCCATCCAGAATCTTCTGAGGCAGGCAATTTCCACTTGAAAGGACAAGCAGACCAGCCTGAAGAGGCTAGAAGAACAGAAAATACTTCTTGAAAGAAAGACCAACAAGAAAAATAAAAACAATAATCGCAGTCAAACTGATTTCTACAAGAACAAGCAAGTTGTTTGCCTAGGAGACATACAGGCAAGTGGTCAGGCCCCCTCAGAGCAAACCCCCTTCTAAGACTAAAACTCAATAGGAATACACGAGCAGACATGCACTCTGATTCGTGACCACGTTCATCACCAATAAGGGGAAAACAGTAATGAATCTACGAGCTAAGCCCGGGTAGAGACCTGAGTGGCCAGCAGTGTGGCAAGGCCTGGGGACTCTTGGGCCCAGAGTCAGTGACATACCCACAGAGGACTAGAGTGGAGAGTGAAGCGTCCAGCTGATAAGAAGAGAAGGCATATGCATAAGAACACCCACATTTGCAGATAATACCCACTTGACCTGGCTTCAATGACTGGATGATCAGAGCTCAACTAGAAGACGAAAGAAGGAAAAAAAGAGTAATTTGATACAATTTGATGAACTTGACCTACATCTATGGATGCAGTAGCTTACAAGAGGGAACAAATCTTTACAGTGAGGCTCATTCTCACCCCCTTCATACACAGAGTAGACAGGGATGGGCAACTTGGACACTGGCTACCCAAAATGGGGGGGGGGAGAGGGGACTACAAAGGCAAGAAGTGACTGACTTACAAGCTTTCAAGAGGGATTCTAGATCCAGAGAGCGGGGAGGAAGGTAGAACCTCCACTGAGTAGTATCCAATCTGTCTGGGCGGGACTGATGAAAGGAGATGGGGATAGGTCCCTTGTGGTACAATGGTGAATAATTGTTATCAGGACTGACTCTGAGGGTTGGAAATGTAAAGGTAGACATTTTGTAGCAAAAGAAGGGGAGTGATTGACTTTGCAGTCTAGGAGCGGAGGTCTCTGGGACCATCAAGGGAGAAGAGCAGAGAGCGGGACCCTACCTAGAGAAGCAGTGATGCCAGAGATGGAAACAGAGATGATGACATGGAAAGATGGAGCAGCTGGGGACTTTAGACCCAGAGAGGGAGAGGGGTTATGTGCTGACAACCGGGGGGCAGGCTTGCAGGGTATACCCTTTGGTTGATTGATGATGCACGGAGGGGATTATAACCATGGCAATGAAATATGATAGGATGAAGGTAAAGCTAATGTTCTCCCACATAAACTATCACATAATTCACAATAAAATATTAAAAAAGAAAAGGTTTCCCCAATGTAGAATAGAATTTCAAATTCTCACAGAATCCAGGATTTTCTGGAACCACTGAGGCTGGATGAATGCCTGAAACTACTGCCTTGAAATAATCTTTAAAGTTTAAACCAAAAAATCCCCCAAAATCTTCTCCAAACCAAATCATGTTGTTGTTGTTGTTAAGTGTGGTTGAGTCGGTTCCAACTCATAGCAACTCTGCATAGAGTTTCCGAGGAGAGGCTGGTGAGTTTGAACTGCCAACATTGCCATTCAAACCACCCTTGTGATCCAGTGCATTATCCTGCACCAAATGATAGTTGAGCATGGACTCTTTTAAAGAACTGATCAAAATGACAACAGTAACTAGTAAGATTAGATAGGAAGTTTAGGGGGTACTGAGTTTACATTATTAGAAGAGGAACAATGAAAAGAAAGACAAGAATGGTTCAATTTGAAGAATGTAATCAGTATCACTGAATTGTATATGTTGACATTATTGAGTTGGTGTATGTTTTGCTGGGTATATGTTCAACAAAATGGATTTTTTTTTCCTCCACAAGAGAGAATACCGTCCCTAATTGGTTTTCTCCTTTCAAGAAGAAAACGAAATATCCATCTCTTTCATGAGGCCTATCTTCACCAAGGAGTACTGGTGTAGTGCTGCGGGTTAATGCACTGGACTGCAAAACTGGTTTGAGCTGCAAGGTCATCAGCAGTTTAAGTTCACCATTTGCCCCTTGGAAATCTTACTCAGGGTTACTATGAGTTGTAACTGATTCAGTAACTCGACGGCACTTAACAACAACAACAGCAATCTTCACCAAACCAGTCCCTAAATATCCTTCACTTCCACTGAAATCTTGAAACACTAAGGGCCCTTTCATACTTCTTACACATCCCTTTGTGCTGCTTTCTGGTTGTTGCATAAACATTCATTTGTCCTCCCTTGATACACTCAGTGGGACCCTGGTGATGCTGTAGGTATTGAGTTGCTAACTACAAGGTCAGAAATTCAAACCCAATAGCTGCTCTGTGGGAGAAAAATAAGGCTGTCTTCTCCCATACAGATTTGTAGTCTTGGAAACCCTACATAGGGTCGCTATAAGTTGAAATTGACTCAATGGCAGTGGGTTTGGTGGTAGACTCAAGGAGGTCTTGTGACACATTGGTTAAGAGCTTGGCTGCTAACTAAAAGGTTGGTGGTTCAAACCCACCAGTGGCTCCATGAGGAAAAGATATTGGCAATCTTCTGTAAAGATGTACAACCTTGGAAATCCTATGGGACAGTTCCATTCTGTTCTATAGGAGTCAGAATCAACTCAATGGTAATGGGTTTTAATGGGTTTTAGGTGCAGATTAATGTGCTGGACTGAACCACAAAGTCAGCATTCAAGCTCACCAGCCACTCTTTGGAAACCCTATACAGGGTTACTATGAGTTGGACTGACTCGACAGCACTTAACAACACAACAGATGCTTCATGATTGGTTTAAGTTCTTCAGAGACCCACCTGCCAGCCTCTTTCAGGGACAATACTGGTTAAATGACATAGTCTGTGTTCATTCTTGCAAACATAAGATTGCCCTTTCAGTAACCAGCCTGAGCTAAGCGGGATTACAGAAGTAATACAAAATGTTCTCCCTGCCCTGTGAGTGCTTCTTGTTGTTAAGTGCCATCAAGTCGGTTCCGACTCACAGTGACCCTGTATAGGGTTTCTGAGGAGCAGCTGGTGGGTTTGAACTACCGACTTTGTGGTTCGCAGTCCAGTATTGATCCTATAGCACCACACCCGGTATTTATTTAGTAACATTGCTTTGCAAAAACCATGCAAAATCCGAGAACAAACAAGATGGCTGATAGGGTAGAAGTGCAGTGAGGATCTCCATCAGCAACAACACAGAATATCAGACCAAGCAAGCTCAGGGGATGGTCTCAGACTCTGAATCACTTATAAAGGACTATTTGGAAAGTTTGAAGGCTTACAGCCAGTGGAATTTGTAGCAGAAGCAAGAAATCTAGCACTTTCTAAGGTGCTCAGCTGCTCCTTGAGCGACTATCTTGGGCAAAACAGAATGGGGGAAGGATCAGAACAGCTACAGATACCTGATAGAACCATGGAAGAGTGTGGACATTCTTTTTATCTGTTCATTGGTCTCTTGCTGTCTGTACACCTCTATTCTGGTAACTAGAGGGGATGCCTGAAAGTGGACACCCCACCCCCACCTCCAGAGGGTTCTATTATGCATGTGCACAGATATCTTCAAAATTTAAAGGGACAGTTTCCACATAAAACCAAATGGCAGTGCAAAACAGTGACAGCTGTCCCTGAACTGTTTATCACTAGGAAAAAGGCCTTAACATGGGTTGTGGAGTGGAACAGGCAGACTAAAAAGGAAACAGGCCAAAAATTAAATCCTGAGTTATGTCCAAATGACCAACAGTGGCATCTTGAAGTTTCTCAGGAAGAAGAGTGAAAAGGGAAGTCCATCTTCTGATCACCTCTAACTGGAGGCAATCAGAAAGCATAAAAAAATAACAAAACACACACCCATCTAAGTATTAAGGCCACTGAATATGCCCAAAATACAAAAACAGATGACCATATCAGCACAAGTCCAAAAACAAGATAAAATGACTGACTGAGACAAATGAGCTGTAGGTAGACTTACACTCCATACTGGAAGGAGGGCAGGCTTTGGAAATGCCTGAGAAGGAATTCAGAAAAATTATAAAATGTATCAAACCACTTTGCAATGGAGTTGAGAAAACTAAGGAAGTCAGGAAAGTGCTACATAAATAATCAAATAAGATAGAAACAGCATTGGAAACAAATCAAAACCTACAGAAAGAGGTCCAAATGATTATAATAGAATATCAGAAATGGACAATACACTGAAAGGGCAAAGGAGCAGAACTGAACAGATGGAAGCCAGAACTAGTGAGCTGGAAGATAAATCTTTCAATACTACTAAAATAGAAGAAAAAGCAGAAAAGCACACACAAAAAATCTGAAGAAGATCTAATATTCATGTTGGACAACATGAAAAGGAATAACTTAAGAATTATCAGTATTCTGAAACAGGAAGAATCATACAAGTCTACAGAGGAGATAGGTGAAAAGCTTCTGGAAGAAAATTTTCCTAACATCCTGAAAAGCTAAAAGATAAGCATTCAAGAAGCTCCATGAACCCCAGGAAGGAGAGATCCTAAAACACAATCACCAAGACATATAATAGTCAAGCTCTCCAAATTCAAAGATAAGGACAGAATCCTGAAAGCAGCTAGAGAAAAGAAAAGTGTAACATACAAAGGCAAGCAAATCAAATTAAGCTCGGATTTCTCAACAGAAACCATGCAGGCAAGAAGGCAATGGGGAGACATATATAAGACCCTGAAAGAAAAAAAAAAAAAACTGCCAATAACTAAGAATCCTCTACCCAGTAAAGCTTCCAATCAAATACAATGGTGTAAGGATAAACAGAAGCTAAGGGATTTTGCCAAAGCCAACCCTGTGCTGCCAAACATCCTAAAAGGGAGTTCTGTGGACTGAGAATCAACAAGAACACACAACAACCAGAGACTGACGTACGTGGCAGTATCACCCAGTATTCAATTGACAAATGGAAGAGTCAAGAACAGAATAAAACTATAAGAACAAATTCAGAGGATCTGTGAGGTCAGTCTATGATCAAAACAATTACAATGTAAAAGAAGGTAAACACAGAGGAACAGAGATCCAGGTGGTGAGAAGGTCAGGTAAATTACAATATAAAATAGACTGTATTTAATGGAGGGAAAAGTTAATGGGATATAAGGTAACCACAACAGTGGGGTTGGGGTGGGAGTTTAGGGGAAGATGAAGGGAGGCAACGGTAGAGCACAGGGTAAGGGCAGACACATCATAGTTCAGGTGTTTGGGAGGGCAATACAAGGGGGAAGAGGTGGAAGAACAAGGTAGGTAGTGGAACACTGAGACAGGTTTGCATGGCCTAAGTGGGACAGAGGTAAATAGTGACGCATGCTCAACCTTGGAACAACAGGGCTCTGTGATACAGGGATCTAGGCATAGTTTGAAGAGGGGAAATAATACTAAGATGCTTGATTGTCTTATGAATACTGGTTTCCTTTGCCTACTATTATAAAATAGACACTTGAGTGGGATAGAAAGGAATGTCGAGAAACATGACTACATAAAATTGGTAAGCCCATCTTTAGCCTATAACTGATTGGATTACCTAAAAGGGGTTCTAGAGCTTGCCTAGTGAACTAGGTCTCTTGCTGAACCTTTGCAGAGTATAGGATCTTAGGTGGAATCCTGAATCCCATTCAGAACCTTATGAGGTGGGACATTCCCACTAGAAAGGACAAGTAGACCAGCCTGGAACAGCTAGAATGACAGAAGATACATCTTCAAGGAAAGATCTTTAGGAAAAACCCAGAACAAAAATGGCAGTCTGACTGGCTACTACAAGAATAAGCAAGTTGTTCGCCAAGAAGTCATCAAGGCAAGCAGTCAAGTTCCTTCAGGACAGACTAAAACTCAAAGGGAACATATGAGCAGGCACGTAAGCTTGCTGGCGACCACACTGGTTTACTGGTGAGTGGAAGAGGGGGAAAGGCAATAAAGAAATGGGCTGTGTTCAACCACAGTCCATTGAGTCCTGGTGACCTGGAGAAAAGAGACAGAAGAGGAAGAGCTGGTTGGTCCAAAGTATGGTGAGACCTGGGAACATCTGAGCCCATGGACAAGGACATAGCCACATAGCTAGAGCTGAATTCTTATTCAACTGATATGAAGTGAGGGGAGATGCACAAGAACAGCCAAACTTGCAGATAGTACCCATTTGACCTAGCCTCAATGGCTGGATAATCCGAATTTGACCAGAAGAAGATTTAAAAAAAATTTTTTTTTTGATAAAGGAAACAAGGGTAAATTGCTACAGATTGATGAACCTGGCCTATACTCATGGTGGTAGTAACTCTAAATACCAACAGAGAGGGAAGGAGTCTTCACATTAAATATTAATGATATCCCTTCTGTACACAGGGTAGATAGGGAAGGCAATTTAGACATTGGCTACCTAAAATGAGGGGGCAATAAAGGCACAAATGAGTGGCTTACAAGGTTTCAAGAGGGAATTTAGTTTCAGAGTGTGTGGGGGAAGAAAGAGTCCCTACTGAATAGTTTTCATCTTGTCTAGATGGGTCTGGTTAAAAGAGATGGGGATAAGATTCTTATGATTCAACAGTGAGTAATTTTTTCATGACTAATTGCGACAGTCACAATTGTAAAGGTAGAAGTTTTGTAACAAAAACGGGGGAGTAGTTAATCTTACAGTCCACAAATAAAGGACCCAAGGACCATCAAGGGAGAAGAGCACAGCGGAATGTGGGACCTTATCCAGAGAAGCAGTGATGGCAGAGATGGGGACATGGAGAAGAGGAGCAGCTGAGGACTCTAGATTCATGGGAAGAGAGGGACTAAGAGACAGTGCCCAGCAAGCAGACTTGCAGAATGTGCCCTTTGGTGGTGTAAATTATTACATAGGACTGAATGTTTAAAAAAATAAATAAAATAAAAACATGCAAAATCATTTACATAATGGTAGACTGACAAACAGCTTTAAACTAAGAACCTGAAAAGAGAAGTGTCACAGTTTCTAAGCCACTCAGCTATACACAAAAATTTTTATTTTTAAAACTCATAGTTGTACAATAGTGTGTCATTAAACCAATCATATGAGGATTAAAAGGATGGACTCCAGAGTCCTAAACCTTATCTGACGCCTGGCTGAGCCACTATCTAGCTGCAATACCTCTGGCAAATCATTTACCTTCTTGTGACTGTTTCCTCATCTGTAAAATGGGGATACACTGCATAAAGCCAGTGTGAGAAGTAAATGAGTTTATGAGTAAAATGATAAAAACAGATACTGGAACTTAAAAAACAGTAAGTTTGAGCTGCTATCACTGTCAATGTGATAACTATCATTAGAATTATTTTTCATCACTATCTAGTAATCTGAGAGCCTTCAAAAACACACATATTCATGCTGAGTGAAATAAGCCAATCACACATGGACAAACATTGAATGAGATCACTGTTTTAAAACGTTTTGTTGATAAAAGAAACATTCTACGAAGGTTACCAGAAGTGATAGGGAAGGAAATATGATTCACCCGTTTGCGTACATACAGATTAACACAGGTAATGGGGCAGGCAACATACAACGAGAAGGAGGTTGGCAGAGAAAAGATGAAGGTAGCAGGAAATACAGGGAGGAGTGCAAGAGTAAAAGGAGATAGACATAAATAATGTTAATAAATAGATGGTACATGGAGGGGATTGCAATCATTGAAATACAGCAAAGAATATGACTTGCTAAATATAAAACTGATCTGCTCTGAAAACCTTCACTCAACTCACAACAAAGGCCTTTAAAAAAAAGCGAACACTCATAGAAGCAAAGAGCTGGTGTGCTTTATTCTGTTATAATCAGATTTCAATTTCATATGAATTTCCTCATTTTGACAGAAAAATGGAAAAACTCCACTGGGTTAACTTATAATTCTTTTGTATACTCATTTGAAAGCTTCAAGAAAATGACTATTTCAACCCTGGGTTTGGTTTTCTATTTAGTTTTTTTGAAAGGATTTATTGAAAACCCCAACTCTACAGAAAAGTTCTTGTTGCTTACCTTTTAGCGGAATCTTGACTTTGTATGAGTCCAGTGAATATTCATTTGGTTTCAGTTTTCTAACACAAACACTTCATTGTACTGTAAATGGCAACATGCTCTCAATGATATAAAGGCACAGTCCTTTTGCTCCTTGAATTTCTGTTCTACTTTCAACTCTATGGTGATTAAGTTTCCTGTCTCATGTAACAAATACATCTCAATTTATTATGAGCAACAAGTTAGTTGTTATTAACTTAAAAAAAAAAATTAATGTGTAGTCCTACAACCATTACAATATAAAATTCATATTCAAATCAATATTCCTGGTTATATTAAATTTTCTTCCAATCACATACAAAAAATCAGTAAGTAAATATTGTGAATGTATAACTTAGCCATTAAATTCCTTGCAAAGATTAATAAAAGCTCAAGTTCCTCTTCATTAAGAGTAAACAGAACCAATTTTCTCTCTTTTTAAGGCATTAACATTATATAGCACACACTTGTTGTTGTTGCTGTTGTTAAGTGCCAGCAAGTTGGATCCTACTCATAGCTACCCTGGATAGGTTTCTGAGGAGGGGCTGGTTTGCTTGAATTGTTGACCTTGGGGTTCAAGTCGACCTTGCAGTCGAGCACATTAACCCACAGTGCCACACGAAGACTTCACAGCACACAGCACAGGGACATCAAAAGTACTTTACCATTCACTGGGTCCCTGGGTGGTGTGACTGGTTTGTGCTTGACTACTAACCTAAAGGTTGGGAGTTCTAACCTACTCAGTGTCTCTGCAGAAGAAAGGTCTGGTGATCTACTTTCAAAAAGAGTACAGTCAAGAAAACCCTATGGTGCAGTTCTATTCTGTAACAAACACTTGGGGTCACCAAGAGTCAAAATCAACTCCACAGTGACACGGTTTTGCTTTATTTTGTTTGTTTTCCCACTATTCACTGGAACTCACAACCGAATGAAAGATTCCCATGTTTTAGATTAAATAAAGATATCTATTAGTTTGAGGGCTAGGGCACACCTGACCTAATCCATGACAGTTTTAATCACCTCATATGCATGTGAAAGTTGGACAGTGAAAAAGGAAAACTGTAAAAAATTGATACATTTGAATTATGGTTTTGGAGATGACTAAAAATCCTCACCACTGGACCAATAAACAACATTCTTATCAATGGAGAAAGGATTGAAGTTGTCAAGGACTTCATTCTTCTTGGATCAACTATCAA
>NW_006408529.1:24574345-24576091 GCF_000296735.1 Chrysochloris asiatica | reverse complement strand
AAAAAAAAAAAAAAGTACAGTGGGATATTGGGGAGTGGAGAGAACTACTAATAAACCTAAAGTTCTGTGATGCAGTGAACAACCAACAGTCACAGTAGATGGTTTTGAAGTTCCTGGCACATAGAGGTACAAAGAGTGGGGTAGTGGCCCCTCCTCTCTGGTCCCATAGCCCCTGCACATCACCTGGACTACAGTCACCACACTGCATTTTAATTGATTACCATTTTTTTCTGCAGCTCCATTAAATTCCTATAGCCTCAAAAAAAAAAAAAGAATGTATCCTGGGTGTTTGGTCTAATTTTCTCTAAGTATGTGCACTTGCAGGTTTTCTGATATTTGACCATCATGTGGTCTACCAAATTAAACCAATAGTAGCCATTGCTCAATAGGGGAGCTACAATTTACTCCTAGAAAGATAAGGATTGCAAAAGCAAAGGAATTTTAGGTTCGTAAACCCTAATGTTTTACAGATGCAAAGACTGAAACTCAGGGAGGGTAAATGACTTGCCCAGACAGCTCACTGACTCCAGAAGTGATACCCAGATAAAAATTTACATTGGTATGCAAGGTTCCTGACTGCAGATCAGGGTTCCAGTGACCACAGCGCCATAGGCCACCAAAGCAGAGGAGGTGTTCTAACATCCAATTAAATGAATTGGGAAGGCAGCATCCCATCATCTGGCAAACACCCTGAACTTTATCAGGCAGCCAACAGTAAAAACTGGAGACTGGCTCTTACATGTCCCAACTCACAACTTGTGACAACATCCAAAATAAAGATCATTACTACTCCCAATGGTCTTGTCCTTTACCTTCTGTTTAGTTTTTCTACCAAATGATGTATAACTCAACTCACGAATTCCCCTTTCACAATAAGTTCCTCTGTGATGGAGAGTATATGCTGTGAAGATCTTTCTTCCTATACCCATACCTCTTCCTGGGTTTGTTCCCCCAAACCACATAAATCTAAATGTTGCTATTGTTGTTAAGTGCCATCAAATCAGTTCCGACTCATAGTGACCCTGTATAGGGTTTCCAAAGAGTAGCTGGTGAGCTTGAACCATCAACCTTGTAGTTCAAACCAATCTAAATACACAACAGTTAAACACACTTCTCTGTGTTACAGGCTGCTTACATAAGAGGATTTAAATAGATTTGATTTTTTTAAAAACCTAAAATACTGAAGTGTAGAGCAATAAAGGCGCCCTGGTAGCATTGTGGGTTATGTGTTGGGCTGCTAAGCACAAGGTCAACAGTTTGAATCCACTATCCATCCTGCTTAAGAAAGATGAGGTTTTCTGTTCCCATAAGAATGTATAGCCTCTCCCAGTGACATATGCCTCGTGAAAAGCCTTTACAGAATATAGGACCTTAGGTGGAATCCTGAGTCCCATCCAGAACATTATGAGGTGGGACATTTCCACTAGAAAGGATAAGCAGACCAGCCTGGAATAGCTACAGTGACAGAAGATACATCTTCAAAGAAAGATCACCAGGAAAAAACTCAAAACAAAAATGTCAGCATGACTGGCTACCACAAAAAAAGCAAGCTGTTCACTAGGAAGACATCAAGGCTAGCAATCAAGTGTCTTCAGGATAAACTCCCCTCTAAGACTGAAACTCAGCGGGAACACATGTGCAGCCATGTAAGCTTGCTGGTGACCACATTGGTCTACTGGTGAGTGGAAGAGGCAGAAAGGCAGCAATGAAGAAATGGGCTGAGTTCAACCACAGTCCATTGACTCC
>NW_006408529.1:24561803-24573755 GCF_000296735.1 Chrysochloris asiatica | reverse complement strand
ACTAATTACAACTGACACTATTGTAAAGGTAGCAGTTTTGTAAGAAAAACAGGGGTGTGGTTAATCTTACAGTCCAGAAACAGAGGACCCTAGGACCATCAAGGGCGAAGAGCACAAGCAGAATGCAGGACCTTACCAGAGAAGCAGTGACTCCAGAGACGGAGGAGGCAGATATGGGGTCATGGAGAGGGGGAGCAGTTGAGGCCTCTAAATGCATGGGAAGAGAGGGACTAAGAGTGGGTGGCCAGGAGACCTACTTGTAGAATGTGCCCTTTGGAGGTGTAAATATTATATATGCTAGAGTGGCTTTTTGTGTGTGTGTGTGTGTGTGTGTGTGTGTGTGTGTTTTAAAGCTAAAGTGAATAGAAAAAAATACTGCTAATTGATGGTACATGGAAGAGATTATAATCATTGTAATGAAACAAGGTGTATGATTTGTTGAATGTAAAACTGATGATATGCCCTGTCAACTTTCACTCAATCCACAATAAAAAACCTTAAAAAAAAAGAATTTAAAGTCTTGGAAAGTCTACACAAGGTCTCTATGAATTGGAACCAGCTCAACAGCACACCACCACCACCACCACCAGACCAGTAAAGAGATCCTTTGGGATTTGGTTGGTTTTGTTAGTTTCTATAAAATATTTTCACACGTGTGGATACAAAAATCCAGAGACATGTTTCTCTCCCCAGACCATTCAACAGTAATCACTATTTTGATAAGGGCACTTACTTCTAAATCTAACTGACAAGACTTTAATTTCCTTAAGATTGCAGCTGCTGAAATAGGAGTGTTCCCTGCAGTGTCCTCTTTAGTCAGCTGGAATGGCTAACTGGCTTTTTGGTCTTAATCCCTGTGAAATAGGGCTGACTTTTCCATTTCCTGTTCTGATTTTTAGCACAAAGAATTTTGTGAGTCTGGCAAATTTACAACAGTTACTCTTGAAACTCTCAAATTTCATAAGCTTGATATGACTTTACAACTACTATTTAAAGTATAAGCCAGCATAAAAGTTCATATTACAAAAGTTTAACTTTTTAGTCACCCTCACAGCACTGTACTTTTCACTAAAACTCAAAGAAATAATCTCTTATATGTGAAAAGGATGAATTTGATTCTATTAAATTACAAGCACTAATTGTTTTGTTTTTTAAAAAAAAGAAAAAGAAAAACCTCAAAAAACAAATGCTTAATATTTACAACAACAATCCTGTCGCATATTCTTTTATATGTCCATCTGAAAAGCTTCTAAATTGGTTTATGCACATACATCCTTCCCCAACTATCCTTACAATCAAAGTTAAGAGCTGTGTCTTCTACCTCTTTTTTTTTACCTTCATGTGTGGGGTAATGGTCCATGAAAGACCAAATACTTGAGTAACAGGAAGTGTTCATTTAGAATCAAAAATAATCTTTGTGTGGTGTAATGCACTGGACTGCACAGTCTGTTTGAACCATAATTGTGGTCGATGGTTCAAGCTCACCAGCCACTCCTGAGAAACCCTATATGGGGCTGCTATGGGTCAGAACTGACTCGACGACACTTAACCACAACCACAATTTTACATTAAATTTAATTCCTAAATTGTCGGAAGGCAGAGCTATTGCTACTGCTGTTAAGTGCCATGAAGTTGATTCCGACTTACGTGTAACAGAACAAAACACTGCTAGCCCTGTGATATTCTCACAATCGTTATGTTTGTGCCCATTGTTGCAACCACTGTGTCAATTCATCTTGTTGAGGGTCTTTCTCTTTTTCAATGACCCTCTATTTTACCAAGCATGAAGTCCTCCTCCAGAGACTGGTCCCTCATGGTAATAGGAAGAGTTGTACTATTTTATCCTTACCAGAACTGGATACACGCCTGATCCTCTGAGAACATGAGGCTCGATCAGAACTGAGATTTCGACCATCGGTATTTCGCCTTAGACAGGAAACAGAAGGCCCCACTTTAGCTTTTGGACCAGGTGTTTTCCATAAGCTGGAAGAGTCCGGTTTGGATATATTTCTACCTGCAGTGGTTACAGTTTTTGATGCAGAGCCCTGTGGGAAACAGTTAAGACTTTAGATCAGATTATGCTTTCCCTAAACCATTTCCTTGTAGTGTTAGCTATATGACAGAAATACAGGTTTTAGCTTTGTTTTTACTATGAAAACATTAATACTCTCATTTATTCTTGAATTCAATCACCTGGTTTTCCCCCACCAGTGAAAATTTTCCTCTCAAGATCACTAGTGCCACAAGTTAAATTGAAGTTAATTTTTGGTTCTTCCCTTATGGGCCTTTTTGAGGGCATCCAACGACTCATCTTTCTTTGGTTTCTACAACAAATCTCTTTGCTTGTTTTCCTTCTACTTGTCCTATTATTTCTTTTTTGAGCGTTCCTACTCTGTGCTCATAAATGCTAGCTTTCCTATAGATCCTAATCTGAGTCCATTTCTTGGTCCTCATTTTATATGTCCCCTAGATAATCTTGTCCACCCTTTCAACCACCAACTATACACTGTCATTGTTGTTGTTAAGTGTCATCGAGTCAGTTCCAACTCATACTGTCTCCATATAGGGTTTCCAAGGAGCAGCTGGTAAGTCTGAAACCTCTGACCTTGAGGTTCAAATCAATCTTGCGGTCCAGTGCTTATTCTACAGCACCACACCAGGACACACTAATGCATCCAAATTCACCTGTCCAAGTCAGCACTCTTTCCTGGGTTCCAGATCCAGCCTTTTAACAGCTTCCTACACTCCCCTACTTGGCTCCCTTCTGGTATCTTTACTTAACAATAGTGATGATAAAGACCGGGAAGTAGTTTCTGAACTGATTTTGTCTGTTGTTGATTTTGTGTGTTATAGCATTGGTTCCGACTCATAGTGACCCTGTATAGATTTCCAAGAGTGGCTGGTGGGTCTGAACTGCCAACATTGTAGTTAACAATCCAGTGCCACACCACGATTTTGCCTATCCATCTCAAAATGTATCTCTTCCTATAGTAATCATAACATACCCAAGCACTCACTCTAAAAAGTAAAAACTTTTTCTAGATGTCTTCTTTCTTGTTTCCTAAACTCATCTTGATGGGATTCTCTTCTTTCCATCTATCTTTCTTGTCAGGAACACTGAGACCCTTCCCTAAGGGTCTTTCTGCTTTGTATCTCACCAGGATCCAGTTCATTTTCCACTTCACCATGAGAGCAATCTCTCTAAATTTCAATTCAGATTGGGTGGCTCCCCTCTGCCCCCCAGATAAAGTCAGTTCTTGACAAGTCACACTAAGCACTTCTGCATATGGCAGCCCCTGCCATCCTCTTCAAGTTATTCCAAACTCCTCCTAGTTCTGCACCTCTGACTTCGTCATAACCACTACCTGGATGGAATCCCTGAATGAGAATATCTCCTCCTGCTCCTTCATCTTTGCACATGCTATTCTGTCCACCCAAAAAATGGCATTCCCAGCCACAGCTGTCCTTCAAGTTCTGGCTAGTGATTAACAGGGCTCTTCTCCTTGAAGTCTTTCTCAACAAGCCCCTCTCCTCCATTGACCTTCCTCAATTTCTCTTCTATGGCATACATGATTACACACACTCCCAGCTGTGCACTAAGCATATCCTGTTGCTTTACTTTGCAATATTATCTATTGTACTAGGCACTAGGTTTGCCCAGGCAGTGTGTTTTTCCTTCTCTGTACCCCAATAGTTAGTACCATGCCTATTCAACAAATGCTTTATTTTACATCTAGGAAATCTCTGGGTGGTACAAACAGTTAATGTGCTCGGATGTTAGCGAAAAGGCAAGAGTTTCAAGTCTACTCAGGGGTGTGCCTTAAAAGGAAGGACTGGTTATCTACTTCTGGAAAAAATGAGCCATTGAAAATCCTATGGAGTACAGCTCCTGGAATCATCATGAGTCAGAATTGACTAGATGGCAATTAGTAATCACCATTATTCTACATATAGGAAATGGGAGTCTGAGCCTTATTCAAAACATAAACTGTAGCACTATAAACTACAAGTATATTCTCCATTTACATAGAGAAAATTGTGTCTCACAGAAGTCAAGCCAATTGCCCAAGGTCACTTAAGCAGTGAATGACAGAGTAAAAATTTGAAACCAAATCTAACTCCAAAATCTATGCTCCTAAAATTTATTCCATATATTTCTTACTAGTACCCTTCTTTGTTTAATAAACAATGGGAGGATACTCTTAGAGAGAGACAAGAAAATTCCCAAGCAGATGAACTGGTTTGAAGCCCTGACTAACACAGAATCACCAATACAGAACTTCTATAGGGAATAACTACATTTACATTCAACCCTTCATATTAAAGTCAGATGCTGTGTTCCAAACAGAAAACATTCTTTAATTTTAGATAAACCCAGACAACCAAAGAACTACGAAATTATAGGCAAATGAGGGATTCAAATTCATAGCCTAATTTAACACAAGACTAACAGAACATAGGAAATACACATCCTCCAGCATGTCTCATCATCGATCCAGGGTAGATTTAGAGCCTTTGGGTGCTGCTCAAGTGACCAACAGACACAAACAACAGAATGTAACACATGCAACAAATAATGATTCATTCAGTTCTCTACAATAAGTGCAAAGCCTTATTGTCTGTCTCTCAAAAATCCAGTCGTTGTTGAGTTCACTCAACTCATGGCAGTCCCACATGTACTCCACAGGGTTTTCAAATGGACCTCTAGAGATGCATGGAAGTGTGTACAAGGGGAACTAGCAAGTCAGAGCCATGTATGCTTGACACTTACCCATTGAAAGAATGAATTTTTTAGACCAATGTGACAAAAAGGTCAGTTCTGAAAATATGAACCAGCCCTCCAGGATTAACAAGGTACTCCATATTTAATTATGAGAACTAACTTTAAAATCCCTAAGAAAAGATGATGTGTGCTTCTTCTACAAGATGTACTGGGATCCATTCAATCTGATTTTACCACCTTACTTTAATGCCACATTAGGAACTTGAAAAACAGACTTTCATTTTGCACTTGAGAAATATAAGATTAAGATTTTCTCAATGCACAAATCATTAAAAGTTTCATATTTAAACATACACAACCAATTTTGTACTCAAGATAAATGCCATTTAAGGAAACTTCATGTTAATTTTTCTGGGGAAAGGAAGCTAATATACAACAAAAGCCTTCTGTGCATCAATGAAGAATAAACGTCTCTTCTATGTAATTTACCAACACCACACTTATTTTGACAAGAACCATCAGAAGTTGTTATAATTTAATTCAAAGATTATAGGTAGATGAATGCCCTAAGTTTGACTTGAACGAATTTACAAACTTAATGTGTGTTTTAAAGTAATGTACAATAATTTAGAAACAGTAGTTTATCATTCTTACTAATCAAACCTAAAAACCAAACCCATATCCTTCAAGTTGAGTGTGACTCCCAGGGACCCTAAAAGACAGACTAGACTGTCAATCATTTCAGAAGCAGGTAGCCACATCTTTCTTCCTTGGTGCAGCTGGTAGGTTTCAAATGCCAATCTTTTGGTTAGTAGACAAGTACTTTAACCACTATGCCTCAAGGGCTCCGTCTTCCTAACAGAGAAGATTAACTTTTAAAACCAAAACACATCTCTAAACTGACCCAGCTCAAGAATACCTTCTTTATGTTTTTCCTAACTTGATGTCCTTAAATATTCTGACAACCCCCTCCTGTGTGTGCCACATTCAATGTAAACACAATCCTAAAACAGCACTTTAACAGCTTGCCATGCTCACATGTGATATTCCTATTAGACATATGCCCTCCAAGGGACTGGCAGCCTTGCGTCTGTCTTCCTACCCGTTGCCTAGCTCCATGTCTGGCTCACAGGACAGGTCAGTCAGTGTAAGACTGAAGTTACATTTAAGTCCTGTCCCTCCCTACTGCCAAGGAATAAGGCTGAAGACAAGTACACAAAGAGCAAAAGTAGCCAGTGCAATGTTTTTAAAACTCTGAAAGCTAGTCTATTTTTGCTACTGTCAAGATAATAGGCATGCATGTATAAAGGAAAACAGTCTTTAAGGTATTACACTCAAGTAGCCTTTATCTTTTTAGCAAAATTATTTAATTCTCCCCTAAAATCCACTGGTACTATGGAATACATACTGCTTTTATGCTATCCATTAATAAAATGAATTGTTTATTATATGTACCAGGAATCAATACAATACATTGCAGTTGTAAGAGACCTTAGATATCTATCTACTTCAATCCTTTCACAAACACACATTAGCCCAAATACACATTAGCTCTCACGGAGCTGCAGGATGAGCACTAGATGGCTAACCACAAATTCCATAATTCAAACTCACCAGCTGCTCCATGGGAAAAAGATGAGACTATGTGCTTCCATAAAGATTCATAGTCTCAGAAACCCTAGGAGTCAGAATTGATATGATAGCAGTGGGTCTGATTTTTTGGTATTTTTGGTCAGAGGCAGAATCAAGAATAATCCTGGTCTCAAGTTAGGCTCAACTTTCTGGAGCTGCCTTCAAAACAGAGTTATTTTTAAACGGACACTGTTTACCAGCACTCCCTAGCTATTTCTTAAATGTGGTTTAGTACATTATAAAGTTCATAAGCAATCAATTTTTTCCCAAAAATATAAAGTTTAATCAGATTGCAATCAGATACAGTGTTAAAAGAAACACTGAAGCGTTATACAAAATACTGAACTTAAGTTTTCCATGTGCAGGCTTTGTGTACTATAACCTGGGACATTCTAATATGTGCTGATTAAAAAGACCAAGAACTACTAAATAATATATTAACACCTGAAAGTAAATGTGCATATTTAGTTTTACAATATTCTTAACCATTAATAGATAACTAATTGCTAATGCATCTCTGTTTCCTCCACTACCCTCTGAAGCAAGCAAAAATTTCACTTACCAAAAAGAGAGAACCATATTCAAAGGTTTCATTCAAAACATCCCTCTTCAGCTCCTGTTTTTCCATAGGTGTCCCATTTACTTTTTCACCCTTCTTTTCAGGGCTAATCCGATCAATGTTAGAAACATATGCCATTCCCAAACATGCCGTGCTTTCCATTTTAACAGGCAGCATGCCTTTGATCTTCTGAAAAAACACAGCAACGGACCCAGTCTCACATGCAGAATTAGAAGAACTTGCTTTGTCAACATCATCCTGATTCGATTTCATGGGAGAAGTTGTTCTTGGAACCTTGTGTGAAGCATTTTTAGAATGCGTTGTAACATGCACAGCCTGGTTAGTAATGAGTTTATTAAATTGTTGCTTATGCGTCTTGTTAATTAGGATTTCTGCTTTTGTGCCTGCATTCAAGTCGGATCTTGGTGTTTTGCTCACAGCTGTCAACTGTCTAGAGGAAGACACTGATGAGGGGGATGGGGCACTGGTCAACCGAGATCTGGATGTGACCTTTGATAAAGCAGGATCTTTGGGTGGCAACACTTGTCTAGACATAACTTTTGCTTTCACATTCTTGAAGTTAGGTCTTGGGTAACTTATAATTTCAGTTTTTCTAACTTTGCTACCTATAAGGGTACTAGTTTTGGTTGTTGATTTCCCAAGACTGGCTTTAGATATGCTCAGCGGTGTTTCCTTAAAATTGAGTAAATGTCTAAGCTCTTGATTACTCTTCTCTACTTTACTACAGCTCACTGTTGCTTCAACAGGTGAAATAGGAAAGGTTGCATTTGTGGGTTCTAGGACTGGTGTGGACATGTTATTTACACTAGTGAACATATCATTTGCATTCCAAGACAGTCCAAATGAGGAATCCACTTTTTGTTCCAAAGGAGTACCTGGCATCAATTCTATGGTACCATTTTGGTTTCCCAAATCCTTTTCATTGGAAACAATTTGTGTGTCTTCAGTCACAGTGACTTTATGCTCTGGGTTTAGTACATGGATTTTACTCTTATCAAAAGCTGGCACTAGTAATGGGCATTCATCATCTATAAGACAATTGGACACTGTTTCTCTTAGATTTTGGCCCATTTCCTTTTGCCCATATGAGCTCTGTGAATGTGTCTCACTATTTGGTTCATCTTTGGACAAACAAAAGAAGTCTTGTAATACAGACCCATTGGGAACATCCATGCCATCAGAAACTGGTGTTAGAGCTTGTATCTCTTGTTCTCCAACTAGGCTTTGCTCTGACCCATCTGTGTACTCACTGGTGGCCTTTCTTGAAGAACATGGACATTGATTTTCAATATCTGGAACAGCACCATCAGTTTGCATCACCACATCAGGAAATATTGTATATGTAGTATTCTGGGCCTCTGATGATGTTGCTAGGGAGTTTTGTAAGCTCTCTCCATAATAACTCTTTCCTCTCACATGCATCTCATCAGAATGGAGAGATGACAGAGTGGAGCAGGATAAGAATGTATTTCCATATTTCACACCAGTTGGTTGCAGACTTTCAGGAATATGAAAAGATGGACTCTTATCAATGGCATGATGTGCTATAAAGGTACAGTTAACTTTATCTTCTCTCAAGTCAAATGTTTGGGTTAGCTCCAAGGCAGAAGTGTGGCCTGTACAGTTCAAATCATTATTAGGCTTCCACACAAAAGGCAGCGATGGCTCAACACTCTGGTCCTGAACTTCTAGGGAATGATAATTATTGGGCAGGTACTCGGGTTTCTCTGTATTTAAGACCTGTGCAGGAGTCTGACACATGAAATCTTTGTGCGTCTCTAACATTCCCTTACTAACGAAATCACTTGAGGAGGATTTTTGTTGGTCAAGGGCTTTAACACACTGATGGTTTAAAGAAATATTTTCACCATTGTCTATAGCAGAGGTGTTGTCATAATCAACCACCATGTCATCTGTGTTGGCAGAATTCCAGTTCACAATAGTTGCAGAATTTTGTGTAAGTGGTGATTTTGGGTTGTATGGATATGTATTTCCATTTTTATCGCTGATAAATAAGGGTTGTGATTCATTTTCTGCCTTGTCATCTGAATTGTCATCATTCATCCTGAATATTAACTTTAAACCACTGCCATTTTATTTTTTCTTCAAGTTCTTTCAAATGAGTGGGAAGGAAAAACTGTCTGTCTCCTGAGTGTTTCAGCACAGTTAAATGCTTTTTAGTCCAGTATGTGGATTTTACTTTAAAGTTGAAATGATTTGTTTGTTGTGCCCTGGAAGAAATAAAACATTTTACTCAAGTAGTAAATATTAGAAAAAATAGCAGATCTCCCCTTTATTCATTTCATCCACTTTATTTTCACAGGTATAACTTAAATTATAGGGTAATTAATATATCATTAGCTCCACTAGGTATCATTAGCTCATCATCATCTCCATTCAAAGACATTCTCTCATGGCTGGGGAATAGAGCATAATGGAAGGTAGGGAGACAAACTGCTATAACTGCCCCAAGGCTGACGTCACAACTGCGCTTCCCACTCCCAGGCACTTGACAACAGGTTTTCCTTCTTGTTGGTTGACAGAGTGGCTATTCATCTTAATTTGCCAAGGGCATTCTTCACATATGACTGTTGTTTCAGAATTTCTAACAATGTCCCATTTCACTCAGATGGGTCTCCTATTGTTTCTTTGAAGAATGGTTACCAGACAAAACAAGAAAGCTAAGAATAAGAGCTAAGGATAAAACAACAAAGGCTTAAGGCCCTTCTCTTCCTGTTTTCACCCCTACCTTAAATACATGTCACTCACAAATTGAAAAAAAAAAAGTTTTTATCTCTTATAAGTTAAAATGGTATTTTTTTGGCCACCGTTACAAAAGGTTAAGCAAAATTACCATAGGGCCCAGTAACTTCTCTCCTAAGTATCTACTCAAGAGAAATGAACACATAGCAACATAAACACCTGCACATAAGTGTATGTTATTTTTAATAGCAGCAATATTCATGATAGCTAAAATGTGAAAACAATCCAAAGGTCCATCACCGGATGAGTAGATAAACAAAATGTGTATATATCCATACAGAGGAATATTCTTTAGCAATAGAAAGGAATGAAGTATTGATGTATGCAGTAACACGTATGAACCTATATGAAAATATACTAAGTCAAAAAACCTTGTCACAAAACACTACATATTTTTGGCACCATTTACATGAAACATCCAGGAGACTCGCTGATTATTGGTTACCAAGAGTTATGAACCTTGAGTAGCTCAAACAGTTAAGAGTGTAGTTAATGACCAAGAGAATGGCAGTTCTAGCCCATGCAAGAGGTGGCTAAATTTGCTTCTGAAAGGTCACAGTCACGAACACTCTACTAAGTGCATTCATTTCTACTGTGAATGGGTTTACCATGAGTTACAACTTGACACAATTTAAAATGAAAAGAAGCATCTGAAAGCATCCATTAATAATCAGAACACGGACTGTATGAAGAATGAATCTAGGAAAATTGGAAGCTGTCAACAATAAAATGGAATGTATAAAGATCCATATCCTAGGCATTTAGTGAGCTGAAATGGACTGGTTTACAATGTTGGACTGACAAACTAAAGAGGAATGGTGTTGCATTCATCATCCAAAACAGCATTTCAAGATCTGTTTTGAAGTACAATGCTGTGATAATATGCATATGCCTACAAGAAAGACCAGTTAATACCACTATTATTCAAATTTACGCACCAACCACCAAAGCCAGTGATGGTAAAATTAAAGAATTCTACCAACTTCTTCAGTCTGAAATTGATCAAAGATGCAATAACAGTGCATTGATAACTACTGGTGATTGGAATGCAATGGTTGGAAACAAAGAAGAAGGATCAGTGGTTGGAATATATGGTCTTGGTGACAGAAAAGATGCTTGAGATTGAATGATAGAATTTGTAAGACCAATGACTTCCTCATGGCAAATATTTTTTTCCAACAACATAAAAGGATACTATGGATTTCACCAGATGGGAAACACAGGAATCAAACTGATTACATCTGTGTGTGGGAGGAAATGTAGAGAAGCTCAATAACATAACCAAAACAAGGCCAGGGACTGATTATGAAACAGCCCATCAATTGCTCCTATATACATTCAGGTTGAAACTGAAGAAATTTAAAGCAAGTCCATTAGAACCAAAATATGACCTTTAGTATTTCCCACCTGAATTTAGAGATATTTTCAAGAACAGATTTAATGCATTAGACACTAATGACTGAAGACCAGAGGAGTTGGGGGATAACATCAAGAACATCATCCAGGAAGAAAGCAAATGGTCATAAAAAGGCAGGAAAGAAAAAAAGGATCAAAATGGGTGTCAGAAGAGAAGCTTCTTGAACCTAGAGAAGCTACAGCAACTGGGAGAAATGATGAATAAATGAATGGACAGAAATTTTCGAAGAACAACTTAAAAAGGGAAAGTATAATAATGAACTGTGCAAAGAACTAGAGTTAGAAAAACCAAAAGGGAAGAAGACACTTAGCATTTTTCAAACTCAAAACACTGAAGAAAAATATCCAAGTCACAGGTTGTAATATTGAAGGATTTACAGGCAAGTTTTGAATGACACAAGAAGCATCAAGAGAATATGGAAGGAATATACACAGTCACTGCACCAAAAAGAAGTGATTGATGGTTCAGTCATTTCAAAAGGGACCATATGATTAAGCACTGATGATATTGAAGAAGTCCAAGTTGCACTGAACGCATTAAAGAGAAACAAGGCTTCAGGAATTGACAGAATACAAAGTGAAATCTTTCAATAAATTGATGCAGTACCGGGGGTCCTCACTCATCTATGCCAAGAAATTTAGAAGAGCTACCTGGCTAGATGGCAGATCAGGTAGATGTTCAGTGAGGAGCTCTGTCATCAACAACACAGAATACCAGACGAAGCAGGCTCAGAGGATGGTGCTAGAACTCTGAACCACATATAAAGGAATATTTAGAAGCTTGGAAGGCTTCAGTTAGGGGAATTTGTAGCAGAATCAAGAAATCCATTGCTTTCTA
>NW_006408529.1:24520165-24559598 GCF_000296735.1 Chrysochloris asiatica | reverse complement strand
AAAGGTAATACAGAAAGAGCTACAATCATACATTGACAGAGAACTTCCAGAGGTTCAAGCTGGATTCAGAAGAGGCCATGGAATGAGGGATATCATTGCTGATGTTCAATGGATCTTGGCTGAAAGCAGAGAATATCAGAAAGATGTTTACCTTTTCTTTATTGACTACGCAAAGGCTTTCGATTGTGTGAATCATGACAAGCTCTGGACAACATTGTGAAGTATGAGTATTCTGGAACACTTAATTGTGCTCATGAGGATTCTGTACCTGGACCAAGAAGCAGTTGTTCAAAGAGAACCTAGGAACACTGGATAGTTTAAAATTAAGAAAGGTATGCGACAAGGTTGTATTCTTTCACCACACTTATTGCTGTATGCTAAGCAAGTAATCTGAGAAGCTGGGTTATATGAAGAAAAACGTAGCATCAGAATTGGAGGAAGACTCATTAACAACCTGCGATATGCAGATGATATAACCTTGCTTGCTGAAAATGAAGAGGACTTAAACATTTACTGATGAAGATCAAAGAGCATAGCCTTCGGTATGGATTGCATTTCAATGTCAAGAAAACAAAAATCCTTACCACTGGACCAATAAACAACATGCTTATCAACGGAGAAAAGATTGAAGTTGTCAAGGACTTCATTCTTCTTGGATCAACTATCAACAATCATGGAAGCAGCAGTCAAGAAATCAAATGGCATATTGCATTAGGCAAATGTGCTGCACAAGAACTTTTAAAAGAATTGAAGAGCTAAGATGTCAGCTTGAGGACTAAGGTGCGCCTGACCCAAGCCATGTTATTTTCAATAACCTCATATGCATGTGAAAGCTGGACAGTGAATAAGAGACAGTAGAAGAATTGATGCTTTTGAGTTATGGTGTTGGAGGAGAATATTGAAAGTGCATGGACTGCCAAAAGAACCAACAGATCCATTTTGGAAGAAGTGCAGCCAGACTCCTCCTTTGGAGGCCAAAATAGCCAAACGGCGTCTCTCATACTTTGGACATATTATCCAGAGGGACCAGTCACTGGAGAAGGATATCATGTTTGGTAAGGTGGAGGGTCAGAAAAAAAGAGGAAGACCAACGAGATGGATTGGCCAAGTGGCAGCATCGATGGATTCAAGTGTGGCAACAGTAGTGAGGGTGGCCCAGGATTGGGCAGTGTTACGTTCTGCTGTGCATGAGGTCGCTATGGGTTGGTACTGACTCGATGGCACCTAACAACAACAACAACTTGGCCAACTGATTAGAAATGACACACAAGTCCATTCCAAAGAAAGGTGACCTAATGCAATGCAGAAATCATCTAATAATATTGTTAATATTATATGCACATAAAACATTGCTGCAGATATTTTTAAAATGGTTGTAGTAGTACCTTAACAAGGAGCTGTCAGAAATTAAATTCAAAAGAAGATGTGAAATGAGGGATATCATTGCTGACATCAGATGTTAGGTACTTGGCTGAAAGCAGAGAATACCAGAAAGATGTTTGTTATTGTTGTTAAGTGCTGTCGAGTCGATTCCGAACCATAGCGACTCTGTATAAGGTTTCCAAGGAGCAGAAAGATGTTTAGTTTGTTTTACTGACTACACAAAAACATTCAAATCTGTGGCTCATAACAACTATGAGTAACATTGCCAAGAATGGTTACTCAAGACCACTTAATTGTGCTCATGAGAAATCTTCACATAGACCAAGAAGCAACTATTTGGACAGAACAAGGGGATCCTGAATTGTTTAGAATCCTTATTCCATACTTATTCAATCTCTATGTTGGGGAATAATCTGAGAAGCTAGATCATCTGAGTAAGACTATGGTATCAGGATTGGAGGAATACTTATTAACAATCTACAATATGCAGATATCCTTGCTGGAAGTGACAAGGACTTAAAATACTCACTTATAAAGATAAAAGAATACAACCTTCAATATGGATTGCACCTTAATGTAAAGAAACCAAAAATCCACACAACTGGACTAATTAATAACATCTGATAAATGAAGAAATAATTGAATTTGTTAAAGATTTCGTTTTGTTTGGATTTCAACATCTCATCATGGAGAAATTCTTGAAGTTATCAGATATTTCATTTTTATTTGATTCATAATTGATACTCATGGAAGCAGCAGTCAAGAAATGTGAAAAATGTTTTAGATTAGGCAAATCTGCTGTAAAGGACCTTTTCAAAGTGTTACAGAGCAAAGATGTCAGTTTGAGGACTAAGGTGTACCTGACCCAAACCATGGATTATTTTCAGCTGTCTCATATTCATGCAAAAGCTAGACAATGAATAAAGAAGACTGTAAAATAATTAATGCATTTGGATTATGATGTTACAGAAGTAATATTGAACGTTACATGGACTGCCCGAAGAACCAACAAATCTGTCTTGGAAGAACACCCAGAACACTCCTTGGAATGAGTCTGGCGAGACTTCATCTCTTGTACTTTGAATATCTTGTTAGAAGGGACCAGTCCTTCATGCTTGGAAAAGTGGAGGATCAGTGAAAAAGAGGAAGACCCCAACAAGATGGACTGGCAAAGTGGCAGCAGCAATGGGCACAAACATAACATCAATTGTGAGGATAGAGCAGGACAAGGCAGTGTTTTGTCCTGTGGTGCACAGGGTCTCTATAAGTCAGAACCAACCCAAGGGCATCCTAACAGTAGCAACCTGACAAATTTGTGGGTTTTGGCCAGGGTTAGGGGGTGGAGGGAACATGTGTAATTGGGAAGTGAGAAGAGTTGAAGTTGGGTAAGGGCTAGGTAGTAGGTATGGGAAGTGAATGTTAATTATTTGATCAAGTATTCTTTTGGGGGTGATGAAAATATTCTAATGTTAGATTAAGGTGATGGTTTTGAAATGCTGATAATATATTTATAAACCACTGAGCTACACATGTAAACATTTTTTTAAAACATGAAAGTTTCAAATTCAAGAGCTTCTGAAATAACTTAGACTATGTTTTTGAGCAAACTGAAGTTCTTAAGCAAAATCCAATGATCAAACCATGTCTGCAGATATATCATACAGCTAGCTAGATGTTAATTTGAAATGACTGCCTTATCTTAGTGTTTGAATATCAATCAGACATCGCAGTTATGTTAAAAAAAAATATCCATGAGAAAAAATAAGCAGTAGTCTGTGGCCTATAAATTTCCAAATTAAGAGTAGATCTCATTTTCCTATTTCAAAATCTTTGTTCTCTATTTCTGTGACCTGAATAAAAGCTGTGGAAAAACTGAAAGGATCAGTATCTTCACTCCTAGTGTGCTCTGTGTTTCTGGTCTAAAAACAGTGTTTACTGGAAAAGGAAGACAGGCTGCAAAATTTATCTCAAGAACAAACACACATACAAACATACACATATATTCAGAAAGAGATTCTGAAACCTAAAATAAAACCTGTGAGTTTTTTACTGCTCAAAAGTGTATATTGGATAACTCTTATTTAAAACAAACAAAACAAAACCACAGAGCTCTTTAGTTCATAAAGGAGTCACTGAAGAAATAGTTTCATTACTAGCATATTAATAAAAGCTTTCATGAAACAAATTAATATTTTTTATTATTTTTGCATAAAATATGTGCAAGTTAAACATTTAAATCAAAAAATACATTTATTCGTTTCCAAGTTTATGTGTATGAGGTACAATTTCTGTTCCTATGAAGACCACTGTATTCAATAGGTGTCCTTGTTATATTCCCAAACCTTAGCAAATGAAGAATTTGTTCTCTCCAATCCAGGGTGTTCCCTGGGGAAAAAATTCTCTTCATTTTCCCAAAAGGCTCTCCTGGAACATTATCATTCAACCTTATTCTAGCAGATAGTACTACTGAAAGAGAATTTGAGAAATTGTCCCTTTCGGCAAGGATGATTTGTTCCAAGTTTTCTTTCTCTCTCACCTTTTTATTTTTGTGTTAAATTTCTACTTTTGCTTTAATAAAACCAGAACATATTGGTGGTTTTACAAATTGTATTGTATCCTTGGAGTCCTAGTGTGCCACTGTAGGATAAGCACTGAACTGGTAACCACAAGGTTGGCAGTTCAAACCCACCAGCTGCTCCTTGGAAACCATATACAGGATTGCTGTGAGTTGGAACTGACTCAACCGCATTTAACAATAACAGCATAGGAATATAAGGGCATTGCGTAATGGGTCCATTGAGGTTAAGTTGAAGAATATGTGTCAGAGGGTGGTGGAAATTTAGGTACTGTTCCTAAGTTGGAGAGAAATTAAATTTCCAGAAGACAAAATGGCCAACTTTCAACATTTTTGACATAAGTTCTAAGGGAAGACTAGCGTAGTGGTTACGAATCAGGCTGCGAACCACAAGGTCAGCAGTTCGAAACTACCAGCTGTTCCACGGGAGAAAGATGAGGCTTTCTGCTCCCGTAAAGATTTACAGCCTCGGAAACCCTGTGTAGGGTCACTATGAGTTGGAACCGACTCCATGGCACATAACCACCACCACCACCACTTTACAGTATAGTGACTTGAAGCTATTGTTTTCTTTGGTGAATGATGAACCGCTAATGATAAACTATAGAACCTCTTTGGCATCCATATCTCTATACATACTAATTCTTTATTCTTATCTATATACCCCCAAACTCTAAACCCATTGTCTTGAAGTCAATTTTAACTCATAGTAACCCTATAGGACAGAGTAGGCATCCTGATGTGGTACTGCAGGATAATACGCTGGACCACACGGTCAGTTTGAACCTGAAGATCAGAGGCTCAAACCTACCAGCCACTCCTTGGGAATCCTATACAGGGTCTCTATGAGCTGGAACTGATTCGACAGCACTTAACAACAACAATGGGACAGAGTAGACCTGGTCCCATAGGATTCCTAAGGTTGTAAATCTTTACAGAATCAGACTGTCACATCTGTCTCTCACAGAGTTGCTGGTAGGTTCAAGCCACTGACCTTCCAGTTTACAATGGAGTGCTTTAACCATTGAGTCAATATATACATATATATACATATATATAATTATTACTAAGTTTAAGAACTGGTAAATATGAAGTAGACTAAATGGTCAATAAAAAGAACTACTAGCACAAGCTTTGAGTTGTACTAGTTGAAAAAGTTATATATTATTTTTAGGTCTCTGAAAAAAATACTTTCTAAATCTTAGCTTAAGAAGAATACTTGTTTAGTCCCAAAAGATAAAAATTCCATTAGTTCTTACAATGAATTAGAATTATTTTAATTAAAATCATTATCACATAATTGCATCCATTATCTTATTAAAACTGGAAGTAATTTTAGAGAACCAATTCCAACATTTTACAAATGAGGAATCAGAACTTTGAGAAATAGCTGAATGACTTGGCCAAAATAATTCTTAGTAGCAGAATTAGGCATGGTACTGCTGAATAAATACTCCACCACAAGGTCTGTTTGAACCAAAAGGTCAGTGGTTCAAATTCAACCATTGCTCCTCGGTAACCCTATACAGGGCTGCTATGGGCCTGAACCAACTCAATGACATTCAACAACAACAAAAACACACAATAGCTCAGTGTTTTATTTCATCACCTGAACTACAAATAAATGCAAGGAAGCAGGAACGATGATTTATAAATTCTCCTATTACCAAAGGACCTAGACCAGTAATTTGTACTTAATATGCCTAAAATTATTAAAACAAACTATAATTATAAGCAAAGAGTATGTTTTACTAAGTCACACATGAAAATTAGCTTCATTTTATTATAGTCACACAGAACTTTGATTTTACTCCCAATTTATGTCAATATATGATAAGTCAGTTATTTAAGATGAGAATGCAACATAGTTATAACTTATAGATGCCATATCATAAAATCATGTTTGTCTTTATAGAAGTATTTAATAATTCACAAATCACAAGTAATGGAGTAATTCACTCAGTTCTCTAGGTTTTAGATCTAAAACATCACCTGATGTTCAACTTGCTTTTAAACAGAAGAGATTTGCATAATATCTAAGCTATACATTTTATTTTAATCTAAAGCGAAAAACAAAGCAGTTGATTGGTGTATGTTCTATTGCATATGTTTTAAGGTCAATTTCCTAAAAGTATATGCCAGTTAAATACAGGAGAAAACATGCAGTTGGTTTAATGGATTTCAAAATGCAAGACTATGGAAGCGACACATTAAAAAACAAAACAAACAAACAAACAAAAACTATAAATCATTTGGAAAACAAGTACAAATTTGAAGCCATATTCTTTCAAAACTTTGTGCTTCTAAAATCAACTGAATCTCTTGCTAAAAAATGCAGACTGATTACATGTGACTGGCTGGGGCCTGAGACTGCATTTCTATCTATCTCCTTGGTGATACTGATGAACAGCCTTTGGTTGGAGTACCAAGAATGTAGCAAAGAAGACCCCCAAGAAAGAAAAGCCTAGAGTGGACTGCGACCTTTGGATCTGGGTTCCCTGCTTTGTGAAGCTGCTAGATCCAGGGAAAGACTGATGTCCAGACACATGTAGGAAAGTTAGGCCTACAGATGCTCAAAGGAGACAGAGATCTTTTCCCAGAGCCAACAAAGAGAAAAGGCCATCCTCTCCAGCTAGCAATCTGAATTTGGACTTCAAGCCTCCTAAACTGTGAGAGAATAAATTTGTTTGTTAAAGCCATCCTAGCTTCAAAAAAATAATGTAATACAGAGCTTGGAGTAAAAGAAAACCAGTCTCCCCAACAAGATCAATTAAACTAATGGAACATCAGAGCCAGTTAATTTGCACATTCGATTATACTTGTTACTATAAGTGGGCATAGACTTTCTTTACCTATGAACCCTTAACTTATTCATGTAAACTAACCCTTCAAATAACTAATATTCCCTCTATACACAATCACCAAATAGTCGTATACTCATAAAGTGTTCCTTCTATCCCATTTCTGATGGAGCACAATTAGCACATCCCAGGCCCCTCCTGTCCTTTTACTCATTCCACTAGAAGTAACGTCACTTAGTGGATTTTTCAGAGCTAAGAATTAACTGGGATAGCTCAGATTGGCTCTGCTTCTGCCTCTTATACTCTTGGGAATGAACTGCCCAGCAAGGCCAAGACTAGACCGAGGTGAGTAAGACATTTGCCTCAGGTGCTACATTTAAAATAGGATTAGTAACTGTATGAACTGCCAACCTTGTGGTTCACAGTCTAGTGCTGATTCTATGTCGTATATAATGCTCAAGGCCTACTGGTCACAGAACTGGAGCAGAGTCCCAGGGCCAGGCATTCTGCTGAGCTAGACATTAGCCTTTCAGCTGCTGGATCTTCAAGAGATCCAAGGAATCACCCACCCAGGAAGGCTACAATAGCTGCAACAACCCAAAGATGCCTGCAGGGATCTGGGAAGTAGGTACTATTCATAAACCATTACAGAAAAACATCTATTTTCTAAGAACCAGGTCGACCATTCTAAATAGCAATGTTGAAAAAGGGGGTATTATTTATTTTACAGCCTCAAAACTGTAAATATGGTATACTGGGCAACAAACATTGAGAAATCAAAGGGGAGTGGGAATGACTGGACTAAAATACATGTATGGTAATTGAGGTTTCTGGCATGGTTTTGGGGGCAAGAAATAGGCCAGATATTTTTTCACATGAATGGTTTACAGCCTCCATTTTGCAATCCAGCTCACTTTTTAAATTGAGATGTTAGCTTTTGAATGTCCCGGGCTGTTTTAAACCAAAGACGATGCATTCTTTTGACCTTCATGGGAAATCCCAGCTCCTGGCTGATTTGTCCATAAGAAAGTGGCTGCTTCCATAAAAGGAGAGCTGTTTGTATATGTCTGTAGCTTCAAGAAAACAAGGCCTGAGCTGCATATCTAAAGCAAAGCCATCTGGGTCTTGGCACAATCACAGGCTTTTAGCAGGCAGGCTCCTTGTACTGGCCACTGAGCTGGACCTTGAATGATGTATCTTTCCTTGGCATGTATGTACAGGCAATAGGGGGCTGATAGACAGACACAGTTGAGGCAAAAATGTGACTAATAGGAAGAGGTCTTAAAAGACCCTTTTAGACATTGGTGGACAAAGTAATATATATTGCTTAAAGGGAGAATGCAGAAAATACTAATTTATTCTAGCTTTAAATGGCTAAAAACAGGCTTATGCTTTACTATAGGCAAAAGGGTGCCAGTTCAAACCCCCTCAGCAGACTTACAATCTGCTCCTGTAAAGGTGACAGCCTAGAATGTTCTCTGGAGCTCAATTCTACTCTGCAACACATGGGGTTGCCAGGAGTCAGATAAACTTGACAACAACACTTTTGTTATTTTTTTCTGGTTAGGCTACCAGACTAATTCCTCCAAATTCCATTCGGATGCAAAATCAAGAAGGAAATGGTGACTAGGATAAGGCCGGAGTCCATGTGGTTTTTCTAAAGGCTGAGTCATGTCAGTTTCCTTAAAACACACACACCAGAACAGTGAAGTGTGTCCAATTAGCACTTGATTGGATAATTAAATATTAGGGATAAATCTTCCTCAGAGGCAGGTTTCGTGAAGAGAATTCCAGAGTAAGAGGCAATGGAAGAAGCCACCATGGTTCAGAACTGGAAATGCCTGCTCATAACAGAGTATGTCCCTAGGGAGGCCACCTTGCTGCAATATGATAGTCTTTGGAAACACTAAACCCTGGCTCTAGAAATTATGTTTCAGAAATAAACATTTTTCCAGCATAGCAATTTCAGGGTTTGGGATTGACTTTCCACCCTCCACCCCCCACCCAAAACGGGGTGGTAGGTTAGTGTTGCTGATCATCATTTGAGTCCTCTTTAGAGCCACGGTGCTCAACTAACATGATTTCTAAGGTTTTGCAATAACACATCCTTTGTAAACCAAGGCAACACTTAGAGAGTAACAACCAGGATGCAAAATACCTCAGTCTAAGAGGAACCAAGTAAGATCCTAGTTAATTTTAGTCATTAAAATTAATTTAATTCTGGTCTTTTAACTCAAAGTCTTTAGAATGTCAGTTCCAAGTAGGAAGATTCTTTTTCTGTACTTGTATGTGTGTGTGTGTGTGTGTGTGTGTGTGTGGAGTCTGTTTTTTGCAGAAACACATACCCAACACTCAAAGAGTATATTGTTGTTGTTAAGTGCTGTCGAGTCAGTTCTGACCCACAGTGACTCTGTTTCTGAGGAGCGGTTTGAACCACCAACCGTGCAGTTTAAACTGACCATGGAGTCCAGCACATTAACCTACAGCACCACACCAGGACTCCCAGGTGTACATAGCATGTGTTTTTAATAAATATTTGCATAAATTTGATTTTGGATTTTGACTGCTGTGCTTTTTAACACATTTGGACATTAACTTGTATGGGAAATTCAACCCTAAAATTAATGCCCTCCAGGGAACTTGATAATAGCAAGGAGTTTATATTCAAATATAGAGTACCTCTATGTAATTAAAGGAGCTCTGGTAGCATAGTGGTTACGAATCGGGCTGCGAATCACAAGATCAGCAGTTCAAAACTACCAGCTGTTCCACAGGAGAAAGATGAGGCGTCCTGCTCACGTAAAGATTTACAGCCTCAGGAGCCCTGTACAGGATTGCTATGAGTCAGAACCAACTCCACGGCACATAACCACCACCTATGTAATTGGCATCATCTTAACCTTATCCCTTGATCTCATGGTACAAATTCTAGTAGGCTATATGGGACAATGGAGTCCTGGTATGGTACTGCAGGATAAACACTGCTAGCCACAAGGCTGGTGATTCAAACCTACAAACTGTTCCTTGGAAACCCTGTTCAGGGTTGTTGGGATTCAGAACTAACTAGAGAGCACTTTAACAAAACAATGTGGGACAATATGGATGCATATAATTTAAGAGATTGGCAAAAGAAAAGTACATTTAAGTGCTGGGCATACATGTGATCTTGGATTTGATTTAATTAATAAAACTACCAGTGCCATCTTGGACAAGAATCTCAAGTACACTTTGGGGAAGAATACTCCAACAGTGACTTCACTGGGGAGCAACCTTTTGAAGGCATGAACAAAGCTGTTACTAAACGCAAATGGTAAGGACCATGGATTAAGAAAACAAGAAGTAGGGATCTGGAGGCAAATGTTTCGTCCTCATTCCTGATGTTTCTTTGCATTTAACATATCTCTCTTGGCCTCAACCTGACCCTTTAACTTCATTCTGCACAAAGAAAGTGTGGTGACATATCTGACTACAAAAATTAAGTAGACTAAACTGGGCTAGAGTCTTGATGTGGCAGGCAGGGTTAATGTGCTGGGCTGCAAAGTTGGTTTGAACCGCATGCTCACCAGCTGCTCCTTAGACACCCATTACAGGATTGCTATGGATCGGAACCGACTTGACGGCATTTACAAACAACAACAACAAACTGTGCTGAGTTGGCTGAGCTCCCCATAATGTCTTCCAGGCTGTGAACAGTCCCATGGAGAGCCCCAGGGCCACTCCCTGCCTCCCACAGCAACCCTGAGGTGACTTGGAAGTCTTAATTCTGGGGTTTGATGTCAAGAAGTCCATTTCCCTTTCACACTTCCCAAATAGCCTCTAACAGAGATGATTTAACAGAGATGCTTTGGACCCTAGATGCCTCTTTGTCATATTTGCTCATTGGTCCAGAACCCAGAATAATAAGAGGGGTGTTACTTATTGGACCCCTCAAAAATGACAAGTATTACATATTTTTGTTTGTTTTCTTCATTTTGTAGCTTAAGTACAAGACTTCTGGAAAATCCACCACCACCACCACCACTCTTTTTTTTAATCATCTTTTTTAAGAACACACCAGGGGGCTTCAAAAATTTCAATATCTTTTAATTCCATTTTCCATGAACTTTTTGAAACTACCTCTTTCTGGGAAGTATGACTGACTTAAAACAGTAAGGTAGACAGGGTAAATTTAAACTCCCTTCATAGCACATTCTTCAAGTCCTTTAATGGTTCAGTTATTTGGAATTCAAAACAGTTTCTGTTAGTAAAAAACATTCATAAACAACTGTCGTATTCTCAGTGTTTTAATCAACAGGGTCAAAAGGCATTTTAATCAATAATGTAGCACAATTAATGACCCAATAGTACTACTATTGTTCCCCATAAATACAGAAAATAAAGCTAGCTTTGCACGTGGTCCCTAAAAGCCAGAAACAGATATCGTTTGCCAGACCTGCAGTTCTAAATAAATAATGTTTATCCCCTCTCTCTGCTTGTGAATGTGGAGACAGTAATTATTCTTTCTCCAACTACTCAAAGGAAGTAATTCCTTGCTTTAAGTTGCCCAAATGGTGAGGGCCTCTATCATAGTTCCCCTTACCCACCCCTGCACTATTATTGTGTCAGTAGGAACAAGAAAGTTTAGATTACCTCCATAGTTTTCTCTTAAATTTCTAATAGCAGTAAAAGTTAATATAGTTCTTCATCTCAAGAATAAGTAGGAATAGGAGAAAAAATCATTTGATGGGAAGATGCTGGTTTAAATCATTACCTTGAAAGAAGCCTGTATAGATTAACAACTAACAATTCTAATTACCAATGTCAGAATCAATGGGAGCAGCCTTATCTTTTCATTATAAATCTGATGCTCGTTTGGAAATCTACACCCTGTTGTTATTGTTAAGTGCCATCGAGTCTCATAGTGACACTGTATAGGGTGAGTTTGAACCACAGCTGCCCCCTAGATGCCCCAGTGTTTACCCTACAGTGCTATACTAGGAGAAGGATAAAAACCTTGCAGTGATATATACTCCTCAGCACAGGCTCAGTTTTGTGCAATAAAAATAGAACCCAGATTTCAGTGGCTTAATACAAATGGCAATGGGCATTACAGGGAGCTCTGCTCAACCATGGATCCAGGCTGACTAGGTTCCATCTCAACAATAATCTCCACATCACCAAAGATATAAAAGGACCGCAACTAAGTGAGTACTCAATCTTACAGCCCTGCCTAAAGTGACCGTCTGCTCATACACTTCACCAACCAAACAGCTCACAGGGCAACACCCAACCTCTAAATATCAACAAGTACAATCTAACATTTTCCCAGGTGTGAAAGAACTGAAAATAATTGGTGCAAAGTAAGGGAAGAATTTACTTCTGTGAAAAATTCAGTATGTCAACATTTAGCATATGACATATCATAACAAGAACTACGCTAAAATTTGCCATGAACCAACTTGACTAAACTATGCCATTTCAGCCAAAATCACTTATTAGTGATTCATGGCTTTCAGGGAAGGAAAAGCAAAAAAAGGATGAGAAACAAGTCAAGGCATCTTAAATTTTGAGACACCTTAAATTTCGAGGCACCCTATACATCTTAAAGTCTGGAAAACCCTATACAGGATCACTATGAGATTGAACAGACTCAACGGCACTTAACAACAACAACAAAACCAATTTTAAGGAAAGAGGTTCAAAGTTAAGCATGTTGTCATCCATTTTATTCTTTTATTGCTGTCAAAACAAGGATTTTAAAGGATCACGTGCTTAAAAAAAAAAAATCCAAAAATCCTTGGTTGTACACTAAAGAGGACAGCTATTTCCAGTTGACCTGTATTTTTACCTTCTGCTAATGTTCAGACATCTAAGCCAATAGCATTTAAAAACAGGAGAAAGGTAATTTCTATGTACTTGATTCATTTTCTTTATACTGCACAATTTCTGATAATACATCCTCTACATACTAAACAATCTCCCTGCTCCTTTTCCTTTAAATCCTCTTCTTTACAAGTGTTTGTTGGCAAACTATTCCTGTAAAATGCCAAATAGTAAATATTTTTGGCTCTGTGGGCCATTCAGTCTCTGTTGCATCTATTTAGCTCTGCTGTTGTAGTAAGAAAGCAGTCAGACACTACATAAATGAATGAGTGTGGCCATGTCCCAATAACACAATTTACAAAAACCGGCAGTCGGCCAGATCCGGTCCTCAGAACATAGTTTTGTTGACCTCTGATCTAGTTCATTCTCTATTACATCAACACTATTATCTATACTTTGCCATCTCCACATTGAAATATATTTATATGTTAATATGATTTTTGTTAAGTGTCTTGAGTCAGTTTCAACTACTTTTGACCCTGTACAGGGTTTTGAAAGAGTGGCTGGTGAGTTTGAACAGCCAACCTTGTGATTCAAACAACTTTGTGGTCCAGTGCTTATCCTACAGTATCACACCAGGATTCCATATACATATGGTTGTACTTGAGAATATCTATATATATTCATATGTATTTCAATTTCACTTTTATTTCTCAACTCTTTCAAATAAATTAACTCAGTGTATTCTCAGTTCTCCAGGTACTCATGAGTTCATCTTCATAAAAATATTCACAAAATCAAGTACTCTTAAATTACCTAATAACAAGCATAAGAAATACCACCAAAAATTCACTCCTGATTTTCACAAATATTCCCCATCAATTGTCATATGATACATTTATCCTAGGCTATAAACCAAGAGATTTTTGTGCCAGCATTATTATAACTCTGTAAACAATAAAAAGTCTAATTAATTGTGACTTCAGAGCCATTATAAGAGTAGTTGACACTGAGAGCTCATTTAGGGAACTTGTGTCAACAAGTTCAAGTACAGTACATAAAATCAAAAGTACATTCAGCTAGCAAAAATATATCTTATCACTCTCAGTGGAATTTTAGGGGTGAAAACAGAAACTTGGTAACTAGAAGAAATTAAATATCTACAGAGTACCTTATGCCCCGGACACAAGTAATTACCTTCTTTGACCATTGTTAACTACCATCTAGTTGGTTCTGACTCATAGCAAGCCTGCATAGGATTTCTGAGGAGTGACTGGTGGGTTTGAACCATTAACCTTTTGATTAGCAGTCCAGTGCTTATCCTACAGTGTCACACCATCCTTGACTAGACATGGATACTCCTACTGTGGCACTGTGGGATTAACAACAAGGTTCAAGCCCACCAGTTGCTCCTTGGAAACCCTATACATGGCTGCTATGAGTCGAAACTGACTCAAGTGCACGTAACAACAATGAAAAAGTATTATCAATCCCATCCATCCCAAAGTCCACATAAGAATATCACCCCTCCAGTCTTCACTGTACTCCTGTGCTTTCAAACTTCTATATTTATAATCTCTTTACAGACCATAGTAGGCACTTACCCATTACTCACACTGCCTTACTTTCCTTCTCACAGAAACCTGAATTTATAAAGGTTGTTAGTCCTACTTCATGTAACTGAGGAAAAGATGCTATCCTCAGTTTAGGGGTAAATTCTGATTGGTCTAAGCCAATCATATTGTTGTTAAGTGCCACCGAGTCAGCTCCAACTCATAATGATCCTATACTGGGTTTCTGAGGAGCAGCTGGTGGGTTTGAACTGCCGAGCAGTGCTGATCCTACAGCACCACACCAGGAGTCCACGCTAATCACTGAAGTTCTGATTTTCTATCAAGTCTAGGGAAAAAATCAGAAAAAGACAACTTTGGTCCTTGCCAGGGCACAGGAAAGTCAGATAAGGGCACAGGAAAGTCAGATAAGGTCTTATAGAAGGTAATACTACAAGGAACGAAACCAGTAACCTGCCTGCAGGACTCCAGAATGTCCCAGATATTGGATGCTTACATAACAACAGAAGATGAAGCCAGGCAGAGCCTCCAAGGAGGTGTCTGCTCGACATTCTCTGATTCATTTAGGCCTCCATCTCTCTACCCCAGGTACCTACCAACACCCTGTACATTTATAAAACTCCACTTGAGAGAACAGATGCCATTGAGTCTAGTCCACCTCATGACAATCCCAGGTATGTCAAAGTATCACTGTGCTCTATGGTTTTCAATGGCTGATTTTCCAGAAGTAGAGTACTAGGCCTTTCTACAAAGGCACCGCTGGGTAGACTTGAGTCTGCAACCTTTTGGTTAGTAGTTAAGTGCAGTAATTCTTTGCACCACCTAAGGGCACCCTCACCCAAGAGCAAGTGGAAAACTATCAGAAGAAATTTATTAAAGTTCCAAATTTACAGATACTAGACCCAGAAGCTCAGATAAGGTCACTATAAGTCAGAATTCAACTTGCTAGCAATGAGTTAAGTTTGTTTGTTTGCTTGTTTTAGAGACAGAGGAAAACTAAGGAGGCAGAATGGGGATTGAAACCATGGGGCTCTAGTAAAATTTTATTGCTTTACAATAAATACTCACCAGGCTTACAAGCAAGAAATTAGATCATTCTTTGTAGAAAATGAACTGCACCCAGAGAAAGACCTTTAGACTCTGGCATTTAAGGTCTTACAACAAAAAAGTTAACTAGCTACTTGTTCACGAAACCATGTAGTTCACAGGCAATTCCTGACCCAAACACAAAATTTCCTTGGTTGTTGAGAAGCTCAGTCTAAAAATGGATGCCAAGCATTGGCCTAATATTTGAAGACTTCCTCTGATATAAAAAAGAAAAGAAAAAACAAACAAATGTAAGAGAAAACTAAGGCAACACAGGCAAAAAAGGAAAATCAGAAAATCATTCATACCCTGAAAGAAAATATATCTATGCAAAGACATAATGTTATTTTTTAAAAAAAGCAAAATTCTTAGCCATTAATATGAAAGTAAAAATTGAAAAATTCAGAAAATATAGTGAAATTTAAGCAAAAAGACCAAAAAAAAAAAAAAAAAGTGCACAGAAAGGATTTTTTGTTTTTTAATTAGGGGTTCTTCCAGAAGATGCATTATCAAGGGGAGGGGAAAAATAACAAAATACACAGCATCAAGAAGTAAAGAAATAATATAAAACTTTTCTAAGAACCAAAGCACAAGTCTCTAAACTGAAGGGTCCCAGTGAGTGTCCCACACAATAAGTGAAAAACACTGCTGTCACTGTGATGTTTCAGAACAGAGGATTATGATAACAGCTTAACTTTTCTTAGGTATATGGTCCTATTATCCACATTTTACAGACGAGTAACCAAAGAAAAGAGAGTTAAGCAATTGCATAGATAGGATGTAGAAAACTAAACAGTCTTAGCTTTTGTGGCCATCATTTAACCACTATGCTTTAAAAAAAAAAAAATGCCCAGGGTTTAAAAAAAAAGACATAGAAAAGATTAACAAGCTGAAAGTTGTTATGTGCCGTGGAGTCGGTTCTGACTCATAGTGACCCTGTACAGGGTTTCCGAGGCTGTAAATCTTTATGGGAGCAGAAAGCCTCATCTTTCTCCCGCTGAACAGCTGGTAGTTTCGAACTGCTGACCTTGCGGTTAGCAGCCTAATAGACTTCTCTTTTATCAGCACTGAAAGCTAGAAGGAAATCAAACATTGTCTTCAAATTTCTGAGGGGAAAAAAATGTCTTAGAAAGGGAATTTTATATACTCTGCCTAACCATATATCAAGTGGCAGTGTAGGTTAAAGGGAGTGTTAGACATGTAAAACCTCAAACTGAACCTCCCTTGCCTGCTTTCATCTGAAACTGTAGGAGGGTGGAGGGCACTGAATGAGCAAATAAGCCAAGAAACAGAATCCAACAAGGAGAAAGGGAAACAGAAGCCGCAGGGAATGTGTCCTAAACCTGGATGGTAAGTAGTCCATGTGGCAGCCAGAAGTCTGAGAGGACCAGTTAGATGTCTCCAGGAAAAACATGGAACTAATAAAAATTCCAAAGTTTTAACCAACTGAAAAATTGAACTAAGAGAAGACTTAGACCTTTTAGAAGATGTAAGAATTTTCAGCCAGTTATTCAAAGAACACACACTAAATGGGAAGAAAAAAGGGCAATTTTTCTTAAGAAAAAAACAAATTACCGTACAATAAAAGAAAATATAATCATGGTACACACCACTTGGCTCACCAGAGACAATATTTCCACAGTCATAATAATGAAACAGAATCATAATAATGAAGCACTAGTTAAACCAAAAATTGTCAGATAGTTATAATCAAAAGATTAGGAAAGATGAAGGAGATGTAAAAATATCAAAAATCCTTTATCTATAATTATGAAGTGTCATCAATAGTCAGTTCCCACTGACAGCTACCCTACATAGGGTTTCTGAGGTGAGTCTGAACCTTGACCTTGTGGTTGGTCCAGTGCTTATCCTACAGTACCACACCAGGACTCCTTATCTAAAATACATGACGTTTAGCAAATACAAGGGAAAAACACAAACAAACAAACAGCTAAAGAATGCAAAATGATTCCATTGGACCGGGCAGTTTTATTTCTTTGTTTGTTTGTTTGTTTTTTAGTTTTACATAATCCTTTCTCCGTGACTTCTCTTCTATAAGAGCCCTGGTGGCATTGTGGGTTAGGCATTGGGCTGATAACCAGGGAAGCAGTGATTCAAACACTGCAGCTGCTCCAAGAAAAGACACACACAAAAAAAGATGAGGCTGTCTGCTTCAGTGAAGATCTAAAGTCTCAAGAATCCTAAGGAACTATTTATAGGATAAGCATCCATCAGCCACTCCCTAGAAACTCTGTGCAGGGAGGGTCCCTATGAGTTGAAACCAACTCAATGGCACTTAACAACAAAAACAACAAGTTTACCATGAGTTGGAATCAACTTCATGGCAGTAAATTTGGTGTGACTTGGTTTTGTCTCTTTAATCTCAAAAGCCACACTTATCTGCAAGGTAAGATGGTAAATGGACATTAAAAGCACAAGCTACCTGTACCCAGGTGAGATTGAAAAATGGAGGCTGAGAGACAAATAGTGATTTCCACTCTGGTAGCATAGTGGTTACAAATCGAGCTGCTAACTTCAAGGTTGGCAGTTCAAAACTACCAGCTGTTCCGCAGGAGAAAGATGAGGCTTTCTGCTCTCATAAAGATTTATAGCCTCGGATGCGGGACCTTATCCAGAAAAGCAGCAGCGCCAGAGATGGAGGCAGAGATGGGGGCATGGAGATGGGGAGCGGCTGATGACTCTAGATTCATCAACTAAGAAGAGAAGGACTAAGAACTGGTGGCCAGGAGCAGACTTGCAGAACGTGCCCTTTGGAGATGTAATTTATTATATATGCCTGAGTGGGTTTTTTTGTTTGTGTGTTTTTTAAAAAAGGCTAAAGTAGATAGAGAGAAATACTTTTAACTGATGGTATATGGAAGGGATTATAATCAATGTAATGAAACAAGTTATATGAATTGTTGAATGTGAAACTGATGATGTGCCCTGTAAACTTTCACTCAATCCTCAATAAAAACCTTAAATTAAAAAAAAAAAAAGATTCATAGCCTCGGAAACCCTGTGCGGGGTCGCTATGAGTTGGAACTGACTCCACGGTACTTAACAACAACAACAGCAGCTATACTTTCCATAGACCCAATGCCTATGTCACAGAGCACTGCTCTTCACTATTAATTGACTAAGTTTGAATTTATAGAACCATGTTGTCTGTTTACATTTTAATAAGGATTATCTCGAAATCCTCCTACTGTCATGGAGTGAATTTTGACTCATAGTGACATTAATATAGTGAGTTTCTGAGGCTATAAATCTTTATGGGAGCAGAGAATCTCATCTTTCTCCCTCAGAGCAACTGGTGGGTTTAACTGCCTGTGGCTAGTAGTCCCATGACTACTAGAAGTGCCACCAGGGCTACTTCTCTAGAAATCAGGATTCTTTAAACTCAGATCCCTTCTGTAAGTACTTTACCAGGCTCAGAGGAAATCACTGAGACATGGTTCATTCTGTACCCTTAAATGTTGACAACTATACACTATAGTGTCAGAACTGAAGAGGTACTCCAAACCCTGAAGAAATCTCGTGGATCACTTTCAACCATTCTGATATAATAGAAAAATGGAATTTCCTTTCACAAATATGGGCCATTAAGCATATATTCCGTTTGGTTTTGCTTTTCAATGAGTAAAAACCTTGAATAGTTAACTTCTTAAGTGTGGTTAATGACAGTTGTACTTTAATCTTGGATTAAAGGTAATTATCAATTTAAAAAACTGTGGATAGGCAATATTACAAAATAAATAAATACAATTAGGGATACCATTTGAAACCTATATTTGATACCTACGATATATCAGGTAGTGTTAGGCTCAAAGACTATAGATCAGATCAGAAGCACCTGAGACATACAAAGTCTAATAAGAGAGACATCACATGAGATAAGTACCTGACAGAGAAAAAATCAATATACAAGAGAAGTAATGAATAGATCACAACTAAGGGAATAACTGAGAAGCTCTGGTAGCATAGTGGTTACGAATCGGGCTGCTAACCTCAAGGTCGGCAGTTCGAAACTACCAGTGGTTCCACGGGAGAAAGATGAGGTGTTCTGCTCCCGTAAAGATTTACGGCCTTGGAAACCCTGTGCAGGGTCACTATGAGTTGGAACTGACTCCATGGTACTTAACAACAACAACAAAGGAATAACTAGTTTTGCCCAGGGACTTCAAAGGAAAAAAGATAGAGGACTTAGTGGCATAATAAAGATGAGCAATGCAGCTGGAAAAAGCCACATGGGCTCGGAAATGTGAAATGGGCTTGAGTGACTGAACACAAGCTCTAAATGACTGGTGGGTAGGGCAAGTGAGAGAACAATGGCAAGTCGTTGTTGGGATGGATCTGAACTAACACAGAAGCAGTGAGAGGAATTAGAGAAAAGGACAGACGATGCTTAAAAGTCTCACCACTGTCTTATCTACTTCTAACATCAGAAAGCCCACACACACAATCAATGTCTATTGAATTAAACATTATTTTAAAAGACTATTTCACTCATATTAATATTTAAAGAAGGACATCACAGCAGATAGTACAGGAAAGCTGCATAAATAATCTATCACATCCTGTTGTTGTTGTTGTTAAGTGCCATCGAGTCAGTTCTGACATATCACATCCTAGGTGGATATAAAAAGGACTTCAGTCTTCAGAATCAACTAGGCGACTTTTATAATGCTTGTTTCCTTTAACTATACTAATACATGAGTTTAGGAAATTAATTCTGGGTGCACTAGATGCCATACATTTTTTATGCATTCTCAATAACAAAGCATGAACACGAGATCTGGGTTTAAATAAATAATTTATTACACACAGAGACAGATACTACTTCATCTGATCATGCAAGGAAAAAGAATTCACTTCTTTCTACAATGCACAAATAAAAGCATTTGTAAGAGAGATCACTATTCAACAATGAAAGTTATCAGAGAAACTTTATGCCATGGATAATAGAAAACTAAAACTATCTCAATAAAATACATTATTCCTTTTCCCCCACCCACCTCCAAAGCCACACAATGAGGCTTGTATTTAAAATATCTTTCAGATCCTGTATTTCACTAACTACAATATTTTACAGGAATAATCAAGTATTCACAAGTGTCCTAAAAGCACAATGATAAGAACACCAGCAAAGAACAATCTACTGCAAAAAACTTCTTTAAAGTGTCAAAGAGCAAAGATGTCACTTTGAGGACTAAGGTATACCTGAACCACAAAGCATAGTATTTTTAATCACCTCATTTGAATGTAAACCCTGCACAAATGACTAAGGAAGACCACAGAATAATAAATGCATTTGAATTATCGTGTTGGTAAAGAATTCTGAAAGCAACATGAACTACCAGAAAAAAGAACAAATCTGTTTTGGAAGAAGTATAGCCAGAATGTTCCTTAGAAGCAACAATGGTAAGACTTTTGTCTCGACATGTTAGGAAGGACCAGTCTTTGCAGAAGGACATAATGTTTGGTAAAGGGGAGGGTCAACAAAAAACAAGACAGCTTGATACCTGGCAACAACAATGGGTTAAAACATAACAAATGTAAGAATGGTACAGGACCAAGCAGTATTTTGTTCAGTTGTTCATAGGGTCGCTATGAGTAGGAACTGACTTGACAGCACCTAACAACAAGAAACAGACAAGCGTGGTAGACAGATGACATACCAAAGTATTCTAAAACTAATGCAAAACACACCCGAAAAATGAAGATGCATTCAAAAGAAAATAACCATTTTACACCAGTAAATTAAGATTGTTGTTCAAGTGATAATTGTTTAAACTTTAGAGAGTTAAATAAAGGCATTTTTATCATTTAAACAAAATTCGAATTGAAGTCAGAAGCTTGCTTATTTGGTCTTTTGTAGATAATTTACACTATGAAACTCAAAGTCATTTGAGGGAGGAGGGGAGAAGAGTGAGTTCCTAGTTGGTTGTAAATGGCACAGGACTGAAGAAAAATTCCCAGCTAACATTTGCCAGAAGAAAAAGATTCAACACAAAGTCAATTCAAGTGACCTACTGAGGTTCAAGAATTCTGAAGTACTTGCTAAAAATATCCCTTATTCCAAAATTTTCTGGCTTAAATACTTCAGAAGAAAACTCAAAACCAGCATGTGAAAGACCCCACACATACACAAACTCTTAAGACTGCATTCCTGAGTAGTTAGTCAGTAAACTTATCAAGTAAAATTTTTTTAACATTTTAGAAATAACTTGATATCATATAATATATATACATATACACACAATTTTAAAGGAGCTATATTTTAATAATATATATTATTTAAAGGAGCTCTGGTAATGTAGTGGTTACGAATCGGGCTGCTAACCTCAGGGTCAGCAGTTCAAAACTACCTGCTGTTACGTGGGAGAAAAATGAAGCTTTCTGCTCCCATAAAGATTTACAGCCTCGGAAACCCTGTACAGGGTCGCTATGAGTCGGAATGACTCCATGGACAACAACAACATACTATTTAACCCATCATAAAACACCATAAATAATAAAGATGAATTCTCTCAAAGTTCATGTGTTTCTGATAAGGTAGAGTAAAGCCAAACTAAATATGCTCAGAGAGTTTTATATAGTAGTCTCTTAAATGATTCTTGTTTTCTTTCTCTCCTCCCCTAACTCTGCCTCATTCACATACCCTTTGTTCTCTCTCTCTCACACATACACACACAAACACACACACACACACTGTTATAACCAGAATCACACTGCAAAGCTGACCAAATAACCAAAGTTGGAGACACAGTAAACTCAAGTATAAAGATAGTAATTTGCTATCTCACTCCATGCTAGTGTGGGCTAACTAAATAAAATTCTTAAATGCTGTTTAATAGAAATTTTAGTCTTTCACAACTGAAACTTAAAGGAGAGCATCACATGTTAACTATTTTCTTTTCCAAAAACAGTGTACTCAAACATTTGTTTATCTTTGCATTTGCACACACTCTAGAATTTATTTTAAAGGGTAATCACATATGATAAACAGCACAAATAAGATTTAAAGAGGTAAGTACATGAAATTCAAAAGCAGCTTATTAACATAAAAAGAACAAAACCAAACTAAAATTGCTTCTAAAATTTAATTAACTCTAGTATTTTTGCTTAATCTAAATACTCTAGCCAACTGTATCAGGCGAATTTACCTACTTACGGCTCTCAGAATATCAAAATCCACAGATGTTTAAGTGAGCAAGCGATGTCTTATTCAAGTTATTTGTCAAAAAGAAAAATTCCTCTCTGGCTGCACTTAAGAAACTGAATTTTTTATACAGTAATGCAGAGACCACAACCAGACTGAGAGAAATCCAAGCACCAGCCCATACAATGAATCCTCTCAGGAGACCACAGTTATTCAAAGAGCAACCCAGCTTTGCAGCAGTAAATAGGGCTGAGCAGAATGCCTTTTTTTTTTTTTTTTTTAATTTTCCAAACTAATGACTTTTCCTTAGACTCTCTGCCAATGAAACAGCACAGACTTTTCTAAGTCTTTATAGGCAGAATACTTGTGTGCAGATGTTTCTTGGGTATACTACATATCACTTAACAGTAAAATTCAAAACAAAAATGACAAGTTCTGTCAAGTAAGCAACTCACTCATCTATCCAGACCATCTCTGAAAACAGGAAGGACTTTTGCTTGTCAAACTAAATCAGTATTCACTGTTGCCAAGAAACTGCTTCTAGATTAAAGAAACCAGAATATTTCAATAACTTGGATAATAAAAAAAGGAAAAAAACTGAAAAACTATCTTCAACCATAAAGGTTAAGACTTTTACGACATATGCACTTTCATAGGTCAGATTGAAGGTATGGTCCTTATAAATCTACTGTTTTACTTCTGATTTCCTATAATAATAAATTTTAGTAGTTTTATATTTTTTTAACTTACAAAGTTCTGAGTTGCTCAACTCTCAAATTAATGAAAAATATAGTATTTGGCACTATAGGGTTAAGTGCTAGACTACTCACCAAAAACGTCAGTGGTTCAAACCACCAGCTGCTCTTTGGGAAACCTATACAGGGTCACTATGAGTCGGAACTGATTTGACAGCACTTAACAACAACATGAGCAAGGGAAAGTTCTAGAAAGACATGTATCATATTATTAACAGTGGTACCTTAAAGGCCTAGGTCTGGAGGGAAGGAGGAATCTTTGACATTGTAAATTTGTTTTCACACATTTCCATTATGGTAAATAACTCTGGAATTTTATTTAAATATAAAAATATTGCTGATATTGTTAGGTGCTGTCAAGTCCGTTTAGGGTTGTCATAGCAACCCTGTATAAGGTTTCCAAGGAGTGACTGGTGGGTTGAGGTTAGCCATTGAGGTTAACACTTAAAGTGCTTATCCTACAGCACCACATGTAATACAAAAATATTCCAAGTATATTTATGCTCTAATGGAACAAAACACTTTCTTTATGGATTGTATTTTTTAAATCAACATTTCTTTTCTACAGACTGAAATTAAAAGATCTGAAAATCCTTTGCCATACATGCCAAGTCTTGTAGACAGGCAGTTTACACATGAAATCATTCACTTTAACAAATTAATTTCTCAAAAACAAAACAAAACAAAAACCTCCTCAAATGGGCTCCTGTTGTGGTGCCATGTGTTAAAGCACTGGACTGCAAGATTGGTTTGAACTGCAAGGTGGGTGGCTCAAGCTCACCAGCCACTCTTCGGAAACCCTATACAGGACTATGAGTCGGAACTAACTCGATTGCACTTAACAACAACAACAAAAATCATTTTATTGCTCTACTGTAAGCTCTGGTAGCGTAGTGGTTATGAATCGGGCTGTGAATCTCAAAGTCAGCAGTTCAAAACTACCAGCTGTTCTGCGGGAGAAAGATGAGACTTTCTGCTCCTGTAAAGATTTACAGCCTTGGAAACCCTGTACAGGGTCGCTATGAGTCGGAACAGAGTCCAGGGCACGTAACAACAACAACAACAACTGTAAATATAGGAGCCCTTGTAACATAGTGGGTTGCCTGCTGTGCTGCTAACTACAAGGTCAGCAGATTGAATGTACCTGTTGCAGGAAAAAAATAAGACTTTCTGCTCCCATAAAGATTTACAGCCTCAGAAACTCTATACTGGGTCGCTGTAAGACTGAACCAACTCCACAGCATATAACACCACTACTCTGGTAGTGTAGTGGTTACAAATCGGGCTGCTAATCTCACAGTCAGCAGTTCGAATCTACCTGCTGTTCCATGGGAGAACGATGAGGCTTTCTGCTCCCGTAAAGATTTATAGCCTCAGAAACCCTGTACAGGTATGAGTCGGAACCGACTCCATGGCACATAATAACAACAATAACCACTGTATATGGCCCATTCATGGTTGTCTCTTATGATCCATTTTCCAATGCTTAGAGTATCCAGTTTATTTAGTCAAACATACTTATTCTATCGGAGCCCTGGTGGTTCCATGGTTAAGAGCTCAGCTGATAAAGATGGTTCAAAGCCACCCAGGTACTCTGTAGGAGAAAGACCTGGTGATTTGCTTCCATAGACTGCATCCAGGAAAACCCTACTGGGCAGTTCTACTGTGACATGGGGTCACTATGAGATGCAATCTACTCAACAGCACATAGAACAACAGCAACAATTTATTCTATACGTGAAAAAACTGAGGTTCAGAGACAATATAATTTCTAGTAGTGCCTCTATTACACAACTCTACACTCTACTATATGGAACAGAAACCACATTGAACAATTCTTAGGTGCCATTACACCAAAGAATTGTACAATGCAGCAACTCTGATGACTTCCAAGTCAAAACATCTATTTAGAGACAGAGTCAGGATAATAAATTCTATCTTTGATCTTTTCTTTGGTTCACTACTATCACATCTCATAAAAGTATGAAAGAAAGCAAATTTTAATAGTACACAAGTATACAGTGCAAATTTGTGTCCTTTTTAACACTGTGTATTAAGCAGCTTAGGTGTAATATCACAGATTTGGTAATAATGCATTGTTGTTGTTGTAGTTAGGTGCCATCAAGTCGGTGCATGAATTTACTACAAGTAAAGACTAATGAAACTAGAGACGAGCCTACAGAACAAAACTACTAAAAGAAAAAATATATATAAGCAAATTAAATACACCCTACAACAATTTACCACCACTCATCTGTCAGTCTGTTATACTGTGGTGGCATGTGAGTTGCTGTGATTCTGAAAGCTATGTTACAGGTATTTTAAATACCAACAGGGTCACATATGGTGGGCAGATTTCAGATGAGCTTCCAGATGAAGACAGACTAGGAAGAAGGAGTGACGAACTCTTTTCTGAACATTTAGTCACTGGAAACCTTATAATAGCAGAGAAACACTCTCAGATACAGTGCTGGAAAATGATCCCCTCATGTTGGAAGGCACTCAAAATGTGACTAGGGAAGAGTTGCCACCTCAATGTAGAGTTGACCGTGATGACTCAAATGGAGTAAAGCCCGTGGGAGAAAAGCCCGTGGGACCTTAATTTGCTGATGGGGCACAACTCAAAATGAAGAGAAACAGCTGTAAACATCCATTAATAATCCGACATGGAATGTATAAAGTATGAATCCAGGAAAATTAGAGATTGTCAAAATTGAAATGGACACACATAAATATCGATTATCTTAGGCATTAGTGAGCTGAAATGGACTGGTATTGGCCGTTTTGAATCTGACGACCACATGGTTTACTATGCCAGAAATGACAAATTGAAGAGGAATGGTGTATTTATTGTCAAAAAGAACATATCCAGATCAGTCATGAGGTACAACACTGTCTGTGATAGGATAATATCCATGTGCCTACAGGGAAAACCAGTTAATACCACTGAAATTGATCAAACATGTAATCAAGATGTATTGATCATTACTGGTGATTGGAATGCAAAGGTTGGGAACAAAGAGGAAGGATCAGTAGTTGGAAAATACGGCCTTGGTAATAGAAACGATGCTGGAGATTGCATGATAGAATTCTGCGAGACCAATGACTTCTTTATTGAAAATACCCTTTTAAAACAACATAAAAGGCATGGACCTCACCAAATGGAATAGGCAGAAATCAAATTGACTACATCTGTAGAAAGAGAAGGTAGAAAAGCTCCATATCAGCCAAAACAAGACCAGAAACAGACTCTGGTAAAGATCATCAATTGCTCATATACAAGCTCACACTGAAGCTGAAGAAAATTAAAACAAGTACAAAATATGACCTTGAATATAGCCCACCTGAATTTAGAGATCAACCAAAAAACAGATTTGATGCATTAAACACCAATGATGGAAAACCAGAAGAGTTGTGGGATGACATCAAGAACATCATACAGGAAGAAAGCAAAATGTCATTAAGAAGACAAGAAAGAAGGAAAAGGCCATAACGGATATCAGAAGAGACTCTGACATTTGCTCTTCAGTGTAGAAATACTAAAGCAAAGGAAAGAAATGAGGATGTAAAGAGCTTAATGGAAAATTTCTAAAGGCATCTCAAGAAGACAAAGTCAAATATCATAACGAAGTGTGCAAAGATCTGGAGCCAGGAAACCAAAAAGGAAGTGCATGCACAGCATTTCTTAAGTTGAGGGAACTGAAGAAAAAATTCAAGCCTCAACTTGAAACACTGAAGAATTCTATGGGCAAAATTTTGAATGATGTAGAAAGCATAAAAAAAGATGGAAGGAATACCTAGAGTCACGATACTAAAAAGAAATGGTCGATGTTAAACCATTTCAAGAGGTAGCATATGACCAAGAGCTAATGAAACTGAAGGAATAAGTCCAAGGTGTACTGAAGGCATTGGAAAAGAGCAAGACTCCAGGAACTGATGGTATACAAATCTTTCAACAAACTGATGTGGCACTAGAGACACTCATTCATCTAAGCCAAGAAATTTGCAAGACCGCTACCTCGCCAACTGATTAAAAGAGACGCATATTTGTGCCCATTCCAAAGAGAGGTGACCTGACAAAATGCAGAAATCTTCGGACAATATCATTACTATCACATGAAAGTAAATTTTTACTAAAAATAATTCAAAAACAGCTGCAACAGTACATTGACAGGGAACTGACAGAAGTTCAAGCCAGATTCAGACAAGGATGTGGAATGTGGGCTATGACTGCTGACATAAGATGGATCTTGGCTGAAAGCAGAGAATAACAGAAAGATATTTACCTGTGCTTTATTGACTACTCAAAGGCTTTCGATTGTGTGGATGAGAAACTATGGACAACATTGCGGAGAATGAGTATTCAGGAACACTTGTGCTCATGAGGAATCTGTACATAGACCAAGAGGCAGTTGTTTGAACAGAACAACTGTGCACTGTGGTTGTGTTATTTTAACAATCTTATTAAATCTGTATGCTAAGCAAATAATCCAAGAAACTGGGTTATATGAAGAGGAATATGGCAGCAGGACTGGAGGAAGATTCATTAACAATCTGCAATATGCAGATGATACAATCTTGCTTGCTGAAAGTGTTGTTGTTGTTAAGTGTTGTTGATTCAGTTCCGATTCATAGTGACCTATATAGGGTTTCCAAGGAATGGCTGGTGACTTTAAACCGCTGACCTTGTGATCCAAACTGATTTTGCAATCCAATGCTTTATGCCACAGCGCCACATGTAAAGGACTTAAAATATTTACTGAATACTGAATACTTAAAATAGTTACAAACCTTTGGTATCGATTGTACCTCAAAGTAAACAAAAATCCTCACCACTGGACCAATAAAAAAACAACAAGATAAATGGAGAAGAGATTGAAGTTGTCGAAGATTCCATTTTGCTTGGATCAACCATAAACACTCGTGGAAGCAGCAGTCAAGAAATCAAATGTATTACATTGGGCAAATCTGCTGCAGAAGACCTCTATAAAGTGGTGAAGAGCAAAGACATCAGTTTGAAGACTAAGATGCACCGGACCCAAGTCACAGTATTTTCAATAACCTCATACATGTGAAAGTTGGACAATGAAGATTGCAGGAGAATTAATGCATTTGAGTTATAGAGGAGAATATTAAAAGTACCCTGGACCATCACACAAACAAACAAATCATTTTTTTTTTTTTAATGAATGAATGCTCCCTAGATGCCAGGATGCTCCCTAGAAGCCAGGATGGTCAAGCATATTATCAGGAGGGATGATTCCCTAGAGATGGACATCATGCTTGATAAAGTAGAGGGTCAGCGAAAAAGAGGAAGACCCCCAATGAGATGAACTGGCACAGTGGCAACAGCAATGGGCTCAAGTGTAGCAAGAATTGTGAGGTTGGAGTAGGACCTGGCAGTGTTTCGTTCTGTTGTGCATAAGGTCACTATGAGTTAGTATTGACTCAACAGCACCTCACAACAACAATCACATACCACAAAGGCCATAAATAATTAAGACTGTCATACTTCATCTGCTAAAGCAAATGATCTTGTCCTGCTTCTTAAAAGAGGAGGCCAGCTTCGTCTGTATTGATGTCATACCAAGGAAGCATTTTTGGCTATAATCATTGATGCCAATTAAGATAAGAAACCAGTACATTCAGTACTAACCAGAATCTCAAAGCAGATTAAAAATTTCAACAAAGAGGGATGAAGCCAAAAACTAAACAAAATATGGTCAACCTCTTTTATAACCCAGTATCACTCACAGATTAAAAAAAAGAACTAGGTCCTAAGTAAAAATGTTTTACATTACTCAGAAAATAACCAGAGCATTATTTCCTACTTTTTTTTTTCCCCCCTAAGAACAATTTATTTTGTGGCAAACAAAATAGTCTTTTCCTGAAGCATTCAAACTTGATATCCAGGCATTTACACATTGATAAAACGTCCTACACAACTGTTACTTTCTCAGGAGACAATTTTTTTTCCACATTATTTTTTTGCTTCTTCTTAAATCATGGCACTCTATATACTTAAATATAAAAATGCTGCTATCTTTCCATTCCAGTTTTCCACAAACTTTTTGTAACCCTCTCATATTAAGCATTTAAGTGGGTACCAGCTTTGGTCTAATATTAACGGTTTTTCTTTTAGAAAAAATTGTGAAGTCTTTCTGTATCTCATTTGTTTCATAGCAAGACGTCGAAAGTGTAGCTCTTAAAATGATTTCTATTTCTATCTCTTTCACTCCCAGTATCACTTTTTTGTTTTTTAAAGTTTTATTGTGTATTATGTGACAGTTTACATGGGAAAACATCAGTTCTACATTTATCCTATCGTACATCGTTCCATTGCCATGGCCACAATCCTCCCCCCTCCCCATGCATCACCAATCAACGAAAGGGTATATCTTATAAGCCTGCTCCCACCACCCCCAGTTGTCAGCACACAGCCCCTCTTCCTCCCTGGGTCCTGAGTCCCCAGCTGCTCCATCTCTCCACGTCATCATCTCTGCCTCCATCTCGGGTATCGCTGCCTCTCTGGGTAGGGTTCCACTCTCCACTCTTCTCCCTTCATGGTTCCAGGGACCTCTGCTCCTAGCCTGCAAAGTTAATCACTCCCCTTCTTGCCACAAAATGTCTACTTTTGCATTTACAACCTTCACAGTCAGTCCTGATAACAATTATTCACTATTGTATCACAAGAGACCATCCGCATTTCCTTTAATCAGTACCGCCTAGACAGATTGGATACTACTCAGTGGAGATCCTCCTACCTTCCTCCATGCCCTCTGGATCTAGGTTCCCTCTTGAAAGCTTGTAAGCCAGTCACTTCTTGCCTTTGTAGCCCCCTCATTTTGGATAGCCAATGTCCAAGTTGCCCATCCCTATCTATTCTGTGTATGGAGGGGGTGGGAATACTTCCTACTTCTAACTCTGAAAAGCCACCCATGATTCATGGTTGAGGGGATGAGATACGGAAAAACAGAATGGATTACAAGTACATGAAAAAGTATTTGTTAGGGAAAGACATGAAGATTATATAAGACTACTCAATCCACCTCGTAAAATAGAGTTTAACTCTCCCAAATAGAATCATACAAAAGATAAACAATATGAACTATAATCATTTTTTTTTTATTTTCTCAGGGTGTGAGCACACATACACAACTCTCTCAGCCATACAAGTCTCCCACCTATTTCACATTCATTAACTTAGAGCTGAGAAACTATTATTTTTCTGCATCAAGGTGCTGGTAAAGATTTAAGAGAGAAAAAGTATACAGTAAATACACAGAAAGACGAGGAATCAAATTCCAAGAAAGGAGATAATAAATTTAGTTAAACATCACCAAAAATTATTATCTCTGGATCAAATTTGTAAAACCTTCTGTGATGCCTCAGAACACGAAACCCACATGCACCAGTGATGAGTCTATAAAGAAGGAAGCAGTCCAAGTTAGCCACACTGTCCATCAGAGGAGGTTTAGAAATGCTCTGGAGCTTTTTGAAGCAAGTCAGAAAGCCCAGTGGTCTTTGAACATAAAGACAAATTTAAGGTAAGACACTATACTTTGATGCAGCACCAAAGCCCAGCAGGGACTCTCCCACATCTCTCTCAGCCACTTCTGTTTAACTCAACCAGTGTATACACATTACATCTCTACATGTTTCTCTACAGCTAGCATTTCTGAGGTGGAAACCTAGGCCCAAGGCTCACAATTTATAAATGGGTGCTACAGACTGAATTTTGTGCCCCCAAAATATGTGTTTGAATTCTAACTACTATTCTTCCGGATGTAATCTAATTTAATATAATTACCTTCCATAATGCAATTGAATATAATTAATCAATTGGTTAAGGTCATACCAGTGTAAGGTGGATCCTAAACTTAATCACTTGTGTGTTGTTATATAAAGAGCAGCACAGAGATGAGAATGCACAAACAGGGGAAGACAGACACCATATGAGAGTCACCTAAAAGTCAAAGATGCAAGAAATTCTCAGTTACCAGCAAGGAAGGAATCAACATTGCTGACATTAGTCTCTAGAACTGTGAGAAAATAAAGTTCTGTTCTTTAAAGCCATCCACTGGTGGTATTAGTGTTAGAGCAGAACTAAGAAATTAATACACTAAGACTGAAAATCGGCCTGTTCACCAAGGTCATGGTCTTATCGACTCTGTCCTCCTTCAGTTCCATTCACCTCATGACAGTAGTGTAGTGGTAACGAATCGGGCTGTGAGCCACAAGGTCAGTAGTTCAAAACTACCAGCTGTTCCATGGGAGAAAGATGAGGCTATCTGCTCCCGTAAAGATTTACAGCCTTGGAAACCCTGTACAGGATCACTATGAGTCAGAGGCGACTTCATGGCACATAACAAGAACAATGGCAGTCCCTAACTTAAAATAAGATAATCTTCTGAAATTACATTTTAAGATTTATTTTAGCTCACAATTAGTTATCCTACAGAAATACTGTTAACTATGCTTAAGTTCCCAGGCTAGCCCCCAAACAGAACCCATTAAAGATGCAATGTAGTTACTACTAGTTCAGAAAAATCTGCTATTGTTATGTGCCGACAAGTCAGTTACAACTCAGAATGGCCCTGTATAGGGTTTCTGAGGCTGAAAATCCAGCCAACCAAGTAGAATCACTAGGGCCTAAAAATCAAAGTGAGTATAAAATGTACCAACCCACATGATTTAGGGGCAGGCTAGGGTCTAGGCAGACATTTTACAGTTAAATCCCACGTGTTTAGGTTCATTCTAGGACCTACAAATCATTCAGCACTAATGTTAATTCTATTTCCAGATATAGTATGATGCAACTGCAACTACCTCTGTATAGAACATGCCCACTCAAGGAACTCCACTTAAGAAGGAATTCCTTTTCAAGGGTAAAATCAACCTCAATTAGATTGTGTGGTTCCCAGAATATAAAATGTATTATAAAATTCCTTGCAATGAGAATGTGCCCTTTGGTGTTGTAAATTATTATATAGGCCTGAGTGTTTAAAAATAAAATAGAGCTAAAATGACTAGAGAGAAATACTGTTAACTGATGGTACATGGAAGGGATTATAATCACTGTACTAAAATAAAGTATATGATCTGTTGAATGTAAAACTGATGATCTGCTCTGTAAACTTTCACTCAATTCACAATAAAAACTTAAAAAAAAATTCCTTGCAATGATAAAAGTATCTCTCATGATACTTATATAATGTATATATTCAATAAACACTAGCTGAAAAGTAAATTTTCTTAGTTATCCATTAAACATCATTCATGTGTAGTGATGAATCAAGACCAAGTGGTAGGCAACTATTTTTAGTATCTAAATACAAAACAAAAGTATAACTGATTCCCTTTCCTTTAAAGACCTAATTGGAATTGCCCTTTTGGCATTTAATTTCAACAGTCATATAATAAATTTTATGTAACCTCACTTTTAAGTTAAGGCTGATGGTACTATAGCATTAGTACTGGACTGCTAAGACAAGGTTGGCAGTTCAAATCCACTTTCTCCTGGACAAAGAGGAGGCTTTTGTTTCTATAAAAATGTACAGGATCATTATGAGTCAGAATCAACTTGATGGTAGTTGCCTGTTTTGTTTTGTTGTTGTTGTTTTCAGTTTAAGTGGAAAGCTGACTGAGGGCCTTCCTGAGAACAATACCGTTACTCACTGAGGTGGTAGTGGTAGTGGTTGTGTGCCATGGAGTGGATTCCAACTCACAGCAACCTGTGAGTTTCCAAGGCTGTAAATCTTTATGGAAGCAGAAAGTCTCATCTTTTTCCTGCAAAGCATCTGGTAGATTTGAACTGCTGACCTTGCAGTTTGCAGCCCAACTTGTAACCCACCATGCTACCAGTGTTCCTTATTCACTGAGGTGGGCCCTACTACATGAACCAGCTAATTAGTCCAAGTGTAGACGCCTATCCTTTCTCCCAATTTATGTGTTCTTAAGTTTCAAGAATATACTTCCTCATTAGCTGGAACTGAAACAGCTAATGAGGAAGTATATTCTTGAAACTTAAGAACATATATCTCCAGACCTTATGTATTTCCATGAACTCAGAAACAGAGAAAGACAGTCTATACAGAGAAAAAAATGCTGTCAATGTAACAAGAGATGGAGACATGAAAAGCTGAAAGCCAAACCAACTAACTGATTGCCTGACTTGGTTCCTGACAATGGGAAATAAACCAAATGTCTATCACTGGTGGTTAAAAAACAACAACAAGCAACTATTGTACATCAATACCATGAATATCACTGAGCAAAAGATACCAGATACAAAACACTACATAGTGTACAATTCCATTTTCACAATAGTCAAGAAAAGACAAAACTATAAGGGTAGGGCTCAAATCAGGGATTTCCTGGGACTAAAAAGAGCATTAGGAAACCTTTTGGGTTGACAAAAATGTCTGTATTTTTATTGTGATGGTGGCTACACAATTGTATATACTTGTCAAAATCCATGAAGCTATAGTCCTACACAGGGTCATTATGAGCTGGAACTGACTCGATGGTACTTACAAATGGTAAGAAAATACATTTAAAAAGATTGTTATATGTAAACTATGACTCAATACACTTAAAAATAAATAACCACCTTTTATACTCAAAGTAGATAGGGATGGGCAACTTGAACATTGGCTACCCAAAATGGGGTGGGGGTGGGGCCGCTACAGAGGCTGGCTTACAAGTTTTCAAGAGGGAACTTAGATCCAGAGGGCATGGAGGAAGGTAGAATCTCCACAGAGTATTATCCAATCTATCTGGGCGGGGCTGATGAAAGGAGTTGCAGATAGGTCTCTTTTGATACAATGGTGAATAATTGTTATCAGGATTGACTGTGAGGGTTGGAAATGTAAAGGTAGATGGTTTGTAGCAAAATGAGGGGAGGGATTGACTTTGCAGTCTAGGAGCAGAGGTCCCTGGGACCATCAAGGGAGAAGAGTGGAGAGTGGGACCCTACCCAGAGAAGCAGTGATGTCAGAGATGGAGACAGAGACGGTGATGTGGAGAGATGGAGCAGCTGGGGACTTTAGACCCAGAGAGGGAGAGGGGCTGTGCCCTGATGACCTGGGGGGCAGGCTTGCAGGGTACACCCTTTGTTTGGTTGATGATGCATGGAGGGGATTGTAACCATGGCAATGAAATGATATATGATAGGATGAATGTAAAGCTAATGTTTTCCCATGTAAACTATGACATAATTCACAATAAAACATTTAAAAAATAAATAGACACTGTTCTTAAAAATCAAACCAAATCTACTTAGAAACTTGAGACATCTCTTTTTTAGTGCTCAGAGACATTTATCATATTCTGAACATTTGCTAGGTACTGGTATAGAATTAACATAACAAACCACTAATAAACTCAAATATGCCAACAGATATAGTAGCCAATTAAGAAAAGCATAGGAAGGTTCCTCTGAGGAAGGCATATTTTAGGTGAGATCTTAAGAATGAGAAGCAGGTTAGGAGGCAGAGTAAAAAGATTTCTAAATGTAACATTATTTCAACAACAACAACAACTTAACTGTTTAAATATGTGAAGCATGATCACATATTAAAATCTTGTTATGATTAGGAATAAAAAACGAGTTGCAATCGAGCGGATTCTGACTCATAATAACCCCATGTGTGTCACTCAGAGAAGAACTATAAGCTCCATTGAGCTTTCCAATGGTTGGATTCAGAAATATCACCAGGTCTTTCTTCTGAGTTGCCTCTCTGGTTGAACATGAACCTCCAAACTTCAAGTTATTAGTTGAGTGCATTAGCCATTTGTACCAAGTGCACTATGGGTGGTGGCAAACAGATGTAAATAAGTGTTTGGGATTTTAAGGACCTTCAAAAAGTATTATGGTTTCTTCATCCATTGCTAATACTTCAAAAATAGTTAACAGAATATAGGTATTTGCTTCCACACATGTGTGCCAGTTTTTTGTCGTATGGTGACTTGGATGGTATTGTGATGCTAGAAATTATACCACTGGTGTTTCAAATAAAAGAAGGGTCACAGGTAGTGGACAGGTTTCAGTGGAGCCTCTAGCCTAAAAATGGGCTAGGAAGAAGGAATAGGTGGTCCACTTCTAAGGGGTTAGTTCCTGATAACCTTATGAATAGCAGCAAAACACTGTTTGATATAGTGCTGAAAGATGAGCCCCTCAGGTTAGAAGACATTCAAAACATTATGGAGGAAATGCTGCCTCCTGAAAAGAAGAGTTGATCTTAATGACATCGATGGAATTTTAAAAATTGGGGAACCTTCATTTGCTGATGGTGTATGACTCCAGATGAGAAGAAATAGTAGCTACAAACAAACAGATTGGTGTTGGAAGAAGTGCAGACAGAGTGATCCTTGGAGGCCAGGATGGCCATACTAGGTCTCTCATACTTCAGACATATTGTCAGGAGGGACCAGTCACTGGAGAAGGATATCATGTTTGGTAAGGTGGAGGGTCAGAGAAAAAGAGTAAGACCCCTAGAGAGATGGATTGGCAAATTGGCAGCATCAATGGGCTCAAGTGTGGCAACAATTGTGAGGTTGGCCCAGGACCGGGCAGTGTTTCATTATGTTGTGCATAGGGTCGTTATGAGTCGGTACCAACTCAATGGCACCTAACAACAACAACATGATTTACTATACCAGAAATGACAAATTGAAGAGAAATGTCATTGCTTTCATCTTGAAAAAGAACATTACATGATGTATCTTGAAATACAAAGCTATCTGTGATAGGATAATATTTACATGCCTACATCGATTATTCAAAATTATGCACCAACCACTAAAGACGATGATGAAACTGAAAAATTCTATCAACTTCTTCAGTCTGAAACTGATCAAAATGTAATCAAAATGCATTGAAAATTACTGGTGATTGTAATGTGAAAGTTCAAAACAAAGAGGAAAGATATATAGTTGGAAAACAATGGTGTAGATGATAGAAATGATGCTGGTGATCACATGAAAGAATTCTATATAAGACCAACAATTTAATCATTGGGAATGCCTTTTTAAAATAACAACAACTATATACATGGACTTCACCAGATGGAATCCACAGAAATCAAACTGGGGATATCTGTGGAAGAAATGGTGGAAGAGAAGCTCAATATCATCACTCAAAACAAGACCAGGAGCCAATTTTATTTAAAAAATCACCTATTGCTTTTATCAAGTTTAAAGTGAAGCTGAAGAAAATGAAAACAAAGTATAGGAGAGCCAAATATGACCTTGAATATATCCCACTTAATTGGATGCACTAGATACTAATGACCAAAGAACAGAGGAGTTGTGGAATGATATCAAGAGCATCATATATGAGAAAGCAAAAGCCTTAAAAAGACAGGAAAGAAAGACCAAAATGGGTATCAGAACAGACTCTGAAACTTGCCCGTGAATATTGTTATTGTTCTTAGGTGCCATTGTGTCGATACTGACTCATAGTGACCCTTTGCACAACAGAACCAAACACTGCCCAGTCCTGGGCCAAACTCACAATTGGTTGGCCCAGGACTCCGCCCATGAATGTAGAGACGTTAAAGTCAGTGGAAGTAGTTATAAAGTAAACGAGCTGAACAGAAAGTTTCAGAGAACAGCTCTAGATGACAAAGTAAAATATTATAATGAAATGTACAAAATCTCGAGTTAGAAAACCATAAGGGATGAACATGTTCAGCTGTCTCAAGCTAAAATAACTGGGGGGAAAAACACACACACAAAAAAACAACTTCAAGTATCAATTTACAATACTGACAAATTCTATAAGGATATCATGTTTGGTAAAGCCAGAGAAAAAGAGGAAGACCCCCAGCGAGATGGATTGGCAAAGTGGCAGCGTCAATAGGCTCAAGCGGGGCAACAATTGTGAGGTTGGCACAGGATTGGGCAGTGTTTTGTTCTGTTGTGCATAGTGTCACTATGAATTAGTACCAACTTGATGGCACCTAACAACAAAATGGACAAAATATTGAATGATGGAGGAAGCATCCAAAAAAAAAAAAAAAGATGGAAGGAATACAGAGTCAATGTACCAAAAAGAACTGGTCGACATTCAATCATTTCAGGAGGGAGCAGATGATCAAGAACTGATAGTGTTAAACGAAGAAGTCCAAAGTGCACTGAGGCATTACAGAAAAACAAGGTTCCAGGAATTGACAGACTACCAATTGAAATGTTTCAACAAAACGATGCGAGGCTGGACAAGTTGTAGAACCCCTTTGAGGTATTCCAATCAGTTATAGGCTGAAGACGGCCTTACAGGTTTTCTCTAATCATGTTTCCCAACATTCCTTTCTATACCATTCAAGTATCTATTTTACAATAATAGGCAAGGGAAACTAATATTCATAAGACAGTCAAGGATTTTAGTATTATTTTCCCTCTTCAAGCTATACCTAGATCCCTGTATCCCAGAGCCCTGTTGTTCCAAGGTTGAGTATGCATCACTATTTATCTCTGTCCCACTAGGCCATGCAAACCTGTCTCAGTGTTCCCCTATCTTGTTCTTCTATCTCCTCCCCCTTCTTGTATTGCCCTTCCCAACACCCAAAATAAACCCCCTACCCCCAACCCAAACCCATTGTGGTTACCTTATATTCCATTAGTTCTTCCCTCCATTTAAGATAGTCTATTTTATCCAGTAATCTACCTGACCTTCCCACCACCTGGATCTCTGTTCTTCTGTGTTTACCTTTTTTCACATTGTAATTGTTTTGATCATAGACTGACCTCCCAGATCCTCTGTTCTTATAATTATTTATTCTGTTCTTGACTATTTCATTTGTCGACTGAGTTCAGGTTGATTGATGCTGCCATGTACGTCATTCTGTAGTTGTTATGTGTTCTTGCTGGTTATCAGTCCACAGAACTTCCTTTAAGATATTTACCTAAATATGCTGGAGGCACTTACCCATCTATGCCAAAAAATATGGAAGATAACTACCTAGCCAACCAATTTGAAGAGGTTCTCAGTCCACAGAAATTCCTTTAGGGTATTTACCTAAATATGCTGGAGGCACTTACCGATCTATGCTAAATAATATGGAAGACAATTACCTAGCCAACCAATTTGAAGAGGTTCATATTTGTGCCCATTCCAAAGAAAGGTGACCCACCAGAAGGCAAAAATTATCGAACAATATCATTAATATCACAAGCAAGCAAGCAAAATTCTCCTAAGATAACTTAAAAACGGTGGCAGCAGTACATCAACAGGGAGCTGACAGAAATTCAAGCTGGATTCAGAAGAGGACATGGAACAAGGATATCATTGCTGACGTCAGAAAACAGAGAATACCCGAAAGATGTTTACTTATCTTATTGACCATGCATAGGCATTCAACTGTGTGGATCATAACAATTTATGAAAAACACTGTGAAGAACAGGAATTCTAGAAGACTTCACTGTACTCATGCAGAACCTGTATATAGACCAACCAAGTTGTATGGTTTAAAATCAGGAAAAAGTGCATGTCAAGGTTATATCCCTTCATCATACTTATTCAATCTGTATGCTGAGCAAATGGGAGAAACTGGGTTATATCAAGAAAAACATGTCATCAGGATTAGAGGAAGACTCATTAACAACCTGTAATATGCAGATGACACAATCTTCCTCCCTAAAAGCACTTGAAGCATTCGCTGATAAAGATCAAAGAATACAGTCTTCAGTATGAATTACAATCCAATGTAAAGAAAACAAAACTCTTATAACTGGACCAAAAAAAAAAAAAAAATCATGATAAATGGAGAAAAGCCTGCAGTGGTCAAGGGTTTCATTTTACTTGGATCCACAATTAATGTTCATGGAAGCAGTGGTCAAAAAATCAAGCAATATATTTCACTGGATAAATCTGCTGCAAAAGACTTCTGCATAATGTTAAGACCAAAGATGACATTTTAAAGACTAAGGTGTGCTTAGCTCAAGCCATGGTATTTTCAATTGCCTCAGATGCATTTGAAAGCTGGGCAATGAATAAGAAAGACTGAAGAAGAATTGATGCATGTGAATTATGTGATGGGAAGAATAAAGTATCATGGACTGACAGCAAAAAAATAAATCTGTCTTGGAAAAAGTACTGCCAACCTTGTGGTTCACAGTCCAGTACTGATCTACAGCGCCACACCAGAAATCCTGTTGTTATCAGGTGCCATCCAGTCGGTACCAACCCATAGTGACCCTATGTACAACAGAATGAAACGCTGCCTGATCGATCCTGGGCCAACCTCACAATTGCTGCCACGCTTGAGCCCACTGATGCTGCCAATTTGCCAAT
>NW_006408529.1:24507550-24508628 GCF_000296735.1 Chrysochloris asiatica | reverse complement strand
AAAAATGGCAGACAAAACCCTTCACACTGTGGGATTCTTGCTGGTAGTCACCTTCTCCTCTACTTGCTTCTGGGGTACTATTCTATCTTGGTTTGCCTCTTCAACTCATAGCCTACTCCCTGGCATTTGCCTCTGTTAGACTCTTCTCTGGCCAACCTCCAAATTGGAAGTACTGCAAGGCTCTATTCTGACCTTTTTTTTTCCTACACTCATGTCTTGCTATAAATACATTCTTTGATGACAATTCTCAGAAGCATATCTCTAGTTCTGACCTTTCCTCTAAGCTCTGGAATTGAATATCCAACATCTCTATTTTGTATATTTAAACTAGGTATCACATTTAACACATCTAAGAGAGAACAGTGTGGTGCTGTAGGATATGCACTGGACAGCTAACCACAAGGTCAGTGGTTCAAACTCACCATTTGCTCTTCAGAAACTCATACAGGGACATTGAATCAGAACCAACTCAACGGCACACACCAACAATGAAAGAAGAGAACTCTAGGTTTCTCGATTCCTATCAACTCTCCTCTTCCTTCAGTGTTGTTCATTCTCAGTAACCAGATGCCCAAGTTGCCAACCAAAACCCTTGATTCCTCTCCTGTTTCCAATGGTAACTCTAATAGTGGCTTCCTTCAAAATACACATATATACCAAATACCCACTGCTCTAATGGTGATCCCAGTAGATGGACCTGTGCAAAGTGAGAAAAAAACATGGTTAACGTCATAAAAAAGATCAGACTTTTTTATGGTTAGATAAATACTGGTGGAACCCCTCAGACTATGTTCCTGAGATACCCTTCAAACCTGGAACTGAACCCACCGCAGAGGAATTACCTTTCAGTTAAGCAACAGATTTATAAAGTTAACAATAATATCCATTAGGAATATAATCCTCAGAACAATCAACCATATGAGACCAAAAGAACAGCATTTGCCTAAAAACAAAGCTCAGAGATTAGGGAGGGGCAGGAAAGAAGGATGAAAGATGAAAGGAAACAGGGAACCCAGGAAGGGAGTGGGAAGAGTTTTGTTATATTTAGGGTACTGCAACTAACATTACAGGGGGCGGG
>NW_006408529.1:24487669-24507375 GCF_000296735.1 Chrysochloris asiatica | reverse complement strand
ACACATACATATATGGAGCTCTGGTAGCATAGTAGTTACTAGTCAGGCTGCTAATATTAAGGTCAGCAGTTCAAAACTACCAGCCATTCCACAGGAGCAAGATAAGGCTTTCTGCTCCCATTAAGATTTACAGCCTCTGAAAACGCTGTACAGAGTCACTATAAATTGGAACTGATTCCACAGCACAAAACCACCACCATATGTATCTGACTGGCTACGTACTGTTGAGTCAGTTCTGACTCACAGTGACCCTGGATAGACTTTCTGAGCCTGTAAATCTTTAAGGGAGCAGAAAGCCTCTTCTTTCTCCCGCAGAGCACCTGGTGCTGGCCTTGTGGTTAATAGCCCAATGTGTAATCCACTACACCATTTTATATATATATGAGTCCTTAGGTGTAACGTAGTGGTTACGAGTCGGGCTGCTAACCTCAAAGTCAGCAGTTATAAACTACCAGCTCTTCTGTGGGACTGACTCCACGGCAAATCACCACCACCACCTTAGGTATGGTACTGTAGGATAAACACTGGACTGCTAGCCACAAAGTTGGTGGTTCAAACCTACCAGCTACTCCTCCAAAACTCTATATAGGGTCACTATGAGTTGGAACCGACTTGACAGCACTTAGCAACAACACTTATATACACAATAATTACACACACAAACACCCCACATACACAAACACACACATATATATACATGTACACCAAACACAACTATTTCTCACCCTAGTCACCATTCCCCTAGTCCAGGCCACCACTCTGACTCTCCTAGATGACTAATTGGGCGAATAACTTGTCTCTTGACCATTACAATATATTCTCCACACAACTAGAATAATCTTTATGAATTATAACTCAGTTCATGCCAGTCTCCTTATGGCCTCTTAATGGCCTCTCATCACATTTAATATTTAAAAAGTGACCCACAGATCTAAAATAATAATTAGCAACAAATTAACCTTTGTGCTAAAAGTTACTAGAAACATCTTCAAAGGCGAGAGAGTCCTTCCTGCTACTACAAAAAGCCAACGATGTTGTTTACATTTAATAGTTAACCCTGTAAAGTAGTGGGAGAACTCCTTAAAATCAAGTCATCTATTTCTAAATCAATGTGTTCACACAGAATTCTGTCCTTCATATATCTCATCAGAGCTCCATAAGTATACTGAAGGCTGGGAGGCAAAAGGTGGTTTTGGTCTTTTGACCACTGCTTGTCTAATTATTGGTTTCTAAAGTGATCTAGTTTCACCCAAAAAAGAGAAAAAAAATAGAAGTCTCTAAATATGAAGCTTCAAGTATGTCATAGCCAATCAGAAAACAGTTACCATGCTTAAAAGATGATTTTGTGCCTCAGTTCCAGATTGAAACATTTTCTAGGTTATGATTCTAACACAGACATCGCAACACATGTATCTAAATAATTAGCATATTAAGTAACCTACAAGTAGTTTCTAATTAAAATGCATAGTTTTCCCCCTGTTTTCTATACTTTTGTAACAATGCTTCACTTTGTGCTTCCAACCTTTGAGGAAACAAGACATGTTACTGTTTCAACTATTCAGATTTGCCAGGACTAACAGTACAAAATAATTTCTTGAAATTAGAAACATCTAGAAATGTATCCTAGTATACCCAGCCTCATAAAATAATCCCCAATATTTATTTTTACTGCTAACAATGACAAAAGTCACTCACTAACTTTTATAACCCTCTACCCAAGCCAATAAGAGAACACACCCTGTCCCCTACACTCCTCACACCTATCTTTAGACATCTGACCCCCTCCTTTCTTCCTATGTGGTCATCATCTGGCAGCAGGAAGGTAGTGGTGGCTATGTGCCATTTAGTCCCGCCTCCTCAGCTTTGACTATTTTTAGGTCAGCAACCCCTCTCTGATTCCTAGCTTGGCCCTAAATAATCAGGAGACAGTCTTTAGAAAGAAATCAGTCAGACGTCAGGCAAGTCCCAGAAGGATTAACAAAACACTGCTGCTACAGCAAAAAAAATTACCAAAAAGACTGTAACCCAAGGATAACTTGGTCATGACCTCTATAACTAACCCACTTGATTACCCTCAGTTGGCAACACTTCCGGTTGAGCTTCCATTTCAAATGAGCTACCCATGATATTTATGATTTCATGGTGGGGAAAATCATAGCTGAAAGAGACTGGCTTCTCTTACAAAGATTTTAACCTGTGTGCTACAAATTTTTAAACAACTCACTGATGAGATTATTTTCCTGACTACTGATTTTCAGGGGTCCTCCCACAGCCTTACAGGGTTGACTATTAAATACAAACAACATTCAAGATTTCAGATTTGTGTAACAGCCAGGGAAAGAGGGAAATATTGGTACATATACACAAGGGGTGGGGAACATTTTTTTCTGTCAAAATTTATAATATCATTCACGGGCCATACAAAATTATCAACTTAAAAATTAGCCCGCTAGAGCAATAAAGAAAAGAAAAGAAAAAGAATACCAAAAAAAAAAAAAAAAAATTTAGCCTGCTATATTTGGTCAAACATTTAATGAACTCACCCCAACGGGTAGCGTAGTGGTTATAAATCGGGCTGCCAACCTCAAGGTCAGCAGTTCGAAACTACCAGCTGTTCCATGGGAGAACGATGAAGCATTCTGCTCCCATAAAGATTTACAGTCTCAGAAACCCTGTGCAGGGTCACTATGAGTTGGAACCAACAACAATGTGATGAGTAAGGAGCTCTGGTGGTGTAGAGGTTACGAGTCAGGCTGCTAACTTCAATGTTAGCAGTACGAAACTACCAGTCATTCCACAGGAGAAAGATGCTCCTGTAAAGATTTACAGCCTTGGAAACCCTGTGCAGGGTTGCGATAAGTTGGAACCGACTCCACAGCACATCATCATCACCCCCACCACCAATGTGATGGCTGGACTCCTGGTGTGGTTTTACAGGATCAGCACTGCATTGCGAACCACAAGGTCAGCAGTTCAAACCCACTAGATGCTCCTTGGAAACCCTACACAGGGTCACTATGAGTCAGAATTGACTTAATGGCATTTAACAACAGCAACAATGTGATGGCTAAAACTGCAGTTTCCTTGGCAGGGATTTCTGTGCCCCTGATATACTCAAACAAAGAATAGTATACTAAGACAGTGCCATGAGTAAAGTACCTCCTTACACTATTTATAAATATAATCATACGCTACAACATCTCTAACTGGAACAGGTCTATGAGAAACACTGAGGTTAAAACTATACATCATCTACCACTACACCTCTACAAAAGCCACTAGGGTAACATGAATTTTAAGAACGATGAGTTTAAAATAAATGTATGGTTGTTTTTTCCATCTCACCATTAAAATGGCACTTAAGAACCTTAAGGCAAATTTAAATGTGAATGTTTTTAACAAGGGAAATTTGATGGGAGAGCATGTTCAAAGAAAATATGATAGAGATATTTATGTAAATCATATTGCATCTTTTCTCCATGGACAATATGATACATCAAGATGGATCTCTTTCATGTATGCCTGACTTGGATTTTGTAAATAAATACATACCTTTTCTGAACCCATGAGTCTACAGTGTCAAGAACATTTGCTCTCCAGATTTCTACCAATGACATTATAAGAAGACTTATGAAAACATTCAGGAGAAAAAATATATATTTGGACTTCAAGAAGCCAGATGCTCAATCAAGTCCCTTCCTCCTCATCCTCATAAACCAAAACAAACAGAATAAAAACTCTTTGCTCCACGATTGACTGCTTTTTGTATATCATAGACAGGAGTGTAGGAAGAGAGATCCCATAAGATCTTAGAATCTGCTCAATAAACATGGAGGACAACACTATAATGGTGCCATGTGATTACTTTTAATAAAAGGAAAAAGCATTCAGTATGCATGCTGTAATGCTATGAGGAGATTTGGAAATTTCATTTTACATCTCAAAGGCTAAAGTATGTAGCACAAAGCCTTTAGCTCCATGGAAAGCGGTCCCTGAGTCTGGCACCCAACTGTAAAATGACAGCCTTTAATGTCATTTTACATGAAAGTCTGCTAAAACACAAACCATTAAATAACTAACCTCAGCAATAAATTCTCAACAGGAACAGTACAGTCATATGCTTACTACAACCTTAATGGAAATCAGTAGCTCCAACCAATTCCAAACTGATCAAGGCCAGAACTACTACTGTTCCTACACTCACGGGTCCCTGGGCCCTGATAGCATGACAAGTCAGCTCCAAGTTTAAAGCCTGAGAGAGGAGGTCACCAGATATGCTGTTAGAAATAACAGGGAAATGTTCTACCCATGTTTACCCAATAATAATTTGTGGAGTTGTATAGCTCATCAGCAGGAACAGAGGAGGATGTAAAAGGTAATTCAGTTCAGGACCTGAACATGTCCCCACATTTCTTTGGATTAGTTAGGTCCTGGGTGGCATTGTAGAATAAGCACTGCACTGCTTAACCACAGGATTGAACTATGAGTCCAAAACACCAGTCAATCCTTGGAAACCCTATACAGAGTCGCTATGAGTTGGAACCAACTCAAGAGTACTTACCACCACCACCACCCACCTTAAACCAAATCATCTTGCTTCTGTTTCAGGGGTATACTTGTTGGAAAGAAAATCAAAACAGGATTTTGTTGAAGAGTGCACACTAATAAAGTTGACAAGGACTGTGGAGTGAGGATGACCTAATGCCTAAAAAACTGTCTGAAGCTTTTGGATGTCAGAAAGACTTGTGTGAGAAACAAGCTGTATAAACATGGTGTTCAGCAGTTAAAGGAGCAGACAAATAGGGACCACCTCTCTCTGACACACTGACAATTCCTGCTTACCTATCCTCAATCAGCCAAGTGTACAGAGCCAGGACAGAAGAACTGGCAGCAAGCTCTTCCATGGACACAGATGATTCCAGCACATAGCTATTCAAGTCCACAAAATGTCATTCTCCCCAAAGAAAGTCCCTAAGACAGCCCCATGATAGTCACCTTTCCTCTTTAGAGATGTTAAATCTAATGTTTCCAGAAGTTCAGCAACTTGCCCAAAAAAGAGTTAATAAATATCAGACTCCTGGTGTGGTGCTGTAGTATCAGTACTAGACTGCAAATCACAAGGTCGCCAGTTAAATCCCACCAGCTACTCCTTGTTCAATATGTATGCTGAGCAAATAATACGAGAAGCTGGGTTCTATGAAGGAAAACATGATGTCAGGATTGGAGAATGACTTATTAACAACCTGTGATATGCAGATGATACAACCTTGCTTGCTGAAAGTGAAGAGGACTTAAAATATTTACTGATGAAGATCAAAGAGCACAGCCTTACGTATGGATTACAATTCAATGTAAAGAAAACAAAACTCCTCACCACTGGACCAATAAACAGCATTCTTATCAATGGAGAAGAGATTGAAGTTGTCAAGGACTTCATTCTTCTTGGATCAACTATCAACACTCACGGAAGCAGCAGTCAAGAGACCATACGACGTATTGCATTGGGCAAATCTGCTGCACAGGAACTTTTTAAAGTATTGAAGAGAAGAGATGTCAGCTTGAGGACTAAGGTGCGCCTGACCCAAGCCATGGTATTTTCAATAACCTCATATGGATGCGAAAGCTGGACAGTGAATAAGGAAGATCGTAGAAGAATTGATGCCTTTGAGTTGTGGTGTTGGAGGAAAATACTGAAAGTGCCATAGACTGCCAAAAGAACCAATAGATCTGTCTTGGAAGAAGTGCAACCAGAGTGCTCCTTGGAGACCAAGATGGCTAGGCTTCATCTCTCATACTTGGAACACATTGTCCAGAAAGAACAGTCGCTGGAGAAGGATGTCATGCTGGGTAAGGTGGAGGGTCAGAGAAAAAGAGGAAGACCCCCAACGAGATGGATCAGCCAGGTGGCATCATTGATGGTGTCAAGTGTGGCAGCAGTAGTGAGGTTGGCCCAGGATCGGACATTGTTTCGTTCTGCTGTGCATGGGGTCGCTATGAGTTGGTTCTGACTCGATGGCACCTGACAACAACAACAGCTCCTTGGAAACTTTTAAACTCATATACAATTGATCATTGCTATTATAATGACAGGACTCCTGGTGCTACAGGATAAGCACTGGACTGCTAACTGCAAAGTTAGAGGTTCAAACTACTACTTGGAAACCCTATACAGGATTGCTATGAGTCAGAACCAACTCAATGGCACTTAACAACAACAACAATGGACATTAAACCCAGTTCAAATATGTACTCTAGATCTCTTTCCAATCTCCTTCCCATAACAATTCCTTACATTTGATAGCTTTATAGAGCCACAAAGGAAACCTGGTAGCTTAGCATATTATGAATTGGGCTGCGAACCGCATGATCAGTAGTTCAAATCTTCCAGTTGCTCCATGGGAGAACAATGAGGCTTACAGCTCCCATAAAGACATACAGCCTCAGAAACCCTATACAGGGTCACTATGTGTCGGACCTGACTCAGTGGCACACAACCATAAAACCACAGACCCCAAAGCCACTTGCTATGTGGTGTATCTGTCACTCACGGAAGACTCTACAGTTACTCAGTCAACAATAATCTTGACTTCATTTTCCTCATCTGTAAAAATGGAGGTAACAATAACAATCCACCTCACAGAGTTTTAAGAGTTAAAAAAAAAAAAAAATTGGAGACTTTTTAAACTCATATACAATTGATCATTGCTATTATAATGACAGGACTCCTGGTGCTACAGGATAAGCACTGGACTGCTAACTGCAAGTCAGCGGTTCAAACCCAACAACTACTACTCAGAAACCCTATACGATTGCTATGAGTCGGGAACCAACTCTACAGTTAACAGTAACAAATTATAATGTCAACAACCTTGTGAGATAAGGTTTACATATTATTACTGTCACTCTAGTGATCAGTGTTTAGTAAAGTTTTCATACGGCCATGAGGATTTACTGACATGATGAGGGCATCTTATTTGAAGTGTTGGTTACACAGATGTATGTGACTCAAAATTAATATAATTATGTATTTAAGCAAGGTGCTTAAAGCACTTGACTGCTAATCCAAAGGTTAATGGTTCAAACCCAGCAAACACTTTGTGGGAGAAAGGTGTACCATCTACTTTCATACAGATTTCAGCCTGGAATCCCTCCAGGGCAATTCTACCCTGTACTCTAGGATTCCTCTGAGTCAGAATCAACTCAATGGCAGTGAGCCTTTAAACTACATCCTTTCCACAGTGCTTCACTTGCTCTCAATTAAAACAAAAATGTTTAAAGATCATGTGTTTAATAAACATCAGTGTACAGTCTGGAGCATACCCAATTATCCATCTATGTTAGAATCCATAGATAATTTCCCTGATTCTTATTTTGGAATCTATTTTTCACCTATACATTTGGGTAGAATATGACAATTTATAGTTTAAAATCATGAATGGGGACCACACCTCCTAACTCTCATTTTTGTTTAATCTCCTTGCTGCCCTGTTTACCAGAATGTTCAGTTCTACTATTATCTCCTGGATACAATCACCAAGATCTCCAAGAGAAACAGGTCTCTGGCCATGATCATGCAGACCAGAATAGCCACAGACCTAAATGACTACCTTAAAAAGCAGCTCCAGAGCACATACCAAATGCCTGAAGTTCTAAATCAACAGACATCTGAGATGCTAAAAGACAATTCTCAGTCTAAGTCAGCATTCCTTCAACAATGTATTGAATATCTAAATATAAAGCACTATTCTAACTGCTTCTCAAAGAGAGACGAAAGGAACAATACAGTTCTTGATCTCCTAAATATTGCATCATATTGTACATAATTCCAGAGTTCCATAAACAAGTAAACTTTTTCATAACACCAAGTAGAACTGAATATAAGACAGTGAACAAATACAGAAAGGACTGTCCTTCTACAATAAAGCCAAACTACCATTTACATCCAGTGCCTATTAGGGGGAACTGTACAATCAGCTTAAAAGATTTAGATATAAATATTTTGTATCCTTTCAATCTCTAAATTATATATAGCTAGGTGGACAGGGCAGAGTTTAAAGCTAAAACAAAATCCTTCACCAAAAGTGTTAAATAAGGGTCCCTTCAGAGCAAATCCCTTCCAAGACTGAGACTCAGGAGAATACACCAGCAAGCATGTGGTCTGGCTGGTGACCACATTGGTCACCGATAAGGGGAAGAGGGGGAAAAACAGCAATGAAGTTAGGAGCTGGGTCTGACCACATTCAATAGACTCCTGTGAGCCCAGGTGGAGACCTGGTTGGCCAGCAATATGGCAAGACCTGGGGACTCCTGGGCCCAGAGGCAGCTGACATGGCCACAGAAGACTAGAGCAGAGAGTGAAGCATCCAGCTGATATGAAGTGAGGGGAGATGCACAGGAACACCCACACTTGCAGAAAGTACCCACTTGACCTGGCTTCAATGGCTGGATGATCAGAACTCAACTAGAAGAAAAAAGAGGAGGAAAAAAAACCAAAGAGTAACCCACTACAATTTGATTAACTTTACCTATACTTATGGATGTAGAAGCACAAAAAAGGGAACATATCTTTACAGCAAGGATCACTCTCACCCCCTCACCCCTCAGTACACAGGGTTGACAGGGATGGGCAACTTGGACCTTGGCTGCCCAAAATGTGGGGGAGGGGCTACAAAGGCAAGAAGTGACTGGTTTACAAGCTTTCAAGAGGGAGCCTAGTTCCAGACAGAGAGGGGGAAGGTAGACTCTCCACTGAATGGTGTCCAATCTATTGGGATGGGGATAATGAAAGGATATAGGGATAAGACTCTTGTGGTACAATAGTGAATAATTGCTTTCAGAACTGACTGTGAGGGTTGGAAATGTAAAGGTAGATGTTTCATAACAAAAGAAGGGGAGTGATTGATTTTGCAGTTCAGGAGTGGACCATCAAGTGAGAAGAGCGGAGTGCAGGACCCTACCCAAGAAGCAGTGACGCCAGGGATGGAGACAGAGATGATGACATAGAAAAATGGAGCGGTTGGGGACTCTGGACTCAGGGAGGGAGAGGGGTTTTGTGCTGACGGCTGAAGGCAGGCCTGTGGGGTGTACCCTTTGGTTAGCTGATGCATGGAGGGGATTGTAATCATTGCAATGAAATGAAATATGATAGGATGACTATAAAACTGATGTTCTCCCATGTAAACCCACATAATTCACAATAAAAACCTAAAAAAAAAGTGTTCAATGATCATAAACAACTTCTTGTTTAGAATCTTTCAGATAGTTGTCATAACTCTTCAGAGTCCACTTAACTAAAAGGAAATCATTTTCCAGCCGAATCATGCCAAGACAAACTGAAAAATGCCATTATATGTGTGTACTTACGCAAGCTGGCACCTCACCTTGTATCTCCCAGCCTTCATTAAATATCTACTTCCTTTTACTTGAGAAAGGCTTACCTGTTAGGCTTTCCACTGGCAAATAAGAGCTGAACAGAAGGTCAATGTAGATACACACCTAACTCACAGCAGCAGCCCAAAGGAAAGGCCAACTGCCATAAAAGGGCCTCCTTGTAAAGTCCTAACACTATATATTCTGTAACAGTAACTTTGGAGTTGAGACATGATATACTTTAAGGCCAAAAACCAGGGTGTAACTGTAACTTTATGGGGCATTCTTTTCTTCACAGTTCTGATCAACACCAAGCCTCACATCCCAGTTAAAATTTCCATCTGAGAGTACCTCCATTTGCCCCAATAATGACCTGCTTCAGTGTGGCTTAAAATAATTAAACAGGATACAAAATACTTATACATATAAAAAAAAATCAGCAAAATAAATGTTAGTCCCTATGCCAACAGACAGGACCTTGGTTGCTATCGTGTAAAATGTGATACAATCAAATGAGTTAGGTTATTGTCCTGGTAGAGCTTTATTAGATTCTTTTTATAAAAGCTGTCTGAAAACTATAAATCCTAAGAGAAATGTAATATACAATTGCAATAATCTTAACTGTCAACTTCCCATTTGTGCTGCTAATCTAAATGGCTTACAACATTTAGCATTCTGTTTTACACTCTGGTTAGAAAATGGAAAAGCACCAAACCATAATAGTGTCGTCTGAAGTTTCACATATCCAAACTTTTACATGACTTAGATCCCACTTCAGCACCGATGCATAGAAAATCCTAACCGCAGTAATTTCTTATCTCTCTAGAATTAAAACTAGTCAAGTAACACTATCATACTGGGAGTGGAGCGTGAACTGGGAGGAAATAGATGGTGCCAAGTCTGTTTCATAACTTATTAACCATAAAATAAAACATCCAAGTCATTCTGGACATCTAGTCCATCTTCTATAAAATAAAACTCTCATAAACCACTCTGCCCAAACCACTGGGTTGATGTGATAATTGAATGAAAGTATTCTTAGAGCAGGTTCGGATTTGCAAAGTACTTCCCCAAAACATAGAATTATTATTACTTTAATGTTTAAAAGATGAAAATTCAAAATTATTTCTGTATTTAAACATATGAATGATAAAATCTTACAATGAAAAAAGTCTTACGTATGAACGTAATTGGACTGGGTCACAGGTTAAAATTGGTCTTTAAAATACACAAATGCATTATTAGTTTGAAGTGATAATTCATCTCTAAGTGCCTTTAAAATGTTCTGATAACAAACCTGCTACAATTTACAGACTTAAGCAAAATGAAAGCATTATGTTGTGATTTGAAAATAAAACATAGCTACAGCTCAAATATAGCAAAATATTAGGAAGTCACTAAAGACAGACCAAAGAAAGTCAAGAGGTGATTTATTTTATTATTTTTTTTAAAGAAAGAATGAGAGAACCCCAAAGACTATAACACTAAAACAATCTTTTTAACTAGAAACTAAAGCCGCTTCCAGTGGCCACCTTTTAGCCAATTAGCAGGCCAGCCTATAAAATAAACATTTACACCTGGGAAGAATGTGCTCTATGAGACTAAAGGAACTTTTGCCCAAAATTAAACCTGAGAAGTCAGGAAGAGACAGGACAACCAGAGGACTGGAAACAGGGAACCCTGGGTAGAAATAAGGAGCATGCAGATACATAGCAGAGATTGTAACCAATGCCACAGAACAATCTGTGTATGAATTACTGACCGGAAAACTAATTTGCTATGTAAACTTTCACCTAAATCACAATAAAATGGTTAAAAAAAAATAAGGATGAAGGAAAATGATCAGGGCTACTGTACCTAGAATTTAATGGCCATCAGAGAGCACTAGCAGATCCAAGAACATTTCTACCAAAGGTGAATTGCATAAATTAAACGAAACACTTATCCATGATTCAAAAGGTTTAAAACAAGAAGCAAAGAAACATAATTGGAATACCTTGATAATCTTCCATATACCTGTTACTATTAACCCCAGAAGACAGATATTATCCCTACTGCCTTGATGAGGAAACAAGGGTGCAAAGGCAATGAAGTAGCTTACCCAAAGTCAAAAGGCTTACATGGCTGAGCTCAGACCAACTGCTAAGTCTGTGTACTTTCCATTACATTCCTGTGCCAAATGTTCGGCATATCCGAAACATTTTTTCCAATTCTATAACACAGTATGTCTCCAGGGTTTCATAATACTTCAGGGAGAGCAAATATGAACCAACTGTTTGAAATACCTTGATTTGTTTTATTGTTCCAAATTCCAATATAAATGGGAGGGAAGAACGAGAAGAAAAGCAATATCCTGACCTAGGTGGGGGAGGAGTTAATCATTCAAGTTCAAAATATATACTATATAATTAGAACATGATTTTCATTTGATTATGCAACTATGAGACTGTAAATTTTAAATAGTTTAACATATGTACAACAGTCTAAAGTTTTTCATAAAAAAGAGAAACACAGGACTTTTTTTTTTCTGTCTGCACCTACTTTTCATTGACTGGAACCACTCTTCTCATACTGGAATTAAAACATTATTAAATCCACTTGCATACTTGCCATTAATATCCTACATAAAGAAACATGAGACATTTTTAGGCATTAAACAGAAAACCCAACTACTTCTTTTACTGAATCATATTCAATAAGCTATTCTAATGAAGCCTCAAAATGTTCTACAGAAACGCAAAGCAGCTCTGAAACAAAAAACTTCCTAAGAGAACGAACCCTAGACAAAAAGGTATCAGAATTCCTCTGTAAGGTGTAAATACATACTTCTCTAAACAGAAAACAGTCCAAGTGTCTATTCAAGAGAAATTATCAATTTGTGACTGCACAAATGAAGAATGTAAAAAAGACTTACAACTGGAATTCATTCTGAAGAAATATTCACAAATGCATATGCCAGATGTTTTGAGAAGGGTACTTCAAAATGTAAGTATGATGCAGAAGGAAACAGGAACCTCAGCATCCTCCCGGTCCTACTGTGGAATCCTTGTGTGGCTCTATAGGAGAAGCACTGGATTGCTAACTACAAGGTTGGTGGTTCAAGCCCACCAGTCGCTCCCTGGAAACCTTATGCAGGGTCGCTATGAGTCGGCGCTGACTCAACATCACACAGCAACAGCAGCACTGCCTTTCAAGGGAATACAGATTGCGCTGACTACACTCTGCTGAGTGTATTAACAGTGAACGTGGAATAAGTGGAGAGTCCAAAGAGGAAAAGTACAGAAAAGCAGTGAGGACGTACATCTCTGGTTTAAAAGCCCTTTTCAGTTGCCTCAAGTAATTATAGAAAGAATTTCAAAATCCCTCATGGGCCTTGGAGCTCTAGATAATTTATCCCAGCAACATCTGGTATAAATAATTATAGGAGTTCTACATGTATACAGTGAAGCTCTGGTGTGACGCTGTATGATAAGCACTGGATTACTAATCACCAGGTTGGCAATTCAAACTTACCTGTCACTCCTTGGAAACCAGATGTGGCAGCACTTAATAACAATAACAATATAGCCAACATCATAAGATTTAGACCCTATCCTCAAGAAGTTTATAAAATTTAACAAAAAGATTGAAAAAAGGCAACTAAATAAAATTATGTAGGCAAATTAAATGAAAAAAAAAAAAAAGAGTACAGGGTTTCTCAATTTGGTGAGAAAGAAAAAACATAATAGTGATTAATAAGAGTTTTTTTTTAAATATCCAACATTGTCAACACAACCTGAAGTTTACCAAATTTTGTCAAAATTGTTAGTTAGTTGGTAACTACAGTTGAGTGGCCCCTACTCATATAGCACAATGGAACAAAAAGCTGCCTGATCCTGAGCCATCCCCAAGATCAGATGCAAATCAGACCACTGAAATCCATGTTGTTGCTGCTGTCACTTAGTGCCATGAATCGGTTCCAATTCATAGCACCCCCTGTATAGAGTTTCTGAGGAGTGGCTGGTGAGTTCAAACCACCGACTTTGCAGTTCAAACCAACCTTGCGGTCCAGTGCATTACCCTGCAGTGCCACACTAGGACTCCACTGAGAGCCACAGGATTGTCTTAATTTATTTTCAATTTTATTAATTTGTTGTTGTTGTTGTTGAGAATATATATAGCAACACATAGCTCCTACATGTACTACAGAGTGACATTGATCACATTCTTCAAGTTGTACAATCATTCTCACCCTCCTTTTCTGAGTCATTCTTACCCCCATTAACATTAATTTGCTATGGCGATGTAAGAGAAGCATTGGTTTGAACTGTTCAAGCTCACCAACTATTCATTGGAAACCCTAGGCAGGGTCGCTTTGAGTTGGAAACAACTGTCTGGGCTTAACAACAAAGTTCCTATCTAATCTTTCAAGTTGCTATGGCCAATTGGTCTAGTTCGTTTTTAAAAGTTAGTTCTTACAAGAGTATAATGCTTAAGGCAGACATTCTTTACAGATAAAGCCAAACTATTTATGACATCATGGGATACTTCAAGGTTAAAAAGGTTTAAAAATGATCACAGAACAATAGTTTCATAGGTTTTCCAGCCTCCAAGGCCCCAGAAAGTCTGGAGTCTGTGAGAATGTAAAATTCTATTCTGCATTTTCTCACATCGTTATTTTCCTTGACTGATTTTTGGAAATAGATGGCTAAACATAGCTCATTTTAGTCTGGAAGCTCTGCTGAAATCTACTTTGCATGAAAGCAACATGCAAACTTCCATTGTTACTGTTCTGACTCATAATGGCCCTGCACAGGGTTTCCAAGCAGTGGCTGGTGAGTTTGAACCACCTACCTTGCAGTTAACAGTCCAGTGCTTATCCTACAACACCACACCAGGACTCCTGACAGCTTCCACTGGTGGCTTGCATATGAAATATATTAGCTAATTAAAATAGATAGAATTTCTAACATATGGCACAATGTTAACAATCTGGAAGAATATGTCTAGCTAGCAACATGAATACTTACTAATATTTCCAAATGTACTCTCCCAACATATGAAAATGAATGTGACTTTTCTGAGAACCAGGTCCAAGTCCTCCTCTCTCCCCACACCCCTACTCCCACCCTATATCTACATATCTGCATCTTTTCTTGAACAGTACTGGGTCCCCAGAATACACTGTTAAAGGCTGATGAGAAACAAGATTCTAACAGCAAGAACCTTTACTCATGTCTTATTTACCACTTATCATGAAAAGAATCTTATCTATATGTTGCTGTTATTGTTAAGTGCCATAAAGTTAGAAGTTGGTTTGACTCATAGCAACCCTTACATAGGGTTTTCAAGGAGGGTTTAGTGCGTAGGTTTAATCCATTGACCTTTCGATTAACAGCCCAGTATTCATCCTACAGCACCAGTATATATAAATGACTTGGTCCAACACATGGGGGTCTAGATTGAAGATCTAATAAACCAAATACATTTTCTTAGTAAATAGATTCTATGAGGCCTCATCCCTTTTAAAACTATTTCTCATTTCCTTTCTAAGTATGAGTATTCCAGAACACTTAATTGTGCTCATTAGGAATCTGTATATGGACGAAGAGGCAATTGTTCGAACAGAACATGGGAACACTGAATGGTTTAAAATTAGGAAAGGTATACACCAAGACTGTATTCTTTCACCATACTTATTCAATCTGTATGCTGAGCAAATAACCCAAGAAACTGGCTTATATGAAGAAAAACGTGGCATCAGGATTAGAGGAAGACTTATTAACAACTTGTAATATGCAGATGATACAACCTTACTTGCTGAAAGTGAAGAAAACTTTATATACTTACTTATGAAGATCAAAGAGCACAACCTTCAGTATGGATTGCATCTCAATGTAAAGAAAACAAAAATCCTCACCACTGGACCAATAAACAACATTCTTACCAACGGGGAAAAGACTGAAGTTGTCAAAGACTATTTTTCTTGGACCAACCTTCCACACTCATGGAAACAGCAGTCAAAAAATCAAATAATATATTGCATTAGGCAAATCTGCTGCACAGGAACTTTTAAAAGTGTTGAAGAGCAAAGACCTCAGCTTGAGGACTAAGGTACACCTGAACCAAGCCATGGTATTTTCAATAACCTCATATGCATGTGAAATTTGGACAGTGAATAAAGAAGACTGTAGAAGAATTGATGCATTTGAGTTATGGTGTTGGAGGAGAATATTGAAAGTACCACAGGCTGCCAAAAGAACCAACAGATCTGTGCTGGACAAAGCACAGCCAGAGTGCTTGGAGGACAAAATGGCCAAACTTCGTCTGTCATACTTCGGACATATTGTCAGGAGGGTCCAGTCACTAGAGAGGGATAACCATGTTTGGTAAGGAGGAGGGTCAGAGAAAAAGAGGAAGAACCCCCAGAGAGATAGATTGGCAAAGTGGCAGCATCAATGGACTCAAGCATGACAACAATTGTGAGATTGGCCCAGAACCTGGCAGTGTTTTTTTCTGTTGTGCATAAGGTCACTATGAGTCGGTACTGACTCGATAGCACCTAAGAACATCATTCTGGAGTCCTGATGTGACGCTGTAGGTTAACATGATGGACTGCAAGTCGATTTGAACTGCAAGATCAGTGGTTCAAGTTCACCTGCTTCTTCTTGGGAACCCAATGCAGGGTTGCTATGGGTTGGAACCGATTTGAAAGCACTTAACAACAACATTCTGGAGCCTTGATGTGGTACAATGGGATAACGCACTGGACTACAAGGTCAGAGGTTCAAACCAACGACTCCATGGAAACTCTATACACGGTTGCTATGAGTCGGAAGCAACTCAATGGCATGTAACAACAACAAGGAGCACTGATGGCATAGTAGTTAAGTGCCTGTCTGATAAAAAAAAAAAGGGCCAGAGGTTTGAATGTACCAGTCTATTTGAATGGGAGAAAGATGTGGCAACCTTGGAAACTCTATGGGGCAGATCAATCCTTTTACACAGAATTTTCCTGAATTTATTCTAGTAATTGGCTATTCTAACACCATATTTTTTTGCAAATAATGTGCCAAAGTAAATAATGCTTGCACACATACAGCACCTGTAGGGTACCTAAGAAAATAATGTATGAGTGGGTTGTATGGTTAGCAAATAAAATGTAAAAAGTTTAAAAAGTATAGTGTGCACATTAGTTGCTTTAAAATATGATAAATACAACTCAAGCATCTAAACAGAGACTAAAGAGAGAGAGAGAGACTGAGTTCACATTTACATGTCATATTAGATTGTTTATATCTCTCGTGGTCTCTAAAGAACCCTGGTGACTTAGAGGTTACATGCCTGCTAAACAAAAGGTGTGTGGTTTGAATCTACCAGCTTCTCCTCAGGAAGAAGACCTAGAAATATAGATTTACAATGTAGGAAATTCCCTGGGAAAGTTCTATTCTATCTTATAGGGTCACTATGAGAAGGAATCGATGCAATGGCAAACAATATCAACATATTAGCTTTTACTTTCTTTTATATATTTTAAAGGGTATGCAGTTTCAACTTGCTATCGTTTCTTGTTAATAATATATATATTAAAATCTATGAAGTAAAAACCAAAAGGAAGTAATTTCTCATTTGCACTGAACACTGTTAAACACATCCCATACACTTCTTATCTAAAATAAAGTGAAGAAATATTGACTTTTCCTTCAGGATTGGTATATATGTAAATAATGCCTGAGTTAAATATTGCCAGGCTTCTGTTGGGCAAAAAAAAAAGTATATGCAATAAGTTAACAACAGGCAACTTAATGAATACTGGCATCAACATTTCAGTTCCATATTTATTTAATAGGAACGTATTTTTACACCTCTCCTTCTGGTAAGTGTGTATCTTTCTTATCTCAATGCGAATTCAGACACATTACCTGACATTGTAGAAGACCTGGTTGATTATGGCCTCAAAATTTAAACACTAATTTTATTTCATTTTCCATTGAGTTTAACATAATTTACAAATATTCATATTTAAAAGCATGATAATAAAGTAATCTAATGGCTTTAAAACCCTTCCATGGGGCCTTACCTAGAAGATAATGGACTACCAGTGTAAGCACTGTCTGTGCATTTTGCTCCTCCCTTCTGCCGTGCAGGCCTGTGGGAGATGCATCAGGCTTGCCCAGCACAACCTTAACTGAAACATGAAATCAGTTCTCCTACAGCACTGACATAATTACACTGTTGTTGTTGTTGTTAAGTGCCACTGAGACTGTTGTGACTCATAGTGACCCTGGATAGGGTTTCTGAGGAGCAGAAGTGGTTCGAACTGTTGACCATGTGGTTCCCATCCAGTGCTAATCCACAGCACCACACCAGAAGTTCATAATCAGACTACCTGGAAGTAATTTCCTTGCAACCTCTTTGCCCTTTCTAGCTAGTTTGATCGGCTCTTCAAAAACATTCTGTTCAATTCTACTTAAAATATAAACATGTTTCCTCAAGAGAAACATTAAGTGACATTCAAATTATCTTTACTCAGTTTTGCAAAATTAAATGAAAGTTCCAGGCTAGAATAAATGGTTTCCCTTTTTAAATAATACATACACAAAATCATTCATTAATTTAGTATGGACCTGTAAGCAGTCTGAAATTCAGATTATTTTTGAATAAATACATTTTTTTTTTTAAGTCTCCAATTTGGAGCTTAAACTAAAAGCTAAAGAAAACCTACTGGCTTTGATGAACAAATAAGGCTGTTTTGTAATTCAGGATTGTCTATATGTAAATATGTACTTCTGAGATACTTGAAAGCTATCTACTTAAGTGAAGCACATCTTGGTTCAAGCTTGCTTACACTCTAAATTTGTTGAATAAACTTTCCCCTTTGAAATCAGAGCAATCACAAATTACAAATTAGCTCATGGTATATGACATGAGGATAATTTTATTCATTTAAATAGTAGGCTCCCGGGGTGCTGCACCAGATTACTGGTTGAAAGGTTGCTGCTGGGAAGACACCCAGAGTGCTTTGGAAGACAGGCCTAGTGATCTGCTTCTAGAGGTCAGACTTGAAAAGTGTCTGGAGGAACCTGAGACTGTAGTCCTCTATCAACTTTCCAGTCCAGAATTCAATTCACCCTGGTTGGTGGCTCAGTTTTCAGCCAAGCAGTAGACAGCTATATAGGAGGGGCAATAGCACTAATAAGGTATACGCACCATGTAATGGTCAGTCATTCAAGAATAAAATGGCAGTATTTAACTAAGGGCAAAGTTCAGAAGGGTTGGGAAGGAAGGTGGAATGGAAATAAAAATCATAGGGAGGAAGTGGGATAACTGATATTTCCTATAGGGAATTGCAATAATTGAAATTTTACATCCAAGATTTGTTGAATGTAAAACTGATTATCTGCTCTGTAAACCTTCACTCAATTCACAATAAAAAGTTAAAAAAAGAAAAGAAAAGAAAAAAATTCTACTTTGCACATAAAGGGTCACCATGAGTAGGAATCAACTCCATGACAACTAACAACAGCAACATTTATATACTAAAAATCAACAGAAAATGTCAATTCCGAAATGGAAATGTCTTTTTGTTCATCATTGATCAAATGAATAAGGACAAGTCAAGCATTGCTATCATCATGTAAAACCACACACACACACAACAATTGATCTAAAAAAAAATTAAAATAAAATACTGAGACAACTTTTTTAAAAAAAAAAAAAAAGAACTATCACTAGGGCAATCTTTTATAAAATCTACCTAGAAATAAAATTTAAAAACAGAAAAAGAAGGTGCTATCAAAGTCAAAGCTCCCAGCCAAGTAAAGACAAGTCTGGTCAAAGGAGGTTTTTCTGAAACAAGTTTTAGATGGGATCTGAGTCTTTCTGCACTGTTGGATCCCTTTTTCCCTGTAGGATAGGACTGCTCATCTCCCGTCACTCCTGTTTATCTGCTCTGGAAGCTACAGCTACACCATCGTCCAACTCCAACTAATTGGTAATGACTGTTTTCTCCAAGACCCACCTCTCTCCAGAGAAATCCAAGACCATTTCTAAGGACCCCTTAGTACACACAGACACACACACACACACAAAAAAACAATCTCACCTCTGACATCTCTCCCTCACGTCTCAAATAGGGATCTAAGGAGTCACTGGAGAAGGATATCATGTTTGGTAAGGTAAAGGGTCAGAGAAAAAGAGGAAGACCCCCAATGAGATGGATCGGCCAAGTGGCAGCATTGATAGACTCAACATTGGTATCAACAGAGAAAAGAATGAAGTTGTCAAGGACTTCATTCTTCTTGGATCAACTATCAACACTCACAGAAGCAGCAGTCAAGAAATCAAACGACATATTG
>NW_006408529.1:24470587-24487249 GCF_000296735.1 Chrysochloris asiatica | reverse complement strand
GGGCAGTGTTTCATTCTGTTGTGCATAAGGTCGCTATGGGTCATCGTAGCGACTCAATGGCACCTAAAAACAACAACAAGGAGTCCTGGTGTGGCGCTGTGGGTTAATGCGTCATACTTGCAAAGCCGTTTGAACTGCAAGGTAGGTAGTTCAAGCTCACCAGCTGTTCCTTGGAAACCATATACAGGGTTGCTATGGGTTGGAATCGACTCAACAGCACTTAACAACAAGGAGTCCTGGTATGGCACTGTAGGATAGTCATTGGGCTGCTAAACACAAGGCACATGGTTCAAATCCACCAGCTGCTCCTTGGAAGCCCTATACAGGGTTGCTATGAGTCAGAACTGACTCGACAGCACATAACAAGGATAAAGAATGAGAGTCAGGTTCCAATATAGAACACACTCCTATCAATGAGACCTTTAAAACTCCTAACATACTCCTCAAGGTATTATGTAACAGACCCTGAGTGGTGCAAATTGTTGGCAACTAAACAAAAGGCTGAAGATTCAAGTATACCCAGAGGTACTTCAGAAGAAAAGTCTGGTGATATACTTCCAAAATATTAGCTATTAAAAATCATATGGAGCACAAGTCTACTCTTGACACACATGTAGTTACTGTAACTGGAAGTCAACATGATGACAACTGGTATCTTCAAAGGTCAGTGGTGGTTCAATGGCAGAATTCTCACTGTGGCACTGTAGGATCAGCATGGGACTGCAAACCACAAGGTCAGCAGTTCAAACCCACCAGTCGCTCCTCAGAAACCCTATAGAGGGTTGCTAGGAGTCGGAACTGACTCAACAGCGATTAACAACAACAGTGTAAGAGACCTGGATTTCATAAATGGACTATACACTTCATCCACATTCATCTGCCTTCTGTTAGGGGAGGCTAATTTATTGCTATGATGCTAAACAGGCTTCAGTGGAGCTTTCTAAAACCAATGAGGAAGAAAGAGCTGGTAATTGAAATCTGAAAGTCAGCCAATGAAAACTCTATGAATCACAAGGCTCCAATCTGCCACTGGTAATGGGGATGGTGACCAGGCAGTTTCATACATTCCTTTGTTTGTGGGGTCACTATGAGTTTGGAATGACTCAAGGGCAGCTAAAAACAATAGCACAAATAGGAAATTAAAGTTTGGGAAATCAGGAAGACTTTTCCCCCTTTTAAATAAGTAATATAAATAATATAAACTATGAGACATGCTGAAAATTAATTTGGGAAGAAATTTTTAACTCTATAGTCATCTATTAGAATATCAAGAAAAGATTAATATCAACAACTCAGTATGTTAGGACATTTCCTGATAAACAGAAATTAAAGAAATTTGTTAATGGCCAGACCAACTTTATATAAAAATGTTAAAGAGTGTTCTTTGGACTGAGGACCAAAAACAGCAGACAACAACCTGAGATTACCATATATGACAACACTAACCAGAATTCAATTCACATATAATTTAAAGTAAAACAAATGTGTAAGATTGAAAATAGGAAATCAGAGTTACCAACTTATAATGTCATTATCAACTACAAGGCAAAAAGAGAGAATCATGTAGGTACAGAAATTTCAAATGGAAAGGAAGCCAAGTAAATTTCAAAATAAAACAGACTGTTTTAAATAGGGGGAAAATAAATAAATTACAGGGTAGCCTCAAAGAAAATGAATACACCAGCACATCAACATTTTTAAAAAGAGGAAAATCAAAGTTTTAGTAAACATTTATAAAACAGAAATGAAAATGTAGCAAAATGAGGGGAGTGGTTGACTTTGCAGTCCAGGAGCGGAGGTCCCTGGGACCATCAAGGGAGAAGAGCGGAGTATGGGACCCTACCCAGAGAAGCAGTTACGCTAGAGATGTAGGCAGAGACGATGACTTGGAGAGATGGAGCGGCTGGGGACTTTAGACACAGAGAGGGAGAGGGGCTGTGTGCTGAGGACCTGGGGGCAGGCTTGTAGGGTATACCCTGTGGTTGGTTGATGATGCATGGAGGGGATTGTAGCCATAGGATAAATGTAAAGCTTATGTTCTCCCATGTAAACTATCACATAATTCACAATAAAACATTTTTTTTAATTTTAAAAAGAAATGAAAATGTAAAGAAAACTCACATGCAAAATGAACTCAGAGCAGAAAATTATGTGAAACAAAGCAACCAGCAGCACCACAAACACATACAGAAAATGACAGCAATCAATTCATAAAGAATTACACTAAAAAACGAAAAAAGAATTACACTAAATGCAAATGGTTTAAATGCATCAGTCAAGAGACAGAGCAGAATGGATAAAAGAACAGAACCTTCATTATGCTGTCTACAAGAGACATACTAAAAAGATGGAGGCAGCCTAACTGAAGAATGGTTAAGCAAACGTTGGTCCATGCATACAATGGGATACTACACAGCAACAAATCCTTGAAACACTTCCTAACATGGATGGACCTAGAGGACTTTAGTCTTACTGAGTGAAATTAGTCAATCACAAAAAGACAAATAATGTATGAGACCAATGCTGCAAAAGTTAAGACAAAAAGGTTTGATAAAAGGAACCTTCTATGATGATTACAAGGAGCTCTGGTAGGGTAGTGGTTATGAATGGGACTGCGAACCTCAAGGTCGGCAGTTTGAAACTACCAGCTGTTCCACGGGAAAAAGATGAGGCTTTCTGCTCCTGTAAAGTTTTACACCCTCGGAAACCCTATACAGGGTTGCTATGAGTCGGAATCGACTCCACGGCACATAACAACAACAACAACATGATGATTACAGCAGGGGGAGGGAGGGAGGGAAAACTTTTCACAGGCTAGAGGATAAACACATGTTCACAGGTGACAGGGCAGGCAATATGATACAAGAGGGAGATTAGGAGATTAGCAGAGGAAAGATGAAGGTAGCAGGATACACAGTGAGGAATGCAATAGCTTAAATTAACAGAAATAAATACATGAAGGGGATTGCAATCATTGTAATGAAGCAAAGTACATGATTTGCTGAATGTAAAACTGATTATCTGATTATCTGCTCTGTAAATCTTCACTCAATTCACAACAAAATTTTTTTTAAAATAACAACTCAGAATGAAACTGTAACAAGGAATATAAAAAGAAGAATTTGTCAAAATAATTACACTATAATTGAATTATTAAAAATTATAAGTGGATTGCGGGTCTAGTTCACATAGCCCGATTCGCAACCACTACACTACCAGAGCTCCTGAGGATTAGAGGGTTGGTGGTGGTGGTGGTGTTGTTAATAGCGACCCTGTACAGGGTTTCCGAGGCTGTAAATCTTTATAGAAACAGAAAGCCTCATCTTTCTCCCGCAGAACAGCTGATAGTTTCGAACTGCTAACCCTGAGGATAGCAGCCCAATCGGTAACCACTACGCTACTTATCCGCTAGAGGGTAGCCACATGTTAATATGGGTGAAAAGGCAGGCAATATGCAACAAGAGTGAGGGAGGTTAGCAGAGGAAAGATGAGGTTGGCGCGAGACACAGGAAGACATGCAATAGCTAAAGTGAACAGAGGCAAATGTAGTTAACTGTTGGTACATGGAGGGGATAGACACCATGTAGTGAAGCATAGTATATGGTTTGTTGAATGTAAAACTGTTGATCTGCTCTGTAAACCTCACTCAACTCACAATGAAAAGTTTTGTTTTAAATGCAGCATGTGGGATCCTGTGATGATAGAAATGTTTTGTATGGTGATTGTGTCAGTGTCAATATCCTTGTTGTATTACTATACAAGATATCACATCTTGGTTTGTTAAAATGCTACCATTGTATTATTTCTTACAACTGCATGTGAATCTATAATTATTTTAATTTTAAAAGTTCAAAGAAATAGAATAGATTGAAAAAAAAAATTTATTTAAGTCCTATACCCTGGTACCTATGAACAAAGATCTTGGTACCTATAAACAAAGATCTTGGGTCTTTGATGTTATAAGTTTAACAAGAGGTCTTATCAGAGGAGGGTGAGTCCCATGTGGGCACTATCCTTATAAAAGAGAAAATACACTCATAGAAAGATTTAGGAAGGACACCATGCAACTTTGCAACTGAAAGCTAAGAACAAATCTAGGAGAGAGACATGAAAAAAGATTCTCCCTCAAAACAAATTTATGTTGCTTAAAGTTACCCACTTTTTGATATTTTGTTACAGCAGCTGTAGCACATAATCACATGAGGTTCTTAAGCTATAAGAATTTAAATTTTTATTTTTTAGAACATCAACAGATTTGGCTACATTGTAGTATAGAACTTCTATAAACCAAAATCACCATGAACCCTGTCTATGGTAAAAGACAAATGGAGGGAAATATCTGCAAAATGAAAGACAAAGTATCAATACATTAAAAAAATATATAAAAACTTGTGAGGTAGTAGAAGAACACTAACTCCAGATAAAATTAGCTTTACATGCAGCTAAAGAGAAATATAAATGGAAAATAACAGATTTTGGTATTCAATATTCATAATTAAAATAAACAAATATTTAATTATTGATATAGCATTAGAGCACTGTTCACCTATATAAATCTGACAAGCATTTAAATAAAATACTATAATATCTAATAATAGAAACTGAACTTATTTTTCAATGATAACATTGTTTAATTCTTGAACTTTTCCCAAATTTACCAATTTTGACACAGTAAGCATGAATTACTTTTGTAATCATAACAGACGAGGGCTATTAAGTGACATGCTTTTAAAATGTTTAAGTCTAATAACTGTAGTTTAGCTTCCAAGAAATACTGTAAGAAATGTATGTAGAATTTAATAACCCTAAGAAATCCTCCAAAAGTAATCCTGAATGAAGGTGGTGATGGTGTTTATGTGACAGGTAGTCGGTTCAGACTCACAGCAACCCTGTATAGGGTTTCCAAAGCTGTAAATCTTTAAGATTCATCTTTCTCCCTTGGAGCAGCTGGTAGATTTGAACTGCTGACCTCGTTGTTATCTGTCCAGCCTGTAATCCCCTATCAGTGCTCTTAACCCTGAATATTGTTTTTGTTAAGTGCCGTCAGGTCAGTTACGACTCAGAGAGACCCTGTATAGGGTTTCCAATGAGCAGCTGGTGGGTTTGAACTGCCAACCTTGTGGTTCACAATCTGGTGCTGATCTTACCTATCCACAGCAGAAGTTCAACTCTGAATGTTATTGCTGTTAAGTGCCGATGACTCATAGCGACCCTGTATAGGTTTCCCAGGAGCGGCTTGGTGAACTGCCAACCATGAGCAAACTGACCTTGCATTGCAGTCCAGCGCATTAATCTAAAGCACCACATAGAACTCCCCAACCCTGAATTGTTGTTGTTGTGTGCCATCGAGTCGGTTCCGACCCATAGCGACCCTGTATAGGGTTTCCGAGGGTGTAAATCTTTACGGGAGTAGAAAGCCTCATCTTTCTCCCGCGGTGCAGCTGGTAGTTTCGAACGGCTGACCTTAAGGTTCGCAGCCCGATTCGTAACCACTACGCTACCAGAGCTCCTTCCAACCCTGAATAGCTGCCATAAATGTTAAAGGGTAGAGCACCCAACAAGCACTGCTTTCTCCATATAACAATAGTTTTAAGAATAAGTGGAAGAAGTTGGAGCAAGTTACATAAATATATTTTAAGCTTAATTCCATATTAAGGGTTTACTCTTTAGAATAACTAGTTCTGATAATTAAGCTCTTTCTTTGTATAACTTTCTTATGAAATACACCACTTAAGAAAAAAAAATCCATTAAAGTATTTTATACACTGTAAAACATGCATTATATGAAGTCCTTGTGTGGCTCTGCGGGTTAACGCTGTGGGACTGCAAGGTCGGTTTGAACAGCAAACTCGGTGGTTCAAGCTCAAATAGCCACTCCTTGGAAACCCTATACAAGGTCACTATGAGTCGGAACTGACCCGACAGCACTTAAAAACAACAACAAAACAGCATTATATAAATAGGGACTCATAGTTTAATTTAAATTGCCCTTCATTTCCTGCCTTAATTATCTCTGAAAGTAAGTATTCAGAGTTGTACATCCATCCTATTTTGCAATTCGTTTTAGGGTAAACCCTAAGGATCGCTATGAGTCGGTACCGACTCGATGGCTCCTAACAACAACAACAACAATATACATTGTTACCGAAGTATATCTAAATTCCTTAAAGAGGTCATAGATTCTCAGGCAGCAGGGAATTTCATTTTTTAAAACCCTTTATTCATGCATAATCGGAGCCCTGGCGATGTAATGGGTTATTCATTGAGTTATTAACCACAAGGTCAGCAGTTTGAATCCACCAGTTGCTGGAGGTGGCGGATGGAGGAAGATGAGACTTTCTGCTCCCAATTTACATCATTGGAAACCCTACATAGGGGTCTTCCAGTCGGAATTCACTCGATGGCTGTTGGTAGGTTCTTCATGCGTGTTATCGACTCGCTCCATTTCTAATGCTGACGATTTAGTATGTGCTCAATTAATGAAGGACACTTGAATCCCAATCAGCTGGCAATATATAAAAGCTATCATCCCCCCAGACTTTTAATTCAAACACTCAAAATAAACTTCCTTTCTTAGAACAAATGATATTTAAAAATAAATAGTATGTAATGGGGTATGTGCATCTTTATACAGGCCAAATGAAGAATTAACCTCTCCATTTTCACTTTCACATAAAATCTCCAAAATCAATATCAACAAGTAAGAGTATCTTGAAAGAAAGGGACAAAAATATTTGGATAAGGTAAATAAGCAAATAGGTATACTAATTACAACAGAGCTGCCAATCAGGTGACTTAAGTTATGAAAGAAAAACACAAGAGAACCGCAGAAAGAGAAACCTAGGAATTGCAGAACCACAGTTGTCCCACATTTTCAGCCCTGATTACGTTTGCTGAGTTTGGGACCCAGAGAACCGCCCAGCTGCTGGGCTTCAACGGATCAAGGGGCCGGTGGGCGGCTTCCGGCACAGGGTACTTGCTGCTGGCAAGCGAAACAGAGTCCACCCACCCCTTCGGTCACTTTCAAGGTGACAGCTCGGTGATTCGCTTCCGACCCTTCCGCAATAGCTGCGCTGGCCCCACGTGAGACCTGCTCTCCCACAGTCTCCGCCCCGACTGACTCCCTCCTCTTTTTCTTCTCCCCTAAGTTTGGCGCCCAAGCCCCTAGAATACCCTCCCTGCGAAAGCCAACCTCGTCACCCCAGTAATTTTCTCCCCACCCTCTCCGGAGATCCCCACCGCAGAAGCTGTGCAGCGGGAATCCACAGAACTCCGCACTTACCCGCAGCGCCTCCGAGAGAACCCCAAGCCCTCCAGGGAGCTGAGACGCGCAGAGTGCCAAACGAGCATTAAAACCTGGGCGCCCTTTGAACCCTCCGCGGGGCCGCTCCTGGCCCACCCGGGAGGCCCGCGCGGTCAGTGTCTGCACCTGGGAATGCGCAGCTTGTCCCCACCACCACCACCACCCGCTGCCAGGCGGTAACCCGCAGTCCCCGGCGGCCCAGCCTCGCAGCCTCTCGGGCCGCCGGAGGGTGGAGCTAGGGCGGAGAGTTCGGGAAACTTGTAAATAAAAAAGCACTGCGGCCTCTTAAAGCTCACCCGCTGCAGCCCCTTCAGAGGATCAGAGCCTTGTCTCGCCAAAGAAGACAAAGGCCACAGTGTGTCCTAGAGGGCTGCCCACAAGAAACTTGAAAGACTCACTAGGTCGTACCTTGGGGGCGCTTGCAGACTCCCGGTGGTGCTTTGCTCAGCTCTTTTCCGCAGGTTGGCGGGCTCTGCTAGCCCTCTCGCTTCCTTCGCTCTCCCTTCCCAAGCCCAGACTAGGTGCGAACGCGCCCCACGTTTCGGGGCGTCAGTCGAGGACGTGGCTGCACCTGTTGCCACGTGCGACACTGCGCCCCGGACTGCTGTCTACGCACCTGGATGTACCTCGCGTCCCCTCACCGCACAAGCTCCCGCGGGCTACAGGGCCAGGCCTCGTACTTCACTCTTACCACCTGAGTTTTCCTGATAGGTCCTCTGGCTTCCCGCTGGCAGCTCCTTTGCAGCGGAGGGCGGGGCGGAGGGGGGGGGCGGAAGCTTGCTAGGAACCAGCAGTGAGTGTTTGTTCGAGTGGCTGTGACTTTGCATTGAAAGTTTGAGAAATGAGCACTCCAACTATTATAATAAATAGTGGGAAGAAGAACAAAACAGGTAGAGAAAGAAGGCCCCACCGACTTTTCACGGAATATAAAGTCCTTGCTCTTTGCTAAACGGAGCAAAGTTTGTGTTTTTAGCCCATAAAAATATGTTCTCCTGTAAGGCATATTTTTATGGAGCTACGAACCCACCAACTCCGTCAGAAAGATGTGGCAGTGAGTGCTCTTCCTTGGAAAAACCCTACCCTACGGGGCAGTTCTACTCTGTCCTGTGGTGTCCCGATGAGTTGATACAGACTAGCGGGCATACAATAACAACTAAAGCATGTTTTTAATACAAAACTTTTCCAAAGATGATATTATGTCTGTGAAAGACTTAACATTACTGAACCACTAAGTGTCATTGAACCTGGGTCCAGTTTTATGGTAGCGTCATGGTTATGAATCGGGCTGCGAACCACAAGGTCAGCAGTTCGAAACTACCAGCTGTTCCGCGGGAGAAAGATGAGGCTTTCTGCTCCCGTAAAGATTTACAGCCTCGGAAACTCTGTACAGGGTCGCTATGAGTCGGAACCGACTCCACGGCACATAACCACCACCACCACACCTGCCTGAAGGTACTCTGGTAGCATAGTGGTTAACAATCAGGTTACGATTACGAATCAGGGTCAGCAGTTCAAAACTACCAGCTGTTCCACGAAAGAAAGATGAGGTTTTCTGCTCCCGTAAAGATATACAGCCTCGGAAACCCTGTAAAGGGTCGCTAGGAGTCCTGGTATGGCGCTGAGGGTTAATGCACCAGACTGTAAAGCCGTTTGAACTGCAAGGTCGGCGGTTCAAGCTCACCAGCTGCTCCTCAAAAGCCCTAAACAGGGTCGCTATGGGTCGGAATCGACTCGATGGCACTTAACAAAAACAACAAATGAGTCGGAACCTACTCCACCGCATGTTACCAACCAACCAACAAACAACATACCAGCCCAGGGGCCAGACATTCCCCACCTCTGCTGTAAAGGGTTTTCAAGGAGTGGCAGGTGGGTTTGACCTTCTAGTTAGCTATCCTGTCCTTAGCCTGCAGCGCCACATCAGGATTCCTAGTGTTTTTTTGTTTTGTTTTGTTTTTTGTTTGTTTGTTTTTTTATGAAAGTAAGTTTTTCTTGAGGATGCTGTATTTCACAAAGTTTCCTATACTATCAGATTAGTTAGCATACCAATTCAATGTCACATTACCAATAAACAAGGCAAACACCGGTTTACAGTGCTTAATTATTAATCTGTAGTGAACAACTTCACATGTTTTTCATAACAAGTAAACCCATGCGTACCTTGCTTACTGGGCACTCCATCCCTGTCAGGGATTGTAAATTTGAAAATGCTTTCATTTTGCAGAAAGATGTTGTTGGATAGGAAGAGAGACAAATGCCAGTCATACCTAGAAGCAGAATCTTTAATGTTATGAAAAATGTGAAATTATTCACACGAATTAGTAAATAAATACAAATAAACTCATGCTTACTTTGCTTATTGGTTAATCCACCTGGTCTATGGCCATTTACATTTTCGAGTGAGTTTGGACTCATAGCAACGTTGTATAGTGTTTCCAAGAAGCTGGTGAATTTGAACAGGACTCTTGTGGTTCAAACCTATCACAGTCAAGTGCTTACCCTACAGCCCGGCACCAGTGTGCTATTTACTCCCTCACAACAAGAGATAAGGAGATACAGATAAGATAATTTCCATTTTTCTAATAGGAAACTGAATTTCAGAAAGGTCAAGTGATTTGCCCAAGGACACACAGCTAATGAAGCTCAAGTGCTAATCCAGGACACTTATCTCTTTTTATTCCATAACATGGTAATACCTCTCAAGTACTTTGGAAGTTCTTATTGTAAAGCTAGATATGCAACTAATAGTATCTCTGACGGTAGAAAAGGTATGTGATTATTTTTAAAGAGATAAAGCATTAAACATCTTTGAAATAACTCCCCTTATGCAAAACAAAATTTTTTTTAATGTGGCATTGTTTCTGCAAGTCTTGAGGCAATTATGCTAATTAGCAATATGCCTCCTCCCTAAGCAGAATACTTCCTGTGTTAAACATATTATTTAATCTTTATAACCCTCATGTGACCCTGATGATTTGGTCCAAACCCCCACAGTCCTATTGTGTGGTTTAGTTATATCTATAAATATAGAACCTGTTTTACTTCATTTTTCTATGAGGTACATTTTTTTTTAAAAGACCTCTACTAAGTAATTAGAGCTACTTTTGTGGCCATTGGAGAATCTGAAACATATCTTATAATTGAATCAACATAAAAACAAGTTATATTCTAGGGACATCATCAGGGACTCTGTCAAGGCAAGTATGCTTGAAATGGGGCCTGCTGGCTTTTCTTTCTTTCTTGGTTCTGGGCATGTTGCCATGTTCCTGATCTCTGAACTATAATGTTGACCTGGTACAGACTCCAGGAACAATATTAATGGTCAGTTAATAACTCCACATAATTTTGTGGGACATTGTTCTAAAAACATTTTTTTTTTAATATTGCTTTTTTTTCTCTCTCCATTAGGAAAATGCACATTAAAATTACATTGAACCAAACTCCACTGTCATTGAATTGATTACAACCAGAGTAACACTGTATGATTCCAAGACTATAAGTTTTTTTGGTAATAAACACTCTAATCTTTCTCCTATGATTTGTTTGAAACCACCGACCTTGCAGTTAGCAGCCCAATACTTAACCTCACAGCTCCAACAGGGCTCCTTAAAACTGCATTGAGAAACCATTTTTTTACTATCAGATTGGCCAGTATTACAAAGTTTGATAACCACTGGGTGTTCGCAAAAGTATGAAGCCAGCAGTCACACTGCAGATATGAATGTAAATTAAAATGATCCACCTTGAAGGCAATTCACAATTCCTACCAAAATTATAAATGTACATACCCTTTGAGTCAAAAATTCCACATATGAAAATTTATCTTACACTACAAATAAGCATAATGTCTATACAAACTAGCTTATTGCAGCATTGTTTATAATAGCAACTGTTTTGTTTTGTTTTTTAAGGTATAAATCTCACTCGCAAAAGAATGGCAAATCATTGTTGTTGTTAAGTGTCCTGGAGTCAGTTCTGACTCACTGTTGCTGTTAAGTGCCTTTGAATAGGTTCTGACCCATAGCAACCTTGTATTGGATTTAAACCACAGACCTTGCAATTCACAGTGATCTTGTGGTCCAGCACATTATCCCGCAGAGCCACACCAGGACTCCTTTCCAACTCATAGTTACCCTGTATAGGGTTTCCGAGGAGCATCTGGTGAGCTTGTACCGCTGACCTTGCAGTTCAAATCAACCTTACACTCCAGAGCATTAACCCACGGTGCCAAACCAGGACTCTGATGGCATATCATAGTACACACATAAAATGGAATCCTATAACACTCTTAAAGAAAGAATGAGAAAGCTCTCTGTACTTTTATGGAATGGTCTCCAAGAATAATAATGGGCAAAATAGAAAAATACAATGCAAGACAGTTATCTAATATTTAATAATGTAAGAAGCTCTGGTAGCATAGTGGTTATGAATTGGGCTGCTAACCTCAGGGTCAGGAGTTCGAAACTACTAGCTGTTCCATGGAAGAAAGATGAAGCTTTCTGCTCCTGTAAAGATTTACAGCCTCAGAAACCCTTTACAAGGTCGCTGAGTTGGAACCGACTCCACAGCACATAACAACAACAACAATGATTATTTCCATTAAAATCTACATACATTTATGTATTTATATGTTATACATTATAAATGTATACATTCTGGGTTTTTAATATTAAAAATCTATAAATTCATGTGTATAAAGCATAAAATAACTCTGAAAAAATATACCAGAAACTCAAATAAGTGGTTATTTTATGAGTGGAGGTAGATAGCTAAAAGACAAAGTTTTAAGAAAAACTTTTCTAAATGTAATTTTTAAACTTTTTTCACTATTTGAAGCTTTATCATTAGGAATGACTAAGATCTTTTCCCTAATCATTCATAGATAAAACAACTACCAAATTTCTTATACATTAATTGGGTAAAAAAAATTATCAATAGATGTGTCTAACCATATTTCTTCTCTGATTTAACTAAAAAGGAAGACTTTAGTATACAAAGCTCTAACAAATATGCTGCTAATGCAGTGAAAACGATAAGTTAGTAAATTCCTTAGAATTTTTATTAGCATTCACATCTTCCTAGGGTACACTACCCAGCTAACTTTCCCGAAGTCAAATTCAATTGGAAATGAAAAAAGACCACCACCACCAGCTTTAACCACTCCCCCTCCTTCCCCCCTCCCCCCCAGGGAGAAACTCTAGTGCACTGATTGAGTACTGACCAACTAATTATTCCATGGGAATTCCATGGAGTCAGTATATTTGTTCCCAAACCAAATATACTGATTTATTTGGTTTGGGAACAAATATTTATTTTTTATTTTTATTTACTTACACTACCACTTCAAGGAGCTCTGGTAGCGTAGTGGCTACGAATCGGGTTGCTAACCTCAAAGTCGGCAGTTGGAAACTACCAGCTGTTCCGTGAAAGAAAGATGAGGCTTTCTGCTCCCGTAAAGATTTACAGCCTCGGAAACCCTGTGCAGGGTCACTATGGGTCGGAACCGACTCCACGGTACTTAACAACAACAACAACAACAACACTACCACTTCATTCCAAAAAGAACATGAATAAATCTAAAAGGTAAGCATGATACATTTTTTTAAAGACACATTTACAAATATATAAATAAGGCCCAAGGAAAAACATAAGGTAAGAGTAAACATGGTTGTTGTTAAGTGCCATCGAGTCGTTGTGACTCATGACCACCCTGTATAGGGTTTCCAAGGAGCAGCTGGTAAATTTGCACCACAGAACTTGTAGTTCAAACAGACCTTGAGGTCCAGTGCTTTAACTCACAGCACCACACAGAATTCTAGTAAACATGGTATTGGATAACAAATTAAGGGCTAAGATTCCTGGTAGCAAAGTGCCCCAAGCAGTCACATAATCACCATTTTCAAAAGGAACCAATGGTTCCTCAAATTAAACTTTTCCTAACACTAAATTCAAATAATATTTTTGTATTTCATGCTTCAGATCAAGACTTGCTGTTGTTAGTGCTGTTCAGTTGATTCTGACTCACAGTGACCCTGTGTACAATAGAATGAAACTGTCCATCCTTTACCATCTTCAGAATCATTAAAACTTGAGCCTTTTGTTGTGGCTGCTGTATCAATCCATTTCCTTGAGGGTCTTCCTGTTTTTCACTGACCCTATACTTATTCAAGTATGATGTCCTTCTCCAGGTAGACTCTCCTGATAACATGTCCAAAGTACGTAAGACAGTCTTGCCATCTTCTCTTGTAAGGATCATTCTGACTGTGTATCCCAGGACAGATTTGTTCATTCTTCTGGCAGTCCCTGGTATAGACAGTATTCTTAACCAACAGCATAATTCAAATGCTTCAATTCTTCTTCAATCTTCCTTATTCATTGTACAGTTTTTAGATCAAGACTACAGAGTGGAAGCAAAAATATCTTACTGAAAATACTGTAAGGAACTTTGTGTGGTTGTTATTTATATGACCTTGAATATAAACAAAAAGTATTGTAATGAAACTTAACTCTATGGAAGTATTCGTTCAGTCACTAACAAAGTTGATATGGCTTAAGTCTCACAATATTAGAATGATTGCAAATAGAGGTCTGGACAGCAAAGGCTTCAAGTGTACTTCTGAAAGTTAAATATGCTTTTGATAAAAGTTTTAATTTCTCTACATATTTCTCACCTCAGAGTGGTTATTTTATATAACATTCCAAAATTTTTCTATTTAGTAGCAATTTGATATGGACTGAAGAATCATTAGAACGTATAGTCTCTGAAAAAAAACCAGAATGCTAGATTTTTATGATGTTATTAAAAAATCTTTCTCCTATTTTTGTTGAGAAAAATGTCTATTAAAAACTGTCACATCACTTTTAATTCTTATATCCCAAGATGGAGGCCATATATATACAAATTGGCCAGCTATAGCAATGAGTGTACAGCAAGAAAATGAAAGCTGTGAATGGTCTTGATTTATTTACACATAACTCTTGGGGATCCTAAGTATTCATTATTCCTCTTCATAGCCTTGGAGACTCAATCAGACTCTCCTCTCGATGTTTCAGAAGGGTGGTTTTTACAGTAGCAATGTTCTTATGCAGAAGACTGCAAATATGTAAATAAAATATCTCAAGAAATGAGTCTTTTGAAAATTCCAAGTAGTGATAATAGTAAAGAAATACAGCTTCTTTTTCATCAAAATGACCTGAGAATAGCCAAGAAACTCTTCATCTTCCCTACACTTTGGAAGGCATCTTCAACAGTCCTTTAACTCCATTTATAGACTCTGCAGTAGGAACAGTTCTTATAGTATGATGCCAAAATTATTTTAGCTCATAACATAAACAATTTTCTCTGTACTTCTGCTATGGAGCTCCTCATATTAGGAAGAAATTAAGAAAAATGTAGCACCACCAGTTTGTTATGCAACCACTTTCAAAATATTTACTGTATCTAAAATGTCATGCCTAAAGAAACGACTGGTCTGTGTGTCATTCACTCATGAGCATGAATCATAACTGTGTCACCTTCCAACGTGCTTTTGCTTCAATCATATGAAGCCATCCCTTAAAAAGAGGATATATTTTCAATTTCAAAGTATTTGTTGCTTTATGGCAAATATTAATAACAAGTTTGTGGCTTTAAGGTCTCATACTTTTATGACCATCACAGTCTACTTAGACATTTTCAATTAGTTTTAAACATGTTCCTCTGACCTTGTTCTCTTGATCAAAAGTAAAACTTTGGAGAAGTGGGGGTGAGTCTTTCAACTTGCCCCCTATAGCCTTGATCCCTGCTGACTAATCCCTGGAAAGAGTACAAGAGTCAGGACGCCTACTGGGTACTGTCTGGCTGCCTTGGACATAACCCAGAGTTCAAAATTGGTCAGCTAATTGAGATTCCATTTATTCTATTCACAACCATTGGTTCTGATTCATGGTGCCTGATCTATGCTTGCCTCTGAGATCCCTGCCTCCTTATTGCAAATGGCATGTTGTCAAGCAGAGCAAAGTGCTCTTATCAGAATGATGTAAGAAGAGCTATAAACTAAATGAACACCAGTAAGTAGCCCTCATCTTGACACCTAAACATTCCTCAAAATACAAACACCTTTATAAACATGGACCACTGTTTGTCATACTTTTGTGTCTTGCATATTGCTACTATGCCACTAGTATTTCAAATAACAGCAGGATCATCCCTTGCAGAATTTCCAGAGAACTTCAGAAGAACTATTTGGCAATCTACTTCTGAAAGAAATTGGCCAGTGAAACCTTTATTGTCTTATACAGTGCTGCAAGATGAACCCTTCTTGTTGAAAGGCACTCAAAATATGACTGGAGAAGATCTGCCTCATCAAGTAGAGTCCACCTTAATGGCATGGATGAAGTAAAGATTTCAGGACCTTAATTTGCTGATGTGTCACAATTCAAAATAAAAAGAAGCCGCTGAAAACATTCATTAATAATCCGAACATTAAATGTACAAAGTATGAATCAAAGAAAATTGGAAGTTGTCAAAAATGAAATGGAATGTTTGAAGATCAGTATCCTAGGCATTAGTGAGCTGAGATTGACTGGTATTGGCCATTTTGAATTGGACAAACATATAATCAACTATTCTGGGGATCACAAACTGAAGAGGAATAGCATTGCGTTCGTCATCAAAAAAGGTATTTCAGGATCTATCCTAAAGTACAATGCTATCACTGATAGAATAATGTTCATACAACTACAAGAAAGACCAGTTAATATGATGATTACTCAAATTTACATGCCAATCATTAATACCAAAGATGAAGAAATTGAAGATTTTTACCAACTTCTTCAGTCTAAAATTGATTAAACATGCAGACAATACATAATTACTTGACATTGGAATGCAAAAGTTGGAAACAAGGAGGGACCCGTAATTGAAAAATATGGTGATAGAAATGATGCCAGATATCACACGACAGAATTTTGCAAGACTGACAACTTATTCATTGGAAACAACTTTTTTCTTACTCTCTGTCTCTCTCTTTTTGGCTATTACAAACAGAAATTTATATTCTGATAATATAGGAGAATGGAAGTCTTAACTTAGGGTACCAACGCTAAGGGAAATTTTTCTCTATGTGAGGGCTCTGGGAGAAGGTCCTTGTCTCTTTTTAACTGTGGGTTAGGTGTTCCTTGGAGATCTACATGTGGCCTGTCATCAATCGTCCTCTAGGTCTAGGAGGTTTTTAGTGCAGAGACCAAGGATCCAAATGGCATCTGAAAGAGCTCCATCTCTTTTTTCTTGGCATTACTTAGGTCCCTCAATACTTGTTTTCAATAACGAAAGTAGCAACTATGTATGTAAACCTCACTGGATGGAATATGTGGGTTGC
>NW_006408529.1:24467613-24469347 GCF_000296735.1 Chrysochloris asiatica | reverse complement strand
AAAAAAAAAAGCCATCAGAAGATTTCAAAGGATGGCTTAAGAAGACAAAGTAAAGTATTATATTGAACTGTACAAAAACCTGGAGTTAGAAAACCAAAAGGGAAGAACATGCTCAACATTTCTAAAATTAAAAGGACTTAAAGAAAAAAAAATCAAGCCTTAAATTACAATATTGATGAGTTATATGACAAAAAATGAATGACACAGGAAACATCAAAAGAAGATGGAAGGAGGCATGGAGGAAGGTAGAATCTCCACTGAGTAGTATCCAATCTGTCTAGGCGGGGCTGATGAAAGGAAATGTGGATAGGTCTCTTGTGATACAACAGTGAATAATTGTTATCAGGACTGACTGTGAGGGTTGGAAATGTAAAGGTAGATGTTTTGTAGCAAGGAGGGGAATGATTAACTTTGCAGTCTAGGAGCGGAGGTCCCTGGGACCATCAAGGGAGAAGAGCAGAGAGCGGGACCTGACCCAGAGAAGCAGTGATGCCAGAGATGGAGGCAGAGACAATGACTTGGAGAGATGGAGCAGCTGGGAACTTTAGACCCAGAGAGGGAGAGGGGCTCTGTGCTGACGACCAGGGGGCAGGCTTGCAGGGTATACCCTGTGGTTGGTTGATGATGCATGGAGGGGATTGTAACCATGGCAATTAAACTATGTATGATAGGATGAATATAAAACTAATGTTCTCCCATGTAAACTATCACATAATTCACAATAAGACTTTTTTTTTTTTTAAAGAAGAAGATGGAAGGAATACAAAGAGTCACTGTATCAAAAAGAATTGGTCTATGCTCAACCATTACAGGAGACAGCATATCAAGATTGATGGTATTGAAGGAACATGCCCAAACTAAAGTGAAGGCATTAGCAAAATACAAGACTCCAAGAATTCACAGAATGCCCAATTAAGGTATTTCAACAAATGGATGCAAATATGGAAGTGTTTAATCATCTATGCCAAGAAATTTGGAAGACAGATACTTGACCAACTGACTGAAAGATATATATGCCCATTCCAAAGAAAGGTGATACAACAGAATGTAGAAATAATTGAACAATATCATTAATATCATATGCAAGTAGAATTATGCTGAAGGTAATTAAAAATGGTTGCAACAATACATTGAAAGGAAATGGCTAGAAATTCTATTTGGATTCAGAAGAGGATGTGGAATGAGGGATGTCATTGCTGGAGTTAAAGGCATCTGACTCTGTGGATCATAAAAACTGTGGATAACATTTCAAAGGATGGGAATTCCAGAAGAGTTACTTAATTTTGCTCCTGAGGAACCTATACATAGACCAAAGGCAGTCCTTCAAACAGAACAAGCAGATAATGCGTATTTTAAAATCAGAGGTAGGCATCAAGAATGTATCCTTCCACCATATTTATTCAATCAAATAATGCATATCAAATAATCTGATAAACTGGACTATATGAAGAATGTGGCATCAGAACAGGAGGAAGACTCATTAACAACTTGCAATATGCAGAATACACAACTTTGCCATCTGAAAGTGAAAAGGACTTGAAGCACTTGCTGAGGAAGATAAAGATTACAGCCTTTATTATGGATTACACCTCCACATTAAAAAAAAAAAAAATTCACAACTGAACCAATAAATTACATCATTATAAGTAGAGAACAGGTTAAAGTTGTTAAGGATTTCATTTTACCTGGATCCACAATTTGCACCATGGAAGCAGCAATCAAGAAATTAAACAA
>NW_006408529.1:24466741-24467288 GCF_000296735.1 Chrysochloris asiatica | reverse complement strand
ATATGCCTTAGAAATGAAGATGGTGAGACTTCATCTCACATGCATTTGATACATTATCAGGAGGGACCAATCCCTGGAAAAGGACATCAGGCTTGAAAAAATAGAGGGACAGTATAAAGGAGGAAGACCCCAAACAAGATGGATTGACACAGTGTCTGCAACAATGAGCACAAATATAGGAACTATTGAGGATTACATAGCACCAGGCAATGTTATGAGTTGGAATTGACTCAAAGGCACCTAACAACAAAATAAACATGGGAAGGCAATTCAGGAAAGAGCCACTGAAAATATTCTGATCATTATCTTATGTAGTGAGTGTGAATTACATCATAGTGCAGTGTGCCAAAGTTGCAAATTAGCACCTGATTAGTTTCCAGAAGGCAAGACAATCTTTGGATATCTAGAATATTGAGAAGTTGTTGCTAATCTGGACTGTAATTTAAAACCACCAAGGAGCTCTGGTAGCGTAGTGGTTACGAATCGGGCTGCGAATCTTAAGGTCAGCGGTTCGAAACTACCAGCCGCTCCGCGGGAGAAAGATGAG
>NW_006408529.1:24464388-24465766 GCF_000296735.1 Chrysochloris asiatica | reverse complement strand
ATCAATCTTTCCCTGGATCTAGAAGCTTTGGACTCTAGGTCCAAAGGTGCACTCCATTCCGAGATCTTCTTTCTTGCTAGTAGCAGGTCCCTCCTTCTCTGCTTCTCTTTCCTCTTATTTCTTGTAAGACAAAAGGTATAGCAGGCCACAGTCCTGGGAAACTCCTTGACATTGAATCAGGGTTATGATGGGATTAAGAATATTTACACCCACCATTAATCCTTTTATTGGTTTATCACATCAGATCACATCATTGGGGATCATCACATAACTGCTGAACAATTGAGAATCATAGCCCAGCTAAGCTGACACATATTTTGGGAACACACATTTCAATCCATGACAATAGCACCCAACAAAAACATGAGTTGTGTTTTATCTCATATTTGGAATTATTGATATCACTCTTTTCCCTTCCCATTGGCTCAGAAATTTGAGACACTTGAAAGACTCAACTTCCCAAAACAGCATTCCCCCCAGTCTACAGAGGCCTTCCATCCCTCACTTCTCAGACTTTCAGTTCATGTTTGTGAGTAGTGAGCATACATCTCTAGTCTTTATTTATTGATACATTATATACAACAATGTAGTACTAAAGGAATCCTGGTAGAATAAGCATCAGACTGCTAACCGCAAGATCGGCGCTTCCAACCCACCAATCCTTCCTTGGAAACCCTATACAGGGTCACTCTGATTCGAAACTGATTTGACAGCACTCAGCGGTTCGAAGCTACCAGCCGCTCCGCGGGAGAAAGATGAGGCTTTCTACTCCTGTAAAGATTTACACTCTCGGAAACCATGTACAGGGTCGCTATGGGTTGGAACCGACTCGACGGCACTTAACAACAACAACAACAACAACATGGTATGGATAAAACATTGCATAACAATAGAAAAGATAAAAGTAAAATAAAGCAGATAAATAAAAGCACTCATATTTCTCTTCTGCTCCTACCAATCTTGTGCATGCTCTGGATTAAACAACTAAAACTACTTATCTCTCTCTTGATCTTTATCTTTACCCTCCAGCTCTCCATCTCAGTGATTTTTAGTGTAGAAAACTTTTCTGTTGCTGAAAGGTAAAAAGACAGCACTTTTAGTGAAACTAGCCAGACTTATCTATTTTAACAATTTTGACATTCTAGGTACTCTTTCAACTGTTATGAAATGCCTTCGAATTGGTTCTGATTCATAGTCACCTTTTGTAGAGTTTCTGAGGAGCAAGTGGTGGGTTTGAACTGCCAACCTTACGATTCACAGTCCAGTGCTAATCCTATAATGCCACATCAGGAATCTCCAGTCTTTCAATGTTGTTGTTGTTGTTAGGTGCCATCGAGTTGGTTCTGACTCATAGAGACCTTATGCACAGCTGAACAAA
>NW_006408529.1:24444384-24462585 GCF_000296735.1 Chrysochloris asiatica | reverse complement strand
TTTACACCCTCGGAAACCCTGTACAGGGTCGCTATGGGTCGGAACCGACTCGACGGCACTAAACAACAACAACAACAACACTGTAGCATAGTGGTTACGAATCAGGCTGCCAACCTCAAGGTCAGCAGTTAGAAACTACCAGCTGTTCTGTGGGAGAAAGATGAGGCTCTCTGTTCCCATGAAGACTTGCAAACCCTATGCAGGGTGCTATGAGTCAGAACCGACTCCATGGCACACCACCACAATCAAATAGAAACTTCAGGTCCTCCAGTTAGCACCTCTTAGATAGTTGGGAATTTTCAGATCCATCCATGCCTCCTTACTGCCCTCTGCTTCCTACCCGTACAGTTACTGATACCACATGGGTCTTGTATAGTATGTGGCTTATCCTTACCTACTTGTATTGTGACCCTGTGTAGAGTTTCCGAGGAGCGGCTAGTACGTTTGAATTTTTTATCACCTAGTCCTGTTTTAGTGGTTACGAATCGGGCTGCGAACTTAAGGTCAGCGGTTTGAAACTACCAGCTGTTCCGCGGGAGAAAGATGAGGCTTTCTACTCCTGTAAGGATTTACACCCTCGGAAACCCTGTACAGGGTCGCTATGGGTCAGAACCGACTCAAAGGCACTTAACAACAACAGTCCTGTTTAAGACAGTGTTCTTGTCCATGGGTTTTGGGTTTTGCTATTCTTGTGCACTGTGTCATTATGAATCAGAACTGATTTGATGGTACCTAACCACAACTAGGTGGATAGCATAGAGAATGACATACCCAAACTAGGTCAAGGAACATTCTGTGGATGCTAAAAGTCAGCCATAGTGAAAGAAAAGGAAGAGTGCTAGAGGTAACCAGTCTCATGGATGTTCAATCATTTCAAGAGGTAGCATATGATCAAGAGCAAATGATACTGAAGGAAGAAGTCCAAGCTGCATGGAAGGGATTGGTAAAGAACAAGACTCTGGGAATTGATGGAACACAAATTGAAATCTTTCAACAAACTGATATAACATTGTAGGTGCTCACTCATCTATGCCAAGAAATTTGTAAGACAGATACCTTGCCAAATGCTTAGCAGAGATTCATATTTGTGCCCATTCAAAAGAGAGGTGATCCAATGAAATGTGGGAATCATCATTCAGTATTATTACTATCACATGTAAATAAAATTTTGCTAAAGATAATTCAAAAAAGAATGCAACCACACATTGACAGGGAACTGCCAGAGGTTCAAGCTGGGTTCAGAAGAGTAAGTAGAATGAGGGATATCATTACTGATATCAGATGAATCTTGGCTGAATAACAGAAAGATGTTTATCTTTCTGACTATGCAAAAGCTTTCAACTGGATCATGACAAGCTATGGACAATATTGCAAAGAATGGGTATTCCAGAATGTTTAATTCTGCTCATGAGGAACCTATACACAGACCAAGAAGTGGGCATTTGAAAAGAACAAGGGGGAACTGAATATTTTAAGATCAGGAAAGGTGTGCAGTAGGGTTGTATTCTTTCACCATGTTTATTCAATCTGTATGCTGAGCAAATAATCCAAGAAGGTGGATTATATGATGAAGAATATGCTATCCTCAGGAATGGAGGAAGAATCATTAACAGTCTGAGATATGAAGATGATACAATCTTGCTTTGCTGGAAGCAAAGAGGGCTTAAAATACTTATTGATGAAGATCATAGAACACAGTCTTCAGTATGAGTTGCACCTGAATGTAAAGAAAATACAAATCTTCACTACTAGAGCAAAAAATAACATCATGATAAGTGGAGAAAAGATTGAAGTAGTTAAAGACTTCATTTTGCTTGAATCCACTACCAACAGTCATGGAAGCAGTAGCCAAGAAATCAAATGATGTATTTATTGCATTAGGCAAATCTGTTGCACAGGATCTCTTTATAAGGTTCAAGAGCAAATATGTCAGTTTGAAGACTAAGGTGTGCCTGAACCAAGCCATGGCTTCATGTGGATATGAAAGTTGGACGGTGAATAGGGAAGACAGTAGAAGAATTGATGTATTGAGTATTGTTGTTGGAGAAGAATTTCAAAGTACCATGGACTTCCAGAAGAACAAACAAATCTGTGTTGGTAGAGTACAGCTAGATTGCTCCTTAGAAGCCAGGAGGGTGAGACGTCATCTCTTATACTTTGGACATATTATCAGGAGTGTCCAGTCCCTGGAGAAGGACATCATGCTTGGTAAATTGGAGGGTCAGCAAAAAAGAGGACCCCCTCCACCCCAACCCATGAGATGGATTGTCACAGTGACACCAGCAGTTGGTATGTGCATAAGGACACCAAGAGTCAGAACCAACTTGATAGCACTAATAGCTGTAACAACTAGGTGCCAGGCATTTTTATAGCAGTTTCCACAAAAGTTTAATTTTAATCATCACCACACCCCTCTGAGGTAGGATTTAAATTTAATCCTATTCCTATTTCACTTGGAATTGTGAGAAATTTAGTCACTATAAGGAAGAGGAATTGACTTAATATAATAAAGCAGCGATTACTGCTCCGACATGAGTCAACCTTGGGAAGACTTTTTGCTTTTGTCAAAACTGTGTCATTGGGTAAGAGTCTTGAAGTGATGTTGTGGAAAATATTAAAATGAAAACAACAGGTAAAAATGAAAAGTATAGGAAAGTAATATATTTATTATAATTTAAAAGGAACATATTAAATAATAAAGGGAATTCAGAAGATATATGAAAAGATCACTGAGAAGCTACTGACATAATTAGCAGTGAAGGGTAGCTTGATATTGTTGTTTTAAGTGCCGTGGAGTTGGTTCTGACTCATAGCAAGCCTGTTTGGTTTTCTGGGGAGTATAAAAGGTTCCTGAGAAGCTACATAATTAACAGTAAAGAGTAGCTTGATAGATAGCTTAAAGTCAAGAATTTCTTTGTTGGAATTTTGAGTTATTAAGATTAATTATTAGGATGATAAAAATAATAATGGCTAAACTTGATTGTGTACCAAAGCAATAAATAACATGATAAATGGAGAAAAGATTAAAATTGTCAAAAATTAATTTTACTTGGATCTACAGTCTACATTTGAGGAAGCAGCAGTCAAGAAGTCAAAGGATGTATTATGTTAGGCAAAATCTGCTTCAAAATACCTCTTTAAAGTGTGCTTGAGGAACACACCAACATATAATCATCAATTAATTATAACTTATTAATTATCAATGCAATTTATAATGAAAAATTAATTATAAATACCACACTATCTTAAAGAAAACAATTTTATTTTACATGAAGAAACAAGACAGAGTGCCTCAAACAAGTGATCAAAATACAGAGTCAGAAAATAAGATGCCAGAAATGGCAGCAGGACTACTTGATAAGGAATTTAAAAGAATGCTTCAGCATGTTCAATGATAAAATTGATTGAATGATCAAGGCGCCCTGGTAGCATAGTGGGTTACTAGTTGGGCTACTAGCTGAAGAACTGCAGTTCAAATCTACCATTCATATGCAGGAGAAAGATGAGGCTTTATTTTACTGTAAATATTTACAACTTAGGAACCCTATACAGGGTCACTATGAGTCAGAACCAATTCCATGGCATACAGTCACCAACTAGATGAATAATAAGTAGCCCTGATGGTATAATGGGTTGTAACCACAAAGTCAGGAGTTTAAGCATGTCCAGATGTGCCTCGGAAAATAGATGAGGCTTTCTGCTCCTGTAAAGATTTACAGCCTTGGAAACCTATAAATAGTTGTTATGAGTCTGAGCTGACTCAATGGCACACACCATCAGGAAGTCTAAGTTTTATGTGGGATACTGTCAAGAGGAAAACTTGTATGTGATTGGAATTCCAGAACAAGCAGAGACAATTAAAAAGGGGGTGGAAATTGTCCAAGAGTTATTGGAAGACATATTTCCAATATGATGTAGTAATTAGGACATTTTCAGATAAACAAATTAATTAAAAGAATTTGTAACCAAACAGACCAACCTTACAAAAAATACTAAGAACCAGCAACAGCATGCATCAACGTGATACTAACATACGTGACATTACTCAGAACTTAACCCAGATGTAGAAATATGTAAAGTTAAACAAACCTACAAGACTGAAAATAGAGAACAAAAACAAAATAAAGTAAAAGATGAATAATGCACTTAGAGAACTCCCAATTGAAGAGGAAATCAAGCAGATTTCAAGATTAAAACAAGGAAATAATCTAACTGTAACCCTAAAGCTAGAATAATCGTTACTCCTAGCCCTAACCTAACCCCTACCTTTACCACTAACCCTAGTCCTAACCAGACCATTAAATTAAGTCCTAGGCTTTTCCTAGACAAGAAACAAAAACAAACAAACAAACAAACAAAAAATCTCTGTAAAGTGTTAAAAAGTAAACATGTCAATTTGAGGACTAAGGTGAACCTGACCCAAGCCATGGTATTTTTAAATATGTTATACAAATGTGAAATATGGCCAGATTGCTCCTTTGAAGCGATGATGGTGAGACTTCATCTCTCGTACTTTGGACATATTGTCAGGAAAGAGTAGTCTCTGTAGAAGGACACCATGCTGGGAAAGTGGAGGGTCGAGCAAAACAAACAAACAAAACACCTGAACACTCAAGAATATTGACTGACACAATTCAAGGACGGTGCAGGCCTGGGCACCATTTCATTCTGTTGTACATAGGGTTTGCTAGGAGTTACAATCAACTCATCACCACCTAACACACATGCAAGTGTAAGGAAGAGCTCTGATGGCATAGTGGTTAAGCAATAAAAAGATCTAATGAGGCAAAATTCATGCACCTTCAGATGTGTGGGTGGTTTGCCCAGCCCTTGACCCAGGCCAAGAAGAGCCTGTGCAAGAGAAGGTGCCACTCTCCACTGAGTGGATAAGGACAGGGGCTGGCATCCTGTCCTGCACAGCCTCTGCTCTGGCTACTAGGAGAACTCAGGGAATAAAGAGAGCCACACCCCCCTCACCACCAACATCCAGTGCTCATCCTGTGACTCCATGCTGCTGTATGGACAGCTGTTGTGCCGCACACACTAGCCTACAGCCCACTCAATGGTCCTCTTTTGCAGCTCCTGCTCAGCTTCTTCTCCCATTCAATCTACCTCTCCCTCATATCTTCTGAAGCTCAGGGTTCCAGGATCACCATCCATAACTGTTTCGCTTTGTCTCTTATATCCTTGTTGCAGAATGTCTGCTCAGGGCATCTGCCTACCCTGCCATCTTGTCCTAGAACCTCCTGATTTTCACTTTTTTTTTTTGCAGATGGATGTCCAATTGTTCTAATAAAACTGAAAACACTGTCCTTTCTCCATTAAATTATCTTTGTTCTTTTGTCAAAGTGTTGTGTGGGTCCAATTTGGGGACACGATTCTGTTCCATGTTGTTAGAAGGGATCAGTTCCTGGAGAAAGACATCTTGCTTTGTGAAATAGAGGGTCACTAAAAAACAAGGAAGACTCCCAATGAGATGGATTGGCACAGTAGCAGCAGCAATGGACTTAAGTGTAACAACAATTGTGAAGATAGTGCAGCACCAGGCAGTGTTTTGTTCTGTTGTTCATAGGGCAACTATGAGTAGGAATTTACTCGATCGGTGGCATTTAACAACAATTCTGTTCCAGTATTCTATTTTTCTATACTGCACCCAAAACACACTGTCTTGATAGCTTTGGCTTAAAGAAAGTTTTAAAGTCAGGTATTATCTCCTTCAACTTTGTTCTTCATAATATCGTGTTAGTTATTTTGGGTGTTTTGCCTTTTCATTTCAAAATGGCTTGCTGGGATTTTGACTGGCTTGCATTGAATCTATAAATTATGTTGGAAACAATTGACATTAAAACAATGTTGAGTTTTTCCTATCCAGGAAAATGGACTAGCTCTCCATTTATTTAGTTCTTCTTTGCTTTCTATTATTAGGGCTTGTTGTTTTCCTCTTGTTTCACTAGATAATACTTCCTTTCCTTCTTTCTTTTTGTGGTATAAATGTAAATGGTGTTGTGTTTCATTTCAAATTTCAATTGTTCATTGCTAGCATATATTTGGATTCCTGGTGTGGCACTGCAGGATAATGCACTGGACTTCAAGGTAGGTTTGAACTGCAAGTTCGACAGTTCAAATCTACCAGCTGCTAGTCAGAAAACCTATACAGGGTCCCTATGAGTTAGAACCAATTCAATGGCATTTAACAAAAACATATAGAAAAAACAGTGACATTTTTGTAAATTAACTTGGTATCCTGCTACTTTGCTAGTTTACAAATGTGGAAATTTACATGATTAATCTGCATTTTTCTTCTGTTTTAACCACATATGCATTCAATGTTACAGATTTCCTTCAAAACACTGCTTTTATTGAATCCTAGAAAATTTTGTAAATTGCATTTTTATTTACTTAAATAAAAAAAAAATTTCTCTGCAAACTTCTTTTACCTATGGATTATTTAGAAATGTGTTTAATTTCCAAACATTCTGGGATTTTCCAGCTAGTTTTCTACTATTGATTTCTAATTTAATTTCATTGTACTCTAAAAGCATACTTTGTGTGATTTCTATTCTTTCAAATGTGTTGAAGTATATTAGAATTAAGAATTGTTATGTCTTCTTGGAGAATTGACCCCTTTTTCATTATGCAATGCCTTTTCCTTGATAATTTTACATGCTCTAAAATCTTTGTTTGAAATTATTATAGCTAAATCCACCTTCCTAATGACATATTGTCAGGAAGGACCAGTCACTGGAGAAGGATATAATGTTTGGTAAGGTGGAGGGTCAGAGAAAAAGAGGAAGACCCCCCAATGAGATGTATTGGCCAAGTGGCAGCTTCGATGGGCTCAAGTGTGGCAACAGTAGTGAGGTTGACCCAGGACCTTATGTTGTGCATAAGGTCGCTATGAGTTGGCACCGACTCGATGGCACCTAAAAACAACAACAAAAACCCTCATGACTAAGGAGCTCTGGTAGCATAGTGGTTATGAATCGGGCTGCTAACCTCAAGGTCAGCAGTTTGAAACTACCAACTGTTCTGTGGGAGAAACATGAGGCTTTCTGCTCCGGTAAAGATTTGCAGCCCTGATGATACTGTAGGTTAGGCATTGGGCTGCTAATTACAAGGTCAGCAGAGCCAACCAACCAATGACTTCTGGGGAGAAAGATGAGACTGTCTGCTCGCATAAAGATTTACAGTCTTGGAAATCCTATAAAGGTTCACTATGAGATAGAATCTACTCTATGGCAGTGTTTTTTGGTTTTGGGTATACTTTCACTAGTGTTTCTTTTTATCATTTTACATAGAGTTGAGTTTCTGACCCATATCATTTTTTGTTTTGTTTGAATTTTCATGCTAAAGAATTTTAACACTTTTTGAAAGACAGATCTGTTGTTGTTGTTAGTTGCCATCAGGTCAATTCCAATACCCGGTAACCTCAGCTGCTACTCAGAGCACAACTCTTCCATAGGAGTTTCTAGGCTGTCTTCTTAATGGCATCAGATTGCTAGGACTTTGTTTCTTTCATGTTAGCAGTTGAGTCCAAACCATTTGCACCACTTTGGTACCTTGAAAGGCAGATTTAATGGTGACATATTTCCTCAAATTTTGTTCTCCTAGTAAAGTATTTTTCCTTCACTTTGAAGGATAATTTCACTTGATATAAAATTCCAGATTGGTGGGTTTTGTTTTTTTCCTTCTGTATTCCAAGTATTTTATTCCACTCTCTTCTTGCTTACATGGTTTCTGAAGAGAAGTCCCAGTGCAGTTTTATCCCTTTTCTATCAATAAGGTGTTTTGGTTTGACTTCTTTCAAGATTTTCTTTGTCTTTGATTTTCTGCAGTTTTCTGAACCAAAAGGTCGACAGCTCAAACTCACCAGCCACTCCTTGGAAACCCTTTACAAGATCGCTATGAGTCAGTACTGACTCTACAGCACTTAACAACAATATATGCTGCAGTGTCAGGTTTTTTTGGGGGCGTATTTATCCTGTTTGCTTTCTACATAATAGCTAGACTGTTAACGTTAGGGTCCATGGTTTGAGCCCACCAGCCACTCTGCAGGAGAAAGATGGGGCTTTCTGCTGCCTTGAAGATTTAAAAAGCCTCAGAAACTCAATTGTTGTTGTTTTTGTTAGGTGATGTTGTGTTGATTTTGACACATAGTGACTTATGTACAACACAACAGAACACTGCCGGTTACTGCGCCATCCTCACAGTCATTGTTAAGCTTGAGTCCATTGCTGCTGCCACTGTGCCAATTCATCTCGCTGAGTGTCTTCCTCTTTTTGTTGACCTTCCACTTTACCTAGCAAGATGTCCTTCTCCAGGGACTGGTTCCTCCTGATAATATATCCAAAATATGAAAGACAAAGTCTCACAATCCTAGCTTCCAAGGAGTGTTCTGGTTATATTTCTTCCAACACAGATTTGTTTGTTTTTTTGGCAGTCCACCACTATAACTCAAATGCATCAATTCTTCTACAGTCTTAACTTTTTCACTGTCCAACTTCCACATGTATATGAGGTTACTGAAAATACCATGGTTTGGGTTAGTCCTCAAATGGATATCATTGCTCTTGACTACTTTAAAGAGGCCTTGCACAGCAGATTTACCTAATGTGATACATCGTTTGATTTCTTGACTGCTATTTCCATAAGTGTTGATGGTTGAGCCAAGCAAAATGAAGTCTTTGACAATTTTAATCTTTTCTCCATTTATCATGATGTTATTTATTGGTTAAGTGATGAGGATTTTTGTTTTCTGTACATTGAGGTGTAATCCATACTGCAGGCTGTGATCATTGATCTTCATCAGGGTCTGTATGAGTTGGAACCACTTCCTGTTTGGTTTGTACTGAGATTCCTGGATCTTTTTCTGGTGTCTATTACTAATTTTACAAAACTCATAGTAATTCTTACTTGAAATATTTTTTCTGTTACTGTTTTTACTTTTAGTGTCCTCATTATGAGTATGTCACACCTTGCACAATTTCTCAAATTTCTTGAATATTCCGCTCTACTAGTCTCATTTTGGATAGTTTCCATTGGTATATCTCAAGCTCATTGATTCTTGTCAACAGATGAGCCCACCAGAGTCATTCTTTATTTTTGTTGTAGTGTTTCTTAATTTTGCTAACTTTTGTTGTTGTTGTTAGATGTTGTTGAGTTCTCTGCAACTCACAGTGACCCTGTGTATAACAGAACAAGACATGGCCCAATCCTGCACCATCCTCTTAATAGTAGATATGCTTGAGACCATTTTTTAGTCACTGTGTTAATCATTCTCATTGGGGGGTGTTCCTCTTTTTCATTGACCCTCTGTTTACCAACAAAGATGCTCTTCTCCAGCAATTGGTCCTTCTCACATGTCTAAATTACATAATGATGAAGTTTCATCATCATCACTTCTAAGGAGCATTCTGGTTTTACCTCTTTCAAGAAGATTTGTTTGTTCTTCTGGCAGTCCATGGCATATTAAATATTCTTTGTCAACACAATAATTTAAAAGGGCCCATTCATCAGACTTCCTTCTTCATTGTCCAGCTTTCAAATGCTTATAAGATGATTGAAATACCATGACTTGTGTCAGGTACACTTTTATCATTAAAGTGACATCTGTAGCACTGTAGGATAAACACTGGACTGTTAATCAAAAGGTCAGCAGTTCATACCCACCAGCACTCCTTGAAGACCCTATACAGGGCCACTATGAATTGAAATCAACTAGATGATACTTAACAACAACAACAATATGACTTAGGTCAAATATACTTTCATCATCAAAATGACATCTTTGCTTTTTAAGATTTTTGAAAGGCCTTTTGCAGCAAATTTGTCTAATGCTAGGAGTCCTGGTGTAGTGCTTCAGGAGAAGCACTGGACTGCTAACCACTAGGTCAGCAGTTCAAGCCCACCAGCCACTCTTTGGAAAGCCTATGCAGGGTTGCTATGAGTAGAAACCAATTCAACAGCAATTAACAACATTTGATTTCATGGTCATTAATTGTTCATCTAAGTAAAGTGAGATTCTTAAATAGATATTATTATACCCATTTTATAAATAAAAGACATTAAACTTAGTCTGGTTATAGATATGACCAATGTAACATAGTCAATAAATAGCAGGAGTAGGAATGAAACTCAGGTCAGCCTGACTTCTAAGTTCATGCCTTCAACTACCACTCTAACTATGTGCCTTTATAACTCTGCCCTTCAAAATTCAGCATTTAGTTTATGCTTCAATCCCAGGCGGATATCTCCAAAATAGTATACAGCTTTAAAATCTGAAGGTTATTCTTATTTTTTTTAATGAAAAGGACCAGGAATAGTTGTACAATCTGTTGCTAAAAATCTCTTAACTAAAATACACTAGACTTAGATCACACTAGAGTAAATTTAATTTAAAAAAACTGAAACATGAAAGTACCTCATCACCACTGTCCCTAAACAGAGACTAATAAACTATTGTAAATGTGTTTTTGTATGTTACATGGTTGCATACTTACAACAGGAGTCCTGGTGTGGCGCTATGGGTTAATGAGCTGGACTGCAAAGTTGGTTTGAACTGCAAGGTTAGCAGTTCAAGCTTACCAGCCTTTCCTTGGAAACTCTATACAGGGTCGCTCTGGTTTGGATCTAACTTAACAGCACTTAACAATAACAACATACTTAAAACAAAAAATACAGAAATAAAATTTCTGTTGTTGTTGTTACGTGCCATTGAGTCAGTTCTAACCCATTGTAACCCTGTATAGGGTTTCCAGGGAGTGACTGGTAAGCTTGAACCACTGACCTTGCAGTTCAAACCAACTTTGCAGTTCAGTTCATTAATCCACAGTGCCACACCAACACATCACAGAACCATACACAACTAGAAAACAGATTTGCCATATCACCAAATATGGTAAGTACCTAGGAATGCATTTAACTTGAAATAAACATTTAAAAAAAAAATTAACTGCTATTGAGAAAAATTTAAAACATAAGGAATTATATCATGTTGTTTTTAGATGTACCTATAGTATGGTGCCATAGGATAAAAGCACTCAACTTCAAGGTCGGTTTGAACCACAAGGTTGGTGGTTCAAACTCACCAACTGCTCCTCAGAAACCCTAATAGGGTCGCTGAGTTGGAACTGACTCAATGGCACTTAGCAACAACAACATAAAGAATAAGTATATCAATATTTTTATTTTAATATTTATTAATATTTTAATAAACAGATTCGTTGTAATAACAGCTAAAATTTCTGTGTGAACTAATAGTGAAAAATAAATGGATGAGAATATCAAAACATTTTAATAGGTAATAAGGGTGGACTCGGCTTTGCATATTTGGAAAACTGAACATATTGTAACAATGATCAAAACTATATGATATGGGACTATCATCATTTGAAATAAAAATCTAAACTATAACAAAGAGAGATGGAAAATACATAGGAGAAGGGATAGCCATTTGATAAATGGTTGGCTAACAGATTGAAAAAACTCAACTTAGACGTATACACACAAGAGACCAAACGCTACAATGAATTCCAGCTACATCAAAAAGTAAAAAGTATTTTTAAATACTGAAGAGTAACTTATATATCTCAGATGTGAAGAGAATATGCACTCTTAGTAGTTGAAACAAATGGAGACTGTTACCAGAACTAAGATGGATTCATTGCATACATTTTTTTTTTTTAAACGTCTGTTCAACAAACTGCAAAGTGCAAATACTATCAAAGGAAAACTTCTAAAATGGAACAAATATGTTACAAACAAAACCTGAAAATAGTTTCTACCAAAAATACATGAGAAAATAATAGTCATCTATTTCAAGAACCATTTTACACTTGATGAGTGGTCCAAAGGTTTACAATCAAGAAACTTTAGACTAAACCTTCATGTTAAAAGAAAAAAAATCTGAACTAATCTGAAGATTCCTTAACAGGCCTATTAAACTGAAAGAATTTTTGGAAACAATTCTATGAGGTAGGTACTTTTATTAATATTTTTATGGATGAGGAAATTGAGGTACAAGTATTTAAATAAATTTTTCAAGGTTGCACAGTTTAGCTTAACTCTTCCAAGGTAGCAGTTTCTTTTTTAAGAAGAGCTGAGATGATTTTTATCAACTGATTGGTTTAACTGGCCCCCAGATTCTAAGAAGTCTTATGCCTCTTTGTTTATATCCCAGTTCATCTCTAGTACAAAGGAAAGAGCAGAAAATCACAATAGCATTCTAAGACGTTAATATAATAAATTGTTGGATATAGAATTTGAAAGAAGAAAATAGAGCCATGTAAAAATCAAAATTTTATTTAAAGAGAATAATTTTTGTATTTTTTTTTTTACTCTGGCACTGTAGGAAAGAATTAGAGCAAGCAGCAACAAATAAGTCCGACAAGTCAAGTTTAAGGAGTAAAGGGGAGAGGTGGAGCGGACAGGACAGTTCAAAATCAGTCTGACTACATAAAGATCCCCTTCAACAGTTAAGGATTTGTTAGTCCATTTCCTTCTATGAAATTAGGTAATCCTTTTATTCCTTGAAGATTACCCTCTCTCAGCCCCAACCTGAGGATTCTAACCTTTTTCTGAAGGGGAACTACTTTATTTTCTCAAAACCTTGGAGTTACTGGGGCTCAATGATTGTGTCAGTACAAGTTTTGAATGGGTGATGAAGACAGTGTGTGTTGTCAGGGGGGTTGTTGTTGTTGTTGTCATGTGCCATCGAGTCGGAACCGACTCATAGCGACCCCATGCACAGCAGAACGAAACAATGTTCGATCCTGGGCCAACCTCACTACCGCTGCCACACTTGAGTCCATCAATGATGCCACCTGGCTGATCCATCTCGTTGGGGGTCTTCCTCTTTTTCTCTGACCCTCCACCCTACGCAGCATGACATCCTTCTCCAACGATTGTTTCCTCCGGACAGTATGTCCAAAGTAGGAGAGACGAAGCCTAGCCATCCTGGCCTCCAAGGAGCACTCTGGCTGCACTTCTTCCAAAACAGATCTATTGGTTCTCTTGGCAGTCCATGGCACCCTCAGTATTCTCCTCCAACACCACAACTCAAAGGCATCAATTCTTCTATGATCCTCCTTATTCACTGTTCAGCTTTCGCATCCATATGAGGCTATTGAAAACACAATGGCCTGGGTCAGGCGCATCCTAGTCCTCAAGCTGACATCTCTGCTCTTCAACACTTTAAAAAGTTCCTGTGCAGCAGATTTGCCCAGTGCAATACGTCGTCTGATCTCTTGACTGCTCTTCTACGAGTGTTGATAGTTGATCCAAGAAGAATGAAGTCCTTGACAACTTCAATCTTTTCTCCATTGATAAGAATGTTGTTTATTGGTCCAGCAGTGAGGATTTTTGTTTTCTTGACATTGAGATGTAATCCATATCGAAGGCTGTGTCAGGGGGGTGGCCATGGAAAATGCTGTACTCTTTTAAATCCCAGAATATGCTTTGTTGTTTTTGTTAAGTGCCATCGAGTCAATTCTGACTCATAGCGACCCGGCTAGTAGTTCAAGGAGCTCTGGTAGTATGTGGATTACAAGTTGAGCAACTAACCACAAGGTTAGTAGTTTGAACCTACCGCCTCCTCCGTGGGAGAAAGATGAGGCTTTCTGTTCCTGTAAAGATTACCACCTCGGAAGCCCTTTACAGGGTTGCTATGAGTCGGAATTTTAGGACAACAGCCATAAAGCAAAGACTTAAAAGGTTTCATCGTTGTTGTTGTTGTTAAGTGCTGTTCAGAGTTAAGAGTCAGTTCCAACTCATGTATAGTGTTTCCAAGGAGTGACTGGTGAGTTTGAACCACCAACTTTATAGTTCAAACCGACCATGTGGTCCAGTGCTTATCCTAAAACAGTACCACCCCAGGATTCTGGTTTCATCATTAGACTAATTACAATTCACTTGATCCTCCAATGTAACTAAATCCTTCTGTCTACTTTCTTAAGTCATTATTCCTTACATTCAGCATATTGGTTTGTCTGTCATTAAATATTCATTATCTACAGTGCTTTTTAGAAAGAAAACAAAGCAGTCACTTTAAAGCTTTATATTGATTCCTGGGTTGTCCTTTGAAAAGCTTTCAGTTGGATCAATAGTTTTGAATGATACTTAGGTTTGCTCTGTGAGTAGCAAATTTCTTTCTTTCTTTCTTTCTTTAATATATAGGACGTGGGAACTTAGACCTTTAGTCTTTCTTGTAACTGTTCTCATTATTCATGGAGACCTTGAATGATACTTGTTTTGAACTGTAACTGAGCTATGTAACATGATTTTAATTGCTTTAAAAAGAAGTTATGCAACCAACAAAGGATGGAACCTTGGGGGAGGCCTGAGTTTAAGAACTTCTGGTATGTGTTTGCCCTTTTGCGGGGGAAGAATGAAATAATTTTATTTAACTGAGAAAGCCTTTGGTAGAGGTTTACCTGCTGCTCTTGTTTACTGTTGAAGAGTAAGCTCCCAACTCATGAAAACATCAGGCACAGCAGGATTAGATCGCTGTGATCCACAGGGTTTTTCATTGGCTGAATTTCAGAAATAGATCACCAGGTCTTTCTTCCAAGTCTCTTATCTGTATGCTCCACTGAGACCTGTTCAGCATCATAGCATCATTTACAGATGTATAGTGGCTGTACATGAAGTTAACTGTCTGGGAATCAAGCCTAGGTCTCCCCGTGGAAAGTAAGAATTTTACCATTGAATAACTGCTACCCTCAAAATTTACTTGTTGTTATTGTTAAGTGCTCAGGAGTTGATTCTGACTCATAGCCCCCATATAGGGTTTCCAAGGGACAGCTGGTGGGTTTGAACTACCAACCTTGTGGTTTACAATCCAGTGCTTATCCTACAGCACCCACCTGAGAGCTTGTGAGGCTACATGCAGACTCAATGCCTTTCTACCAAATAGTGAGCACAAGATTTATCTGGGTTCTTGTGATTGATCCTTATAGTTCTGGTGTATGAAGTGGCTTAACTTTCAAAACTTAGAATTAAATAAAAATACTGCTCTTTGTAATCCTATGTATGTTATTGTTGTTAAGTGCCATCAAGTTAGTTCCAACTCATCATGACTCTGTATAGGGTTTCCAAGGAGCAGTTGATGGGTTTGAACCTCCAACTTTGTGGTTAGCAGTCCAGAGCTTATCCGACATTGCCCTACCAGGACTCATAAGTATATTAGTTATATATTCAATGCGTCAAGTATTAAGCTGGTTCAGTAATTGTTATGATAAAATGCATGGATACACGTGATAGTCACCTACTTTTTATGATAGCTAATCCAAAAATACGTACTAAACAGATGCTGTATTCATCTTTATGTTTACCATGTGTAAATACTTTAAAAACTCCATGATATAAAGTATAAACTGAAGTATAAAATGTAGTTTCTTCCCTAAATGAGCCAGCAGCTAATGATTTTTGAGATTCACTTTTTCCTATTTTACTGTATTCTAAATTGATTCTCCTGGTGTGGCACTGTGAGCTAATGCACGAGACTGCAAGGTCAGTTTGAACCACAAGGTTGGTGGTTCAGGTTCACTAGACACTCCTCGAAAATCCCATACAGAGTCCCTATGAGTTAGAACCGACTAGACAGCACTTAACAACAACAACAAAAGCAAATTGATTCTATTAATTGGATTCCATCTACCCATTTTCCTGCTATGGTTGTTACCTGAAATAGCAATTAACCTATGAAATATCATTTATTTTTCTCTTTATCACCATAATTTTCTCTAAAAGATCAACAAATTATTTGAATGAAGAACATTGTTATTAATGTACATCTTACTGAACTAAGCATTCAGGAACCATGACAATAGTGGTGGTGTGGTGGTTATGTGCTGTGGAGTTGGTGCCGACTCATAGGGTTTTTGAGGCTGTAAATCTTTACAGGAGCAGAATGCCTCATCTTTCTCCAGTGGAATGGTTGGCAGTTTCAAACTGTTGAATTTAAGGTTAGCAGCCCAACTTGTACCCACTATGCTATCAAAAGCTCCAGTATTCAACAAAGCAAGTTTAACCAAATCGTTTCAATGCAGTTGCCTGCTTCATCATCACATCAGCTGTGTGCCAGTGATTGGGAGCCAGATTGTTTGTGAGGAATAAAACAAGCTATATTTTCCAGGCCTCTATTGACTGCATTCAACATAAATGCATATTTTTAAAAGTGGTCCTGGAGTTTCACTGTTAGTAATTTAAGAATAACTTTTATCAGACTAGACATCCTGTGGATAACAATTAAATACTATGAAAAATATAAACAATGTTTATTTGAAGTCACTGCAGAGTGACTAAAAGCAGTCAGAAACTGGAAGAAATTTAACCCTTAAAAGAAGAAAATGATATCTGGCTTTTCGATTGAGAACATGTCTCAGTTTTTGTGGTACCGACTAGCTGAGAGTCAAGTAGAAAACACAATTTTGTTGGTTTGGAGAGTAGAAAAGACAGACTTTTGGGACTGCCAAAGTGGTTGGACTTCAACAGGGCTTCAAAAAGTTCATGAAAAACATGGAATTAAAAGACGGTGGAATTTTTCCATGAACTTTTTGAAGCACCTTTGTATGAGGAGAGGGCAAATTCTAAAAGAAAGGGTCTTCACAAATAGAGTAGCCTCTAAACCTGTATATAAGTTTCATATATATTACTGCGGACTTCTGACTTCTCTCCTGTTGGGGAGACTTCAAGGAACCCGCCAACACCTGAAAGTCTGAAAAAAATAAAATTAAAAAAAGAGTAGAGATTTCAGCTGCTGCCTCTGACAAGAATGTTTAGCGTTTGCAGCCATCCAGGTAAATTGAATAATAATCAACACACTACAGAGGAATGTAATATAGTCTAGATAATGTATTATCAAAGTATACAGTATGGAGTCAAAAAATTACTTGTTGTTTTTAGGTGCCATCAAGTCGGTACCGACCCATAGCGACCTTATGTATAGCAAAATGAAACACTGCCCGATCCTGGGCCAACCTCAGTACTGTTGCCATGCTTGACATGCTAAAAAGCAGCATATGTCTTTTACTATAGTTGTTATTGTTGTTGTTCAGTGCAGAGGAGTCAATTCCAATTCACAGCAACCCTGTCTAGGGTTTCGGCGGAGCAGCTGGTGCTTTTGAGCCTCTGACATTATGGTTCGCAGGTCAGTGCTGATCCTACAGTGCTATGTCAGGAGTCCTTAAGCAAAAACTAAACCAAAAATATCCCTAATGTTCTAATTAAAAAGAAAAACTGTTTTAAGCAGTTATTATATTTATAAAAGATAAGATCAATAGAGGAAAATAAAACAATTCAAAGTAACCAAATGTAAATTCTTGAAGTGAACATTTTAATAACTGGAATAAAAAATGGGTGTAACAGAAAGTTAGAAACCGTAGAAGAAAAGATTCCAAGTAGATGATTGTGGGATATAGTTAAATCAATACTTAGAGGAATGTCTAGAGCTTTAAATGTTTATGTTAGAAAGAAGAAAACTTTAAAATCATAGATCTAAGTTACTAAGTTAGAGATGCCAGGAAATGTACAAATTAAGTAAATAGAAGGGAATACTATAAATAAGAGCAAAAATCTCAGAAATAGAAAGTAGACACAATACAGAAAATTAATATAACCAAAGATGATTATTTTTAATTTTTTAATTGTGAATTGAATGAAAGTGTACAAAGCAGATCATCAGTTTTACATTCAACAAATCATATACTTTGCTTTATTACATGATTGCAATCCCCTACATATACTACCAATAGTTAACAGCATTTACCTCTATTTACTTTAGCTATTGCATTCCTCCCTGTGTCTCCCTCTACCTTCATCTTTCCTCTTGTTGTATATTGCCTGTCCTGCCACCCATGCTAACGTGTGTTTATCATCTAGTCCATGAATAATTTCCCCTCCAACTCCACTCCCCCATAATTATCATACATTGCTTCTTTTGTCAAGAAAACCTTTTTTTTTTTTTTTTTACTTTTTATAACATTGGTCTCATATAGTGTTTGTCCTTTTGTGATTAACTAATTTAACTCAGCATAATAGAGGACTAAGGTGTGCCTGACCCAAGCCATGGTATTTTCAATAACCTCATATGCATGTGAAAGCTGTACAGTGAATAAGGAAGACTGTAGAAGAATTGATGCTTTTGAGTTATGGTGTTGGAGGATAATATTGAAAGTTCCATGGACTGCCAAAAGAACCAACAGA
>NW_006408529.1:24428964-24443089 GCF_000296735.1 Chrysochloris asiatica | reverse complement strand
TTACCCTGTAATTTTATTAATTTTTTTCCCTTCTTAAAACAGTCTGTTTTATCTTGAAATCTGCTTGACTTCCTTGCCATTTGGAAGTTCTGTATTTACACTATTCCCTCTTTTTGCTTTGTATTTGACTTTATTATACATTGATATCTCTGGTTCCCTATTTTCAGTCTTGTAGGTTTGTTTTACTTTAACTACTTTTATATTTGGACAGCTTTGCTGAGTATATCATTCTTGGTTGGAAATGTTTTTCTTTCAGAGTTTTGTATATGTTATCTCATTGCCTTCTTGCTTGCATGATTTCTGTTGAGAAATCAGAGTTTAATCTTATTGGTTCTCCTACATAACTTTTCATTTTTCCTGAGCTGCTCTCAGGATTTTTGCCTCTTCTTTGATTTTGGAAAGGTTGATTATGATAAATCTTGGTGATTTTCTTTTGTGATCTATCCTGGTTGAGGTTCATTCAGTTTCTTGTATGTTTATCTTCTCATCTTTCATGATGTTAGGGAAGTTTTCTTCCAACAATTCTTTGACAATTTTCTCTGTGCTTGTCTCTTCATGTTCTGGAATTCTGAGCACCCGTAAATTGTTCCATTTCATGGAATCCCACATAACTCTTGAGCTTTCAAATTTTTTTCCCTTTTTTCTGATTTTTCTTCTAGCATACTAATATTGAGAGATTTATCTTCAAGCTCACTAATTCAGACTTCCACCATTTCACATCTATTCCTTTGCCCTTTCATTGTATTGTCCATTTGTGAGATCTTAGTATTAATCTTCTGGATTTCTAATTGCTGGTTTTGTATTGTTTCAAAATTTGCATTTTGTTTGTTTGTTCTTATAATTTTTCCTGAATTCTTCTAAAGTTTTTATTATGTTCTTCTTGCTTTCCTCATCTTTCTGTGGATCCTTTGAATGTACATAATTATCGTTCTTTTGATTCTTTTTCAGTTAGTTCCATTACCTTTTCTTCCTCAGAAACATTCTCTAGCTCTGCATCTTGGTCATTTGTTTGAACTGTTCTGTCTTGTTTCTTCATGTGAGCTGAAATTGTTTGTTGTCTCTGGGGAATTAAGGTGTTATTGTATTTGTAAAAACAAAGAGTGCAGTTGTTGGACTCAGAGGGGAGAAGAAATTGCTGGTGGGATCCTATAATTCAAGGAGTTCATGAGGTGGTTGTGGGAGGGATATGACAGAAGAGTTCCTGGCCCTAGTTGGAGTTCCTATTGGCTTCGGTGTTATCTATGTTCAGAGCACTCAACCCAAAAGTAGTTTGTGGTAGCCCTTGCTGAAGCAATTAGGACCACAGGGAAGCTAGGGGTAGCATGACTGCTTCAATGCTGGCCTGGTGACTCTCTGGGTTTTGAAGGCCTGGAGCCGAGCCCACTTGAATCTAGGTATCAAAGCAGCACACCAAAGTGGCACAGCTGGTCCCTCCCCACCTCACATTAGAGTGGCTCCAAACCACATGGCTCTGAACTCCTGGAGGGCATAGGGCTATGCTTGGAGTGGATGAGCATGGGACCTGGCCACACTTCTGGCCACCAGAGGAGAATTGGGAAAAAGAAGAAATCACGCATTTTTGGTTGCCCACTCAGATATGCTCTGCCAGGCCTCCCTTCACTGCCAAAGCTGCTCACAAGATGGTTGAGTCACACCTGGCCAGCTGTTCATCTGTCAGTAGTCTCCCTAACTCACTGTCCCTGTTCGGCCTCTCTTCCCATTACGCACTCCATGCACCTCTCTAACCTTTCTTCTGAAGTTCAGGATGCTAGAATTCTCATCTGTATTTATTTTATTTTGTCTCTCGTATCTTTGTTTTAGAGAACCCATGTTGTGTGTCTTCTATGCCCACCATCCAGCTAGAACTACAATTCTTTAAAAAAAAAAAGAATAAAAATTATATTCTCCTGGACAGAATGATAGGGAAGAAGAAAAGAGACAGAGAGTAGAATAATACAAATAGGGGAAAATGTAAATAATTGGTGAATCTGACAAGGATTTTATAGAGGGTTATTGCATTATTCTTGCATTTATATCAAAATAAGAAGTCACGTACTCAAGATAATTGAAATCAGGGACTCAGATACCTGTAGTGATATTCAATGTTCACTGCAGCACTATTCATGATAGTCAAAAGATGGAAACAACTCAACTGTACATCAACAGATAAATGGATAAACAAAATGTGAGACCACACATCACTGGAATATTAGACATAAAAAGGAATAAAGTTCTGATACATGCTACAATGTGATGAACCTTGAAAATATTATGATGAATTAAATAAACTGTACACAAAAAGACAAATATTGCATGACTCCACTTTTTAAAAATATCTACAGTAAGCAGATGTATAGAGACAGGACATAAGTCAGAGGTTACTAAGGACTAGGGGATGGAGGATAATGGAGTTTTTGCTTACCAAGTACAGAGTTTCTGTTTGAGGTGGTAAAAGACTTTTGGTGACTGCTACAAAACATTTTATTTATTTATTTTGACTAGACAATATGATTTAATGGAAAACTGACTTTATTTTTTTCCCCTTTAAGTTTTTATTGTGGATTGAGTGAAAGTTTATAGGGCAGATCATCAGTTTTACATTTAACAAATCATACACTTTGTTTCATCACAATGATTACAATCCCTGCCATGAACCATCAGTTAACAGTATTTCTCTCCATTTACTTTAGCTCTTTTTTTTCTAAACACTCAGGCATATATAATAATTTACACCACCAAAGGGCACATTCTGCAAGTCTGCCTCCTGGCCACTATCTCTTAGACCCTCTCTTCCCATGAATCTAGAGTCCTCAGCCACTCCCCTTCTCCATGTCCCCATCTCTGCCTCCATCTTTGTTGTCGCTGCTTCTCTGGGAAGGTCTCGCCTACCTCTTGTGCCCTTCTCCCTTGATGGTCCTAGGGTCCTTTGTTTCTGGACTGTAAGATTAACTGCTCCCCCATTTTTGTTATAAAACTTCTATCTTTAAAATCGTGACAGTTGCAATTAGTCATAATAATAATTGTTTTTGTTGTTATGTGCCGTGGGTGGAGTCAGCTCCAACTCATAGCGACCCTATACAGGGTTTCCGAGGCTGTAAATCTTTCCGGGAGTAGAAAGCCTCATCTTTCTCCCATGGAACAGCTGGTAGTTTAGCAGTCTGATTCGTAACCACTACCCTACCAGAGTTCCTATGATAATAATTACTCACTATTGAATCATAAGAATCTTATCCCCATCTCTTTTAAGGAGACCCATCTCGACAAGATGAAAACTATTCAGTGGGGAGTCTTTCTTATATAAAACATTTAAAATGTAATTGTTGTTGTTGTTGAATGCCATGGAGTCGGTTCCGACTTGTAGTGTTTCCAAGGAACAGCTTGTGGGTTAGAAATGCTGATCTTGTGGTTCACAGTCCAACGCTTATCCTATAGCACCACACCAGGAGTCCTTGAATATAATTAATGGTGCTGAATTATACATTTAAAAGTATTTATGTATTTTACCACAATAAAAAGTTACACAAAACATTGTCATCTAAATTTATAAAACTTTGAGCACTTAGCCTTAGAGCTAGAACATACACCAAAACAACAGCTAAGCTTTAAAAAAAGTCGATATTCATACCTTGAAAATTTTAAGATTGTTTACTGTATTCCCATCTTCAAAAGGCAAAAATTTAACATAGGTTCCAGAAGAGAATTCCTTTGCTGCTTCTTCCATTTCTAGAGACTTCTAACATTTCTTGGCTCCTAGCTCCATTACTCCAATTTCGGTTTCAACAGCGTTGCCTTCTCCTCTACTATACTCAAATATCCCTCTGCCTCCCTCTTATAAAGTCACTTATGATTGAATTTAGACTCCTCCAGGGTAATTCAGGAGTCCTGGTGTGGTGCTGTGGGTTAATGCGCCAGACTGCAAAGCCATTTGAACTGCAAGGTTGGCAGTTCAAGCTCACCATCTGCTCCTCGGAAACCCTGTACAGGGTCGCTATGGGTTGGAGTCAACTCGACAGCACTTAACAACAACAAGGGTAATCCAGGATAATCTCCCCATTTCAAGATTCTTAATCTGATCACACCAGCAAAGTATCTTTTGCCATATAAGGTAACATTCACAAATTCTGAGGATTATGATATAGACACTTTGAGGGCCATTGTTTAGCTTCTGAAGTTTCATAACTATAACTATATAACTATTCAGTTTCTATCCAGTCAAAAAACTAAATGAAATATTTTGCATTCTAACAATTTGTTTGTTGTTTTTAGGAGTCATAGATTTAGGATTTTATTTTGACTCAAAGAGACCCCATATGACAAAGTAAAACTACTCCATAGAGTTTTCCTGGCTGTAATATTCAAGATGGAAGGTATACATAGAGTTACTATATCAAAAAGAAATGGTCAATGTTCAACCATTTTGAAAGGTAGCATACGGTCAAAAAGTGATGATACTGCAGGAAGAAGTCCAATCTGCACTGAAGGCAGAGGTAAAAAAAAAACCACACAAGGCTCCAGAAATTAACAATACAAGTTGAAATCTTTCAACAAACTGATGCAGCACTGGAAGCACTCACTCATCTATGCCAAGAAATTTGGAAGACAGCTACCTGACCAACCAATTGGAAGAGTGTGCCCATTCCAAAAACAAGTGACCCAATGGAATGTGGAGATCATCAAACAATATTAATATCACATGCAAGTAAAATTTTGCTAATTTTGGTAATTAAAAAATGGTTGCATCAGTACACCTACAGGAAACTGCCTGAAACAAGCCAGATTCAGAATAGGACATGGATATGGCTACTGACATCAAATGGATCTTGGCTGAAAGCAGAAAACATACAAAAGCTGTTCACTTGTGCTTTGTTGACCATGCAAAGACTTTTCGACTGTATGGATCATGACAAACTAGGATACCCATTGCAAATAAAGAGTATTCTAGAATGCTTGCTTGTGCTCATGAGGAACCTGTACATAAACCAAGAGGCAGTTGTTTCAACAGAACAAGGGGATAGTGAATGGTTTAGAATCAAGAAAGGTGTGTGCCAGGGTTGTATTCTTTCACCATACTTATACAATCTGTATATTGAGCAAATAATCCAGGTGAGCTGGAGTATATGAAGAAGAATGTGGCAACAAGCTGGAAGGAAAAACACATTACAACCTGCGAGATGCAGATACAACCTTGCTTGTTGAAAGCAAAGAGAACTTAAAATACTTACTGGTGAAGATTAAAGACTACAGTTGTCAGTATAGATTGCACTTGAACGTAAAGAAAACAAAAATCCTGGACCAATAAACAACATCCATATAAATGAAGAAAAGATTGAAGTTGTCAAGACTTTATTTTGCTTGGATCCACAATCAAAGTTCATGGAAGCAGCAGTCACGAAACCAAACGATGTATTGCATTAGGCAGATATCTGTTGCACAAGACTTTAAAAAAGTGTTTAAGGGCAAAAGTGTTTAACACTTGAGGACTAAGGTGTCTCAAGCTATGGTATTTTCAACAGCTTCATACGTATGTGAAAGTTAAACAATGAATAAGGAAGACCATAGAAGAATTGATGCATTTGAGTTACAGTGTTGAGAAGAATGTTTCAAGTACATGGACTGGCAGAAGCACAAACAGTTCTGAATGCTCTTGGAGACAAGGATGCTCTTGGAGACAAGGATGGAGAGACTTCATCTCTTATAGGTTAGACATATTATCAGGAGGGGCCAGTCTCTGGAGAAGGACATTACACTTGGTAAAGTGAAGGGTCATTAAGAAAGAGGAAGACCCCCAACCAGGTGAATAGGCACTGTGGCAAAAGCAATGGGCTCAACCGTAATAATTTTGATAATAGCAGAGAGCAAGCAGTGTTTCATTTTGTTGTGATTAGAGGCACTATAAGTTAGAACCAACTCAATGGCACCTAACAACAACACAATATTTATGAAAACAGCAAGGAGCAAATCTAAGTAACATGCTTAGATTTCACAATACATGAAATTTAGGATGAATCCTATGTCTTAGCTATTTTAGTAAATTGTTGTTGTTGTCAAGTGCCATTGAGTCTATTCCGACCCACAGCGACCCTGTTTAGGGTTCCCAAGGAGCAGCTGGTGAGCTTGAACCACTTACCTTGCAGTTCAAACAGCTTTGCAGTCTGGCGCATTAACCCACAGGGCCACACCAGGACTCCATTTTAGTAAATTAGATGATATTAAATATATATGTCACTCTGAATTTAAATTTTAAAAATAGCCAAGTAAATTTCATGGACTCCCGATGTAGCACTTTAGGGTAAGCATTGGACCACAAGGTTGGCAGTTCAAATTCACCACCGCTCCTTGGAAACCTATACAGGGTCACTATGAGTTGAAGCCTACTAGAAGGCACTTAGCAATAAAAACAACAGATTTTAGATGCTCTGAAATTTTTTCAAGTGTTAATTGATGAGCTCAAAGGAAATAGTGCAAGTAATAAGTATATTCTGAGAGGCTTCCTAACCTACCAGAGCAAGCCATTTTATTGATTTGCTCTCTCATTTTTAAGCCATTTGATCTTCAAAATTCTGCAACAAAATCTAGTCATTCAGGGTTTCATGTTTCAATGTCTGTTACCAGTTGCCAGAAGAAACTTGGGAGTTGTCCATGACCTTTCTGTTCTTCACCCACATCTAATCAATCACTCCCTGCTAACAATGTCAACCTACAAATGGTGGTGGTGATGGCTGTGTGCTGTGGAGTGGGTTCCAACTTACAGTGATCCTGTATAGAGTTTCTGAGGTTGTATATCTTTACAGGAGCAGAAATCTTCATCTTTCTCCCACAGAGTGACTGGTAAATTTGGACTTTTTACTTGCAGTTAGCTCGTAATCCACTCTGCTGCTAGGGATCAGTTTTTACCCTTCTTTCCCTCTCCTCTGGGAACTATTTTAATTTAACAGAATTCTATCAACTCTTCTCTCCAAATTTCCCTAAATCTCAAGTCCCTTCCAATTTACTTTGCATCAGAATTCAAATCTAATCACGCTAAAGCCCTGATTCTTTTGATGGTTTCTCAGGGCTCTTAGAGGAGACCAAATCTTAAACATGATCCACAGACTCTACTTAACTGGACCTCTGCCTTCATCTCCAGCTCTGCCCTCCACCCCATTCTCTTACCTTCTATTCAAGCTAAAATGGCCTTTTGTAATTTCCATGCATATTTTTGCTTCAGGGTCTTAATGACAAAGATCCCTATGCCTAAAACCTTCTTAATTTTTTTTTCCTTGATTAACACTTAAATATTTAGCATTCAGAACTTAATTTAAAACTTTCCTATCTCAGAATTGAAGATGCTTGGAATAAAGTAATCCAGTGGACTAACAGAACATGTGAACATTAGTCTCTCTGACTCTGAGACCAAAAGAACAAGACGGTGCCCAGTTACCACTATCAGCTGCTCTGAAAGGGATCATATTAGAAGGTCTTGAATACAGCAGTAGAAAATGTGGCACAAAACTCAAATTATTAAAAAAAAAAAAAGGCTTACTGGTCAGAAACAGACTGGAGGAACCTGTGACTATGACCCTCAACCAGATGTCAGGAATGCAAAGAAACTCACCCTCGTGGCCCAATTTTCAGCCAAGCAGTAGACAGGAATATAGGGAGGAAAGAACACTAGTAAGATATGCTCAGCATGGAATGGTCAATCATTCAAAGTCAAAAGGACAACATTTTCCTAAGGACAAAGTTGAGGAGATGGAAAGAAGGGTGGGATGGAAATAAGAACCACAGAGAGAACGTGGGGTAACTGCTGTTGCATGAAGGGGATTGTCATCATTGAGATGAGACAAAGGTATGATTTACTGAATGTAAAATTGATGATCTTATCTGTAAGCCTGCACTCAATTCACATTAAAAAGTAAAATAAATAAAGTTCCCTATCTGGTAGCGTAGTGGTTACGAATCGGGCTGCGAACCTTAAGGTCAGCGGTTCGAAACTACCAGCCGCTCCGCGGGAGAAAGATGAGGCTTTCTACTCCCGTAAAGATTTACACCCTCGGAAACCCTGTACAGGGTCGCTATGGGTCGGACCCGACTCGATGGCACTTAACAACAACAACAACAACATCTCAGGAAAGTCTGTCTTAATCCCTCAACCCAGCTCAGCCTAGCCCCAACTCTTCATGCGGATGAATCTGGACAGGAAAGCATTTAAATTTAATTCTGTTGTGTCTGGGGTTGCCATGAGTTGGGTGTTGACTCAAGGGCAGCTAACAACATCAACAACACCCCAACCTAGGTCAGGTACTCTGCAGTTTTATATTGACCGGTCTTAAATACAACTGGAACAAAAATGAATGCATGAGTTTTCACATGTTTTACTACCACCAAAATCAGTTCAAAACTACCACCTGTTCCGCAGGAAAAAGATGAGGCTTTCTGCTCCATAAAGATTTACAGCCTCGGAAACCCTGTACAGGGTCACTATGAGTGAGAACTGACTCCACGGCACATAACAACAACAAAAAATCACTTAAGAAACCTTTTGCCAGGAGTCAACCTCATTTGCATTGAGAAGAGACTTGAGTGAAGAAGAGAATAATGGGAGTGGGTGAGAGGCCACAGACCTAGGAGATTTTTAGACTGAAGATCAGGAAGAACTTAGAAAAAGAAGAGTTTTGTCAGGGAATAGATGTTAAAAATAATATTAAGAATATAAAATAGGAAAAAATGTTAAAAACCTTGTGTTGTACATTGAGAATATTCTTTTCCTGTAGTACAAAATTAAAAACCATTAAAAAGATGGCTATTTAGAGAGGCTGGTGGAACCCCAAGATTGTGATCCTTACAGACCCTTCAAACCTAGAACTAAACTCACCCCAACCCTACCTCACCTCCTCAATCTGCCACCTCTCCCACTGAGGTGGTCAACTTTTAGCCAAACAACAGACAGACCTATAAAGTGAACCATAACATCTGGGAGGAATGTACTCCTCAAAACAATCAACCATACAAGACCAAAAGGGTGGTGGCATTTGCCCCAGAACAAAGCTCGCAAGGCATCAAGGGGCAGGGCAGAAGGATGAACAGTAATGAGAAACCCAGGGAGGAAGTGAGAAAAGTGTGCTAACATTGGGGGAATTGCAAGAAATGTTTTGAAATAAAATGTGCATACACTGCTGTATGGAAAAGCAATTTGCTCTGTAAACTTTCACTCTAGCCACAATTACAAGGTGGGGGTGGGTGGGTCAGAGAATGGACTCCTGGACTCCTCCCCCTTGGGTATTTTCTGGAGAGTCTGCAATAAAGATTTGGGTTATTTTTATTTAATATTTTTTCCTGTACTGACTAAAAGCTGATTTATATGGGTTAGACATATTGAGTATTAATTTAATGACTGTCATCTCCTCTCACCCTTACTTGCATGCAGGTTTTATGAGGTCAGTTGTTGCTTGTCCTTGTATCCTTGGTGCTGGCACACTAAGTAGCAGATGCTGAATCAATATTGGTTGAATTAAAATGTGATTTGTTGCAATTTACTTAACCTCTCTCGACCTCAATTAGGGTTGTACTTTGAGTCTCTCAATCTTTTCAACAGAAATGATGCCAACCAACAGAAGAGGAGGAAAAACATTTACCTCCCAGAAGTCTGGGATTGTCTGAGGCAGATAATTGTAACTCTGATATTTATGTGACATTTCTTTGAAGTTTCATGTTTCATGTAGAGAGCCTCATGTCAGAAATTCCTATTTTAAGAATATTCTAAATACCATAACCTGTTATACAAATCATAGAAAAGTCACAAAACTTAATTTTAAAAACCATATACATTTGAGTGGTATTTCAAATAGTTGTACTTGAACAGTGCATCAAATCTCTAAATTGGTATAGAAAAGATGAAAACAAAATATATATATATATATTTATAAATATATGTAAGACAATACTGGTAAGATACAAAACAAACTGTTAATATTTTGTATCTAATACACCAAAATGAGGGAGAGACATTTTTTTTAAATATCTTTTTTATCATTTACTATCTGAATAACCAAAATGGATTCAGATGAGAATGTGGAATGAGGGATATCATTGCTGACATCATATGGATCTTGGCTGAAAGCAGAGAATACCAGAATGATGCTTTTCTGTTTCTTTATTAACTATGCAAAGGCTTTTGACATGTGGATCATGACAAGCTATGGAAAATATTGTGGAGAATGAATATTCCAGAACACTTAATTGTGCTCATGAGGAACCTATACATAGACCATGAGTCAGTTGCTCAAACATAACAATGGGACAGTGAATGGTTTAAAATCAAGAAAGGTGTGCACCAGGGTTGTATTCTTTCACCATATTTATTTAATCTGCATGCTGAGCAAATAACCCAAGAAACTGGATTAGCTGAAGAAAACCATGGCATCAGAATTGGAGAAAGAGTTATTAACAACCTGTGAAATGCAAATGGTGCAACCTTATTTGCTGAAAGTGAAAAGGACTTAAAATACTTACTGATGAAGATTAAAGCAGCAGCCTTCAGCATGGGTTGCACCCCAATGTAAAGAAACCAAAAATCTTCACCACTGGACCAATAAATAACATAATGTTAAGTGGAGGAAAGATTGAAGTTGTTAAAGACTACATTTTGCTCAGATCAAGCATCAACACTCATGGAAGCAGCAGTCAAGAACTCAAATGATGCATTTATCACATTATGCAAATCTGTCGTACATGACCTCTCTAAAGAGCAAAGATATCAGTTTAAGGACTAAGGTGCACCTGACCCATGCCATGGTGTTTTCAATAGACCGTGAAAGTTGAACAATGAATAAGGAAGACTATAGAAGAATTGATACATTTGAATTATATATTGTTGGAGAAGAATATTAAAGGAACATGGACTACCAAAAGAGCAAATAGAAGCACAACCAGAGTGCTCCTTAGAAGCCAAGATGACCAGACTTTGTCTTTCATGCTTCAGACGCTGTCTTAGGCCAGATTTTCTAGAGAAGTTTATTATCAAGGAAATGGCTTACAATTGCAGAGTCCCAAGTTCCCAATGAAAGAGAGTCCCTCCCTCGTGTCCACACCCTCAAGGAAGCATCCCTTCAATTGACTGGCTGCTCATAGCTACTCATCATAGAGCTAACTATGCCTGTATTAGGTTTCATCACCATGGGGATAAGTACATCCTAACTGCTAAACTTCTGGAGATCCTGGCCTAGTCAAGTTAACACAAAATCCTAACCATTACAGTCCACCCTTGTCAACTTGAAACCTATAAACCTATATGCATAATCTCTAAATAAAGAAAATTATAAAGTCATACTTGTGACTAACATGATATAACCAAAATATGTACAACTGAAAATGCACAGGCCCCATTTAAATCTTTTATGTCACAAATGAACAGAGCAAAACTATTTGAGTCACACATACAAAAGAAAATAAAAATATGTATTAATTTAAATGTCTGAAGGGCACATTCTGCAAGCTAGACTCCTGCCCATAGGTACAAGTCCATGGACTTGCAGTCCATAGCTGCTATGTCTTTCCATGCCACCATCTCTGTTGCCGTCTCTGCTGTTGCCTCTTTTCTAGGTAGGGGTCCCATGCCCCAGTCATGCTCTTCCTTAATTATGGCCCTGGGATTGTTTCTGAAATGAAAGAAAACCACTCCCTCCTTTTAGTTACATATCTTCTATAATTACAGTTTTGACAATAACAATGAATCCTAACAATAATTCAAAATTGGAATCATAAAATTCTTTAAGCATCATCACCTATTCTCCTTTCACCAGACACATCTAGAAAAGAGGGAACTTATTCAATGGGGATACTACTGTATCCCCTTCATTCTCAAACTAAGCACACCCACGGAGGTTTGCAAGCCAGTCACTTCATGTCTTTATAGCACCACATTTTAATGGTCATTGACTCAATTTCCCATCCCTATCAACGCAGTACACTCAAGAAACAAGTATGTTCTTGATCCAAGAATCTTCCATTCCAATTGGAATTTTGAGCAAATGTATCCATCCATAAGCAAAAGTCCAGTTCATCAGACTGTAGCAATTGATACTTACTCAGAGTATCAAACATCTTTATCTTCATCTGGTCAGGTTATGGTCAGCTTAACCATAGCCATCCAAACTAGGTCAGATGGTACCATTATAAGTTTGGTTGTTCACACACATCATCCTGCACTTCAAATTAACTGCCCCTTCACTCTCAGTCCTAGCCCTCGTGGGCTAGATTAGTACCCATGGGTGCAGGAGTTTACACAACTCCCTAAATTTCTGATCAGACAGGCTTCCTTCTTCTTTTATCTCAGGGTCAATTGGTGCCAATAGAACAAGTCTAAACTCAATCTTTGTTGTTGCATTTCTCCTAATTCCATTAAACGTAGCCCCAGGTGGTCACCAGCAGGCATAACATTCTTTGGTTCCCTTTAACTTTTAATCCTAGAAGGAAGTTTTCTGTAATGGGCCAACTTTCCTGACCTTAAAAAGGCCAAACAGTCCCCTATTTTTCTCTGCTTGGATCTCTTGTTCTCCCAGGAGTTCTGGGTTGGTCTGCATGTTGTTTCCCATGCAAATGTCCCAACTGGGAAGGTTCTGGGTAGGGCTCAGGATTCCAGTTAATGCCCCATACTCTACAAAAGCTTCAAATTCTGACTCTATCATTTACTAGTTTAAGAAACTTGTCCAAGATTACTCTCTACCCTATACCAGTGCCTTTAAAATTAGTCAGACTTCAAAATCAATTTGGAAAACGCATTCTTATGATTTTGTTTCTGCTACAATAATCAGTCAGTCACAATCAGGCCCACCATTTTAGGCAATACCTTCTGGGTTCTTCCCTCTCCTCTTCCTTCAACTCCATTTTGTAAGCTTAGGTTTCTGTTTCCCCGCCCTAAGCTATAAGGCGCATAGTTCAAAAAGCAACATGGCTTTTGATAGGTCAGAGCTAAATCACCCCAGCAATGACGTGATCTCCTGATTTGAACTTATATAAGACCACTCCCTTCCTATTGACTTCCCTTCTGCCTTCTGCTTTCGTTCGCAGGCAGAAGTCACCTTGCTCTTCCTCACCCGAATAAAAGTCTCTAGATGGGCCGTCTGGTGTGCGGTGTGGTTGATGAGAGATGCAGGGTTGTTGTTTTTTCCTTTCAGTTTCTCCCTACTGTGTCAGTACCACGGGTCTAGGCTGGATTTTCTGGAGAAGCAAAACCAGTGAAGCATATATAAGTATATATATAAAGAGACATTTATTATAAAGGAAATGGCTTGCAATTGCAGAATCCCAGGTCCCCAGCAGAAGAGAGAGAGAGTCCCTCCCCCTTAACCATAATATTGAGAGCAGGCCACACCCCCAAGGAAGCATCCTTTCAGTTGATTGCTTGCTCAAAACCGCTCATCATAGAGCTAACTATGCCTGTATTAGGTTTCATCACCAATGGAATAAGCACGTCCCAACTGTTCAACCTCTGGAAATCCTAACCTAATCAAGGTGACACAAAATCCTAACAATTACAGACATATTATCAGGAGGGATCAGCCCCTGGATAAGGACGTCATGCTTGGTCAAGTTGAGGGTCAGCAGAAAAGAGGGAGACCCCCAACGTGATGGATTGGTATAGTGCTAATAGCAGTGGTCTTAAGCATAGTAGCAATTGTGAGGATGGCACCGGACAGGAAGTGTTTCGTTCTGTTGTACATAGGGTTGCTATTGGTCAGACTGGACAGTACCTAACAACAACATCTGAGTAATCTTGGACAAGTTTCTTAAACTAGTAAATGATAGAGTCAGAATTTGAACACTTGTGACCTCCTGTAATCACCAGGCTGTGCTGACTCTCTCAAAGTTGGATATGAAGCTAAACATTTCTTCTTTATTTTAGCCCAGTATGGTTGTTATTGAAAATACCACGGTTTGGGTCAGGTGCACCTTAGTCCTCAAGCTGACATTTTTGCTCTTCAACACTTTAAAAACTTCCTGTGCAGCAGATTTGCCAAATGCAATACGTCATCTGATCTCTTGACTGCTGCTTTCGCCAATGTTGATAGTTGATCCAAGAAGAATGAAGTCCTTGACAACTTCAATCTTTTCTCTGTTGATAAGAATGTTGTTTATTGGTCCAGTG
>NW_006408529.1:24403855-24421698 GCF_000296735.1 Chrysochloris asiatica | reverse complement strand
TTGAGTGCCTTCCAACCTGAGGGGCTCATTTTCTGGCACTATATCTGACAGTCTTTCTCTGCTATTCATAAAGTTTTCAGTGACGAAATATTCAGAAGTAGTTCGTCATTTTTTCTTCCTAGTCTGTCTTTGTCTGGAAGCTCATTTGTAACCTGTCCACCATGGGTCACCTTGCTTGTATTTAAAATACAGGTGGCATAGCTTTCAGAATCACAGCAACTCACAAGCCACCACAGTACTACAAAGTGACAGACGAGTGGTGGAGAACTTAACTAGAGATAGGTAAAGAAGTTTGGTATAGGAAGAATTATAAATTGCTATAATTTGATGAAATTGTCCTATCTTTATGGATGTAGTAACTCAAAATACCAACGGATAGGGAAGGAGTCTTTATATCAAGGATCAAGCCTATGCCCTCAGTACACAGGGTTGATAGGGACTGGCATCTTAGACAATGGCTACCTAAAATGGGGGGTGGAAGGGAGGGCTATAATGACACGAATTGGCTGGCTTACAAGTTTTCAAGAGTGAATTTAGTTTCAGAGCGATGGAGGGGAAGGTAAAATCCCCACTGAATAGTTTTTATCTTGTGTAGACAGGTCTGGTGAAAGGAGATACGAATAGGATTCTTATGATTCAATAGTGAGTAATTGTTATCATGACTAATTGTGATTGTCACAACTATAGAAGTAGAAGATGTGTAACAAAAAGGGGGGAGTAGTTAATCTTACATTCTAGGAACAGAGGACCCTAGGACCATCAAGGGAGACTAGTATGAGCAGATCATGGGATCCTAATCAGAAAAGCAGTGACACCAGAGATGGAGAGATGAGGGTGTAGAGAGATTGAGCAGCTGAGGACTTTAGACTCATGGACCACTGTGTGCTGGTGGGAAGGACGCTGGCTTGCAAAAATGTGCCCTTTGGTTTTTTAAATGATTATATTTTCCTGCATGCTTTTGTGTACATCCAAAAAAAAGAGGGAATAGAGGCAAATACTGTTAACTGATGGTACAAGGAGAGAATTGTAATCCTTGCTATGAAATAAAATACTATTGGTTGAATGCAAACCCAATGTTCTCCTATGTAAACTATCACTCAATTCATAATAAAAGCTTTAAAAAAATTCCTTATGGGAGCAGAAAGCCTCATCTATCTCCCGCAGAGTTGCTGGTAGATTCAAACTGCTGACCTTGCAGTTAGCGGTCCAGTTGGTAATCCACTATGCTAACAGAGTTCCTTAGATAATATATTGTTGTTTGTTGTTGTTGTGAAGAGCCAAGGAGTCAGTTCTGACCCATATAGCAACCCTGCATAGGGTTTCTGAGGATGGGCTGGTGAGCTTGAACTGCCCACCTTGCAGTTCAAATGGCTTTGCAGTCTGGCACATTAACCCACAGCGCCATACCAGGACTCCAGATAATATATAAAGAAGAATAAGTATTTTCATGCAAATAATACAATCTGTTTATATATTTTTTCCTAATATTAACCACTGTATTGTTCTATCTGTTTGTTTATCTAGAGAGTACTCATACCTAGAAATTTAAGTACAAACAAAACCTGGTTGTTAGATAATCAGTATGGTGATTGCTTTAGTGTTGTGGGTTGTTTTGTTAGATGCTGTTGAGTCAGTTCCAAACCACAGAGAACCTAAATACGACAGAATAAAACAGTGCCATGTCGCACTCCCCTTACAATCAATGCTGTTGTAGCCCATTGTTGCAGTCTGTTTATCAATCCACTTCATTGAAGGTCTTCCTCTTTTTCACTGACCCTTTACCAAGCATGATGTCCTTCTCCAGGAAATGGTCCCTCCTGACAACATGTCCAAAGAACTAGAGATGTAGTCTTGCTATCCTTGCTTCTAAGGAACATTCTGGTTGTATTTCTTCCAAGACACATTTGTTCATTCTTATGGCTGTGCTATTTTAAATATTCTTCACCAACACCATAATTCAAATGATTTTTCTATGATTTTCCCTATTCATTACCCAACTCTCACATGTGTATGATGCAATTGAAAAGACCATGGCTTGGTTCAGGTGCACCTTACTCCTCAAAGTGACAGCTATGCTTTTTAAACACTTTAAAGAAAAGAGGTCTTTTGTAGCAGATTTGTCCAATGCAATATGTTGTTTGATTTCTTGATTGCTGCCTTCATTGGCATTAATTGTGTGCCCAAGTAAGAGGAAATCCTTGACAACTTCAATCTTTTCTCCATTTATCATGCTGTTGCTTATTGGTCAAATTATGAGGATTTTTTTTTTTTGAGGTGTAATCTATACTGAAGGCTGCATCATCAGTAAGTATCTTCAAGTCCTCTTTGCTTTCAGCAAGCCAAATTGTGTCATCTGCATATTGCAGGTTGTTAATTGTTCTTCCTCCAATCCTGAGGTTGTGTTCTTCTTCATTTACTCTACCTTCTTGGATTACTAGCTCAGCTTCTCACATTTGGGGTGGAGTGGGGTGAGAAGTAGTAACTGATGGGATGAGTTAAGACAGAAATTCAGAGGTGCTGGAAATATTCTGTATCTTGATGTGGGTGGTAGTAGTGTGTCTTGGAGTCAGTTCTGACTCAGAGGAACCCTGAGTAGAGTATCTGAGGCAATATATATATTTTATTTTACTTATTTTTTTTTTTTTACAGGAGCAGAAAGCCTCATCTTTCTCCCATGGAACAGCTGGTAGATTTGAACTGCTAACCTTGAGGTTAGCAGCCCAACTCGTAACCATTATGCTACCAGAGCTCCTGTAGGTGATAAATACATATGAAAATTAATCAAGATAAAAAAATTTAAAAAAATTAATCAAGTTAGATTGTTTATTGTTAAGTGCCATTGAGTCAGTTCTGACTCATAACGACCCTGTGTAGGGTTTCCAAGGAGCAGTTGGTGAACTTTTAACCACCAATTTTGCAGTTCAAACCAATTTTGCAGTCCAGCACGTTAACCCACAGTGCTACACCAGGGCTCCAATCAAATTATATAGTTAAGGTTTATGCACTTTACTGTGTATTTGTAACATCTCAATAAAAATAAAATCAATATCTCTGATTTTATTATGAAATAGATTTTCCATGCTAAATAACTTTCTTCTCTGGCAAATTATAAAAACTGAAAAATATTGAGTACTATCCCAGTTAGAAGGCTTCACAGAAGACTCTGTGAAATATAAAATTGGCATGGAAAATTACACTTTACCATGGCATTGTGGGCAGTGCACAAGTGGAACATTTGAGAAGAATATTGAATAACTTATAAATAGTGAATATGCTTTCTGTTGAGAGATGTTTACTTGTGATTGTTTTAGATTCCTGAGTCAGAATCTGGAGGAAAAGGGAGTGGAACTGTTCCCTCCCTCATCTCTCACACTGAGCCACTACTGATCATAAATCCATGGCTTAGACTTTTACTAGAGATTCTCTGTTCAGTTTTATGACTTTCCACATTCTAAAATACAAGTTGTATAAATACATGACGCATGCTGGATGCCTGCAGATACTATTAGATGTTGCTAAGGCTTCCCTGTGGACTAGTTCTCTTCCTTCCTGCTCCATGTTATTAAGTGCTGTCCACTTGGTTTCGACTCATAGAGACCCTGTACAGGGTTTCCAACAAGTATCTGGTGAGCTTGAACTGCCGACCTTACCACTCAAACCAACCTTGCAGTCCAGCACATTAACCCACAGCATCACATCAGGATTTCTGCCCCTTGGCCCCATTAATAATTTAACATAGATTCTACTGGAAATAGCAGGTAACATCTGATGTGGTACTGTAGGATAAGCACTGGACCACATGGTTGGTTTGAACGACCAGGTCGGCAGTTAAATCTACCAGCTGCTCCTCAGAAATGCTATACAGGGTTGCTATGAATTGGATCCAACACAAAGGCACTAGTCAACAACAAGATTGTTGCAGTGGTTGTAGGTGGGATATGTCTAGAACACAGTCCACAGGATTTAATTAGCAAACTTTCAGAAATTGTTTAAAAGTTCGCATCTGCCAAAATAAAAATGTTTGTGATGCCTCAATGAATATCAGCAGCACATCAATGTTTCGTGTGCTGCATTCTACAAAACAAAACTGGAACATATCTAATGTAAGTGGTAAAAGTGGAGTTCAGTCTGCTCTTAGTTGTCAGCTTCAAGGATACAGCATGCCAAGGAGGTAGGAGGGTGAAGCTGAAATGTTTGCAGCAGCCTAGGCCTACAGACAATCAAGTGTAGATTAGCATTTACCTGGTGGAACATCATACTGAGACTGTAAATATTCTTCCACTACTTACCACCACGTAACATGAAAAGGACCAACTATTTTCTGACTGTTCTGTGTCTGAGGGTACCTGGATCTTAATTCATCTGTCACTGAGTTTGGGCTTTGGTACAGAGTGAGTGATGTGAGAGCCTTAAAAGAGATGCTTTCTTCTCTTTGTCCTAATAAATGGTTGCAAAGGTATTCCTTCTGGATCCACCCAGCACCACTAGCGTGTTGGTTCAGATAGACACAAATGCCAAATGGCTACAGGACATTTAGAAGTGAATTGTTAAGATGTTTCTAAAAGATTTTTTCTAATGAAAAAAACTTTTCATCTCTCCTTATGAATGTACATAAAACATTCATGAATAAACTGCTATTTACTCAACTGTTATTAAGTGGAAATTAAGAGAATCGAAACTACTAGTTCATTATTCCTTAGTCTTCTTTGTATTTGCTTTTACTTCATTATTCCATGATTCATTTCTTTCTCCTCAGCTTAGAGAGATCATATTCATAGGTGTTCAATATGTGGATTTTAGAGCCAGAATACTTGGGTTCAAATCCCAACTCATTGTCTACAAGCTGTGTGATTTTTGGCATTGCTATATAACCATGCTGTACCTATGTATGTTTCTTTATTTCTAAAATGGAGATGCTTATTATAAAACCTAACTTACAGTATTGTTGGGCACATAGCAAACACTATACTGTCAGTTGTATTCCTGTTCTGGCTGAGGCACTCTCCCTGGCCTTTCATCCTATGGTTTCTTTTTCCTGTTACTGTTTCTCTCCTAGCCTTCTTTCAACATGCCAACTATGTTGGTTGTTTGTCTCTTAGTAAACATTTTCCCCTACAGTTTTGAATCAAAAGACTCTCAGGGCAATAGAAAATGAGTAGATGCATACTGACATTTATTATACAACTACCAGTAAAGACCTTGATGTAGTACATTAAGTCTTGGTAAAGTACATTAATACACTTGCTAAGTGAGTCATGTGTTCCCACTACTGTCATGCATTGGTCATAAGACACTCAAAAGGTTTCAGATGCAAAGAACACTCACCTAATTTAATTGCTATGTTTTGGAAATAATGTGCAGATTAAAAACCACAGCTCCAAATCATAAAGGTTGAGGCTTGGAAAAGACAAAAATGAGCACTTAGTCTAACCACTGAAGCTGGTGCTTGTGTGCATTTGCAGTGTTGTCTATGAAAGGTCTAGACTCATTTAAATAAACTCTGCACTAATGATCTTTCAACTCAAGAGGCAATTTATTTCATCTTTTAGGTAGTTCTGATTCTTGGGAAGTTCTTTCTAACTTTAGTCAGAATTTATGTACTTGTCATTTCTATCCATCAGTTGTTTGTTGTTGCTTTTTTAAACTATTTTTCACTCTTGAGCAGTAAAAATGGGATAAACATAAAAATACATCTTTCCACAAAAACCCTTCAAGTATTTGTTGACTGCTATCACGGAGACCTGTTTTCTCACTATAGGGTAAGAACTGGACTGCTAACTGCAAGGTCAGTGGTTCAAACGCACCAGTGCCTTCTCAGAAACCCTATTCAGGGTTGGTAAGAATCAGAACTGACTTGATAGCACTTAATAACAACATCATGTTTCTCCTAAAGTTCCCTTAGAAATGTGGTATTCCCAATTAAACTAAATATGACTCATCTCCTCCATTTTGGATGGTCTTCTTGGAAGTAGCTTATGGTTCATCAATATCCTTATCATTTTGTTCTCAAATTGAACTCAGCACTCCATGAATAATAGGTTAAATGCTGAGTAGTTACTGCCTATATTTATTATTCTAGATTCTAGATATCATTCTCATATTATTATAACCCAAGACCATATTAGCTTGTTTTTGGCAACTGCCTTATCTTTTTAGATAATATTATATTAATTCTGTACAATTCACTTTTTCCCTGCTGCCAGAAAGGCCTAATTATCATCTCAATCTTTGGAGGCTACATAGTACTTTGTATACCACTATTTTAATAATGGGGTCCTGGTGTGGCACTGCAGGATAATGCACTGAACTGCAAGGTCGGTTTGAACTGCAAGGTCAGCTATGAGTCAGAACCGACTCAACAGCACTTAACAACAATAACAACAATTTTAATAATGCAAAGTTATTCTAATCTTTTGTTTTATGTTTTTCATCTTATTATGAGCTCTGAATTGGTAAGAATCAAAACATATTGTTGAATAAATGTTGAATTAATCCCTTAGTAATACTTTCTGAAGGTATCTGTAGTTAACAAAGATCATTATACCATAATGTCACATGAAAATTTTGATTTATAGACTGACAAATAAATCTGTCTTCTTTCCTAGAGGCAGACTTATATGTTTACCATCCAGTTGAATGTTTGTGTGGCTTGAACCAAATGAATTCTGGAAAAGGATTATTAAACTCAATAGATGAGTCAAGTGTATGCTTCTCTTTGTACAACCACTGGAAATAATACATAAGAGTACAAATGGATCATCATGCAGAGTCAGCACTACACCAGGACAAAGTAATTGGCTTTCAAAGACTTAAGTCAGGTACAAACGTGTTTCAAGAAAACCTGATATTGAAACTTTCATTGACTTTTGCTGCTTTGGCATTTATAAGTCATGCAACAGTCTCTAAACTTGGTTAGAGAACATGCAGGACTTTTAGACAATTGCAATGAATTTGGCCTTACACTCACTCAAGGGGCTGAAAAGATCATGGTCTTATTAATGAGCTTTGCATTCTAGATGTGTTGCACATCCTTCCTTAATTCGCCTTTGGTTAATCCATATTTTTGCCAACAACTGCAGAATGTATAATGAATACAGAGGAACAGATACTTTAAGATCTTAAATTCTATTGGATTACGCAAAGTTGATATTCCTAACTCAGTTTTGATAACAAAACTTTGAAGTGATAATTAACAGAGAATGTTGAGGTACTGTATACACTAAGCTCAAAAAGGAACACTGAAAATGAAGGCCTCTATGTTTTTGGTGTGGTTTTATGGGGTGAATTCAGTAATAGATCCCTTCCTTTGTGTCTAGAAATTCCCATCAGTAAAGGTGTACCTCAAAGAAATACAGCTGCTGCTTTATTTACTTACTTATTTTATTATTGAAGTGTATTTCCATTACCCGAGGAGGAAGAAAAGAAATTCTAGCCCTCCCTTATTTGTACCTTAGGAGGCACTGGTGCAGCAACACTTGGCAGAGCCCAGGAGAGGACTTACTTGAGGGACTAAGTCCTTGAAAAATCAATTCCAAAGTGAGAGCCAGAGAACATTTAGTGACTGAAGCTGGCTTCAGATCCCCACAAGGAGCTCCTCTGGAGATGCTGAGCAGCCTGATTTGAAATAATCAAAACAGAGGTGGGGCATGAAAATGAAGTACTGAGCCTAGGAGTCCTGGACCAATGGGTGCTGAGGAAGAGCTAAAGGAAAAAGAAAAAAACTGGCTTCAATAGAATTTGATCCATGAAGAAAGTTGTCTGTAAGTGGCATTCTTTGCTACCAGAGTTTTGCAGGGTAAGCGAACAAAGGCAGTGAATTCTTAGTAAAATTCCACCTGTGAAGCAGCAGGAGTGGACTCATGAAGCTGCCCGTCAGCAATCAGAGACTGCTAGAACCCCGACTGTGTGGTCAAGGAAGAGTCATAAACTGCACCAGACTCTGCAAACAGTGTCTTACCCAGAGGTCAGAACACAGGTCACAGTGACCCTGTGAAGGGCATTCACTCTGGCACCTCTCTGTAGCCAAATTCATACACACCAGTGCTGGAAAAAACAAACAAGAATGTCCTCACTTCCAACCACTTCTTGAATTTCTGAATCAACTTCATCAGAAAATCAATGCCTAACACAGAGGGATGCTTATTACATTTAAAAAAATTATTATTATCCCCCCAGAGTAAAACCCCTTCTAAGACTAAGACTCAATGGGAATACACACTCTAATTGGTGACCACGTTTGTCACTGATAAGGGGAAGTGAGGGAAAAACAGCAATGAAGCTGCAAGCTAAGCCCTACAACATTCAATAGACTCCTGTGAACCTGGTGTAAGACCTGGGGACTCTTGGGCCCAGAGCCAGTGACGTAGCTACAGAGGACTAGAGTGAAGAGTGAAGCGTCCAGCTGATAAGAAGAGAGGGCATATGCATAAGAACACCCACACTTGCAGATAATACCCACTTGACCTGGCTTCAATGACTAGATGATCAGAGCTCAACTAGAAAAAGAAAGAAAGAAAAAAAAAAAAAAAAAAGAGGGCATATGCATAAGAACACCCACACTTGCAGATAATACCCACTTGACCTGGCTTCAATGACTAGATGATCAGAGCTCAACTAGAAAAAGAAAGAAGAGGAAAAAAAGAGTAATCTGATACAATTTGAAGAACTTGACCTACACCTATGGATGCAATAGCTCAAAAGAGGGAACAAATCTTTACAGCAAGGATCATTCCCACCCCCTCCACACACAGAGTAGACAGGGATGAGCAACTTGGACATTGGCTACCCAAAATAGGGGGTGGGTGATACAAAGGCAAGAAGTGACTTGCTTACAAGCTTTCAAGAGGGAACCTAGATCCAGGGGGCATGGAGGAAGGTGGAGTCTCCACTGAGTAATATCCAATCTGTCTGGGCGGGGCTGATGAAAGGAGTTGTAGATAGGTCTCTTATGATACAATAGTGAATAATTGTCATCAGAACTGATTGTGAGGGTTGGAAATGTAAAGGTAGATGTTTTGTAGCAAAAGGAGGGAAATGATTGACTTTGCAATCTAGGAGCAGAGGTCCCTGGGACCATCAAGGGAGAAGAGCAGAGAGCGTGACCCTACCCAGAGAAGCAGTGACGCCAGAGATGGAGGCAGAGACGATGACTTGGAGAGATGGAGAGGCTGGGGACTTTAGACCCAGAGACAGAGAGGGGCTGGGGGCAGGCTTGCAGAGTATAACCTTTGGTTGGTTGATAATGCATGGAGGGGATTGTAAGCATGGCAATGAAACGATATACGATAGAATGAATGTAAAACTAATGTTCTCCCACGTAAACTATCACATAATTCACAATAAAACATTTCTAAAAAATTATTATTATTTCTTCAGAAAATCTGAGCAAAGTATTTTTCACATCTATAAGAAAAATATATAAAAAATACAAATATTGATTTTTAAATATTAATATTTTAAACCACTCTCTGACCTATTGAGGATTTGTCACATCTTGGTATTAAAAACTCTTGTGTTTTGTTAGGTATTACTTCTGGAGAGTAACTGAAAACAGCCAAGTAGATTGACCCAGACCTTACTTAAAAATTTTTTTTTAAAAAGCTCTGGGCCTGACTCCAGCATGGAAAAGTTTGAGTCCCTAAATAAACTCTTTCAGGAAGTTTTGTGTGATGTTGAAGATGGTATAAAGAGAAGTGGTGAGTTGTTCTAACATCAGCTTTGATGAATATTTTTCTATGAAATAACAAGTGATTAGTGAGCTCTGTAAAATTGTCTTTTATTCAATTACTGAACAAGGAGTGGGACAAATGACATCCATACACCTGTGGCAAGTTAGTGCTATTCAGGCTTATTGGCTAAAGAAATGAGTGTGAGAAACTCACCCGCCTTCCAGACATCTTATGTCCCATATCTGATGCTCAAGGGGAAGCTGAAGAATTTGGGGAGTATACCTGAAAGCCACCTTCATGCTGTAATCATCACTGAAGTTTGGGTTCTTCCTCTGTATGGGAAAAATGTGTGAAATAGAGATGCAAACTTTTTATATACGGCTTTATCACTTTTAGGTTGGTCATGGGAGATTGTCCTGGAACAGAAACTTGTATATCAGTACTCCCAGCTTCTCTGGAGAAGAGGATTGGGTCATGGTACTAAAGATCTTTAAACTTTGGTAGAAGTCAGCTTTATTTGGGGAACTTGCTAAAAACACCAGGCTTGGGCCTCAATCTATATTTTCAAACAGTCTTGAAAGTATGTTTTTATAAGTGCTGTCTAGTCAGTTCTGACTCATAGTGACCCTGTATAGGGTTTCTGAGGAGCAACTGGTGACTTTGAACAGCTGACATTTCGGTGGAGTGCTTGTCCGACGACACCATACCAGAACTCCTTGAAAGTATAATGTCTCCAAACTCCTAGTTCCTCTGAATCGCTCATATGCTGACTCACATACAAACAATATGCACATGGTCTTTGAGCTTGGTTTCAAAAGGTACCTATTTAGAAAATTTTCCTAATCATATTACTCAAATTCCTTACATATTATGAAAATCTTCAGCTGGTCACTGAGTCAACATGGAATTCTAGTTAAGACTGCATTTTAATTTGGCATGGCTTTATTTTGCACAGTCCTTGTCCATATAAAAGCTTTTGACTGTTGAGAAGGTATGGTGGTGTTTTGAATCTAGGATTTCCTGCCTCTGCAACATAAGTTGTTGTTATCAAGTGGCAGTTCTGACTCATAGCGAGCCTGTATAGGGTTTCCTAGGCTTTTTAAATCTTTGTGGGAGCAGGAAGCTTCATCTTTCTTCTGCAGGATGGCTGGCAGGCTCCAACCAACCTGGATCTTGAGGTTCACATTCCAGTGCTTAATCTTATTGAACCATTATGCTCCCCATTTTATCTTTAGAGTAGGATAAAAGTTGCAAATGAATGTTAACTTTTCATCAATGAGCTACTTTCTTTAAATTTAACTTTCTCAAAACTAGGGAAACATGTAGTACTTTTAATACTTAAAAAAAAAACAACACCAACAAACTAGTAATTAAAAAGTCCTGGTGTGGCACCGTGGGTTAATAATGTGTCAGACTGCAAAGCCATTTGAACTGCAAGGTTGATGTTTCAAGCTCACCAGCTGTTCCTCGGAAACCCTATACAGGGTTGGAACTGACTCGACGGCACTTAACAACACCAACAACAATTAAAAAGCTGGTATTATTACCTATAAAAAAGCATTTTTCGATGATTGCCAGGGATGAGAGGGGAAGGAGGCATAAATCACTAACTAGGAGTTTTTATTGTTAAATGCCATAGAGTTGGTTCCGATTCATAGTGACCCTACATAGGGTTTCTGTAGGGCAACTGGTGGGTTTGAACTGCCAACCTTTAGGTTAGCAGTCCAGTGCTTATCCTAAAGCACCAGACCAGGTGAGTAGCATAGATTAATTTGGGTGACGGGGAAAAATGATATATAATTAAGGATAGGGCAACACAACATGACCAATGACAAGGGCCGTCACTGAGAGGTACACAAGAGTGAAATAAGACAAAGGTAAATATGTTTACATGCACAATCCTGCAATAATAATAATAACAAACAGTATCTATGAGTAGATACACAGCTACACATGAAAGCTAAGCAGCAGTGGGAAGGTGATTAGAGTATACACAGGTATATTGGTGTTTGTTATTAAGTGCCTTCGAGTCCGTTCCAACCCATAGCGACCCTGTATAGAATTACCAAGGAGTGACTTGTGAGTTTGAATCACCAACCTTGCAGTTCAAACCAACTTCGCAGTTCAGCACATTAACCCACAGCACCCCACTAGCACTCCCCACCAAACATTAGGCAGGGCTCCTGCTGGGGTACTGTGGGTTAATGCGCTGGACTGCAAAGTCGGTTTGAACCTCAAAGTCATTGGTTTGAACCTCAAGGTCATTGGTTCTAACTCACCAGCTACTCCTCTGAAACCCTGTACAGGGTCACTATGGTTTGGAACCAACTCAACAACACTTAACAATAGTATATAACTAATGGAATCCTAGTGTGGCACCATAGGATAAGCACTCGACCTCAGGAGCGGTTTGAACTTCAAGGTCGGCGCTTCAAACTCACCATCCGCTCCTCGAAAAACCTATACAGGGTCTCTATGAGTCGGAAATGATTCAATGGCACTCAACAACAACAACAACAAAGTGAATAATCACACCAAGAAAGGATGTATTCCTCAGTACAATCAACCATAAGATACCAAAAGGGCAGTGTTTGCCCCAAAACAAAACTTAGAAGGCAGGAAGGGGCAGGAAAGGAGAACCAATGAAAACTGGGAGTCCACAGAAAAAGTTGAGAAGAGTGCTGTTACATTGAGGGCTTTGCAACTAATGTCACAAAACAAAATGTTTATTAAGTGTCGAATGGAAAACCAACTTGCTCTGTAAATTTCACTGAAACCACAATAAAAAGTTCAAAACCAAAAAACAAACAAAAAAGCTAGTATGATCTATATAGGACCTTCTTTGAGGCATCTGTGATTCATAAGAATCTCAATTAGTTGGTCACCAGAAAAGGACAATGAAGCCTTTATAATTAGAAGACTTTTCTAAGGTTTCATTTTACATTTCAATAGCTCTGCATTCTAATATGACTCAACTGAAATCAGATACTGTAGGAGTAACAAAAGAGGAGAGTAAAAGAGATGAAACAGCTGGCATATGTTAGCGGCCTTTAAGAGTTCCAAAACTACCTGGTATTCCAACGAATTATGACGTACTTGATCATTCCTGAGGGTATAATCATTTCTTCTGGGAAAGAAGCCACAGTAGAAACCAAACAGTGAATTTGTTTCCAACAAAGAGTATTTGTTTCGTTAGCACTCTGAAGAAAAAAACAAATTACCTCTAAATTTTAAAGAGTCTGCATAAGGCTGACGTCTTATAATGAACTCAAAAATCTCGTACTTCTAAGATATACTCCTGGCCCCATTTCAATTACTATCTGACCTTGGAAAAGCCTCTTTTGAAGTCTTTTGTGTCTTTGAAACCTAGATAATAATACTATCTGACCAAGATGATTGCAATTGCATGAATTAATTAGTTCAGGCTGGAAAGGTCTTTGATACTGTGAAGTGCTGAATATTGTTACTGTAATAGGTGCAGGTGGAGGGATGTTGCAGAGCACAGCTATAATTAGAAAGACTTAGAAACTGCACACAGTGCCAACACCCTAGGAGTTAAATTAAGGAGACAATGCTCTGTGTCATTTTCTCTCTGAGACTAAGTGGGCTTGTTATGACTGAATGTTTAATTCCCTCTTTTATCCTCTTTGAAAGGTTGAGGCTTATCTTGGACTTGCCCGCCATACAGCATAGTTTTTATTGTGTGTATATGCTTTTTAAGGCAGTATTTTAAATGAAGTGCTGACATTCATTAGAACACAAAGTACAACTTGGATTTAGAATGTGCTTGTTAATTCATCTGAGTCAAGATAGTAGGAAAGTTCTTCCCCAGAAATACTTGTCATTTGGAAAAATGCAGCAAATGTCTCCATCTATAAAGTGAAGGAGAGATCAAAACCTTCTTTGAGAAATAAAACCTTTTTTTTTTTTTTCCTTGACAAGGAAACAAGACAATGTGTTATGTGGAAGCAAAATACACAAAATAGACCCATACTGAGCTGTGCTCAATGGAAGGAAAAGAGCAAAGGTCTTCCTGTTCCCCGAAGTGACCCTGAAGCACCTTGTCCCTGGGCCTGGTGTGGAGACTACTGGACCAGATAATCTCTAAAGCAGCTTCTAGTTGTTTATTATTTTAAATACTTGTGGTGGAGGTTATGTACTGTGGAGTCAGTTCCAACTCACAGCCACCCTGTACAGGGTTTTTGAGGCTGTAAATCTTTATGGGAGCAGAAAGCCTCATCTTTCTCCTGTGCAACAGCTGGTAGTTTCGAACTGCTGACCATGAGATTAGCAGCCCGATTCATAACCACTATGCTACCAGAGCTCCTTATACTATACTCCTAAATACTAGTAGTATTAAAAACCTGGGCTGCTGAGATGATATTGTTTACTCAGATTCACATTTTATATGCTATCTCTCCTGGTAAAACCTTCTCTGACTCAATATTCCTTCCTGTCTTGGTGAAGACCTATAGCATCTGATCCAAACTTACCACATTCTTCTGTTTGTATCTTTCTCTTCTCCATTACAATGGGCAGCCTCACAGCAAAGGCTCGTATTTATGAAGTGTTTAGTATGAAGTCCTGGTGCGGCGCTATAGGGAAAGCATTGGCCTGCTAACTGCAAGTCTGGAGGTTCAAACCCAACAGCCACTCCTTGAAAACACTAGACAGGGTTGCTATGAATTAGAACAACAGTATGTGCCAAGCACAGAATTACCTAACTGAATCTTACTGTTTAATACAACACTACAATGCTCTCATAAAGATTTGCAGCCTCGGAAACACTTTACAAGGCCTCTATGAGTCGGAACCGACTCCACGGCACATCATAACAACAACAACAATGAGATAGCTATAAATTATTTTATTTTAGAGATAAGATCACTAAGAGCAAAGATGTAAAGTAATTTGCCAGTTAAAAAAATGGCAAATATAAAATTTAAACCCCAAGCAGTCTGACTGGTATCTTCTAGGGCAATAGTTAAACACCAAATCATCTTGTCTACACTTGGGATAGAGGGAGCATTCGTGGCTCTGTAGGATAAGCACTGGACTGTGAACTACAAGATCTATGGTTCAAGCTCACCAGCTGCTCTTGGGGGTGGAGTGGGGAGGGAGGTGGCACTTTCTGCCCGCTAACAATTTTGTTGTTAAGTACCATGGAGTCTGTTCTGATACATAGCAACCTGTATAGGGTTTCTGAGGTTGTACATCTTTGCAGAATCAGGAAGCCTCCTCTTTTTCCTGGGATCTACAGATTTACGGAAACCCTATTCAGGGTGGCTATGTGTAGGAACCAAGGAGCTCTGGTAGCGTAGTGGTTATGAATTGGGCTGCTAATATCAGGGTCAGTAGTTCAAGACTGCCAGGTGTTCCATGGGAGAAAGATGAGGCTTTCTGCTCCCGTAAAGATTTACAGCCTCGGAAACCCTGTACAGGGTCGCTATGAGTCAGAACCGATTCCATGGCACATAACCACCACCACTATAAGTAGAAACTGACTAACCAGTACCAAGAACAATAACACTTGATGTACAATAACTGCCTATATGTTTGCTTATCTTTCTCCCTAATTAGACTAGTCAGGTTTTGAGGGTGGGAACTTTGCTCTGTAGCTCACTGTATCACTATGGTCTTGCATAATACCTGGTACATATTGTGCTCATAATTGTTTGTTAAATGATTAGAACAGCATCACGTTTCTCCAAAAGGATAAAACAATCTGCCTAGGGTTACTGAAAAGAGTAAAACATTGGATACATTAGAGTTGTTGCCGTTAAAGTGTTAAAATGATAGTTTTTGTGTGTTTTTTTAATTGTTCAACAGAAAACACTAAGCTTGGAACTTTGGGATGAAATTTTGGGATGTGGTAAATCCTATAGTCTTATATGCTGAGAGAAAGTCAAATGATACTACCCTTAGAAAAGTCATAGTGACCCTGTATAGGGTTTCTAAGGAGTGGCTGGTGGGTTTGAATCACCAACGTTGTAGTTAGCAGTCCAGTGCTTACCCTACAGCATCACACCAGGACTTTTTCCTTATACATCTCTGGGTTTCCAAGTGTTCTACAGAAATACTTTATAATCAGATGAAAAAGAGACTATGTACCATATGCTTTGCTTTTCTAGTAAGAGCAGTCATTTGATATGATAAGGGCATTTAGGGTTAGATTTATATTAAAAAATGCATCTATCTAGAAATGAGTAGTGAAACATTAGAAGAGCAAACTTTTCCTTTAGTATTCAAGTGTAGGAGTCCTGGTGTGGCACTGTAGGATATAGAATTGTACCACAAGGTCAGTTTGAACCACAAGGTTGGTGGTTCAAACCCACCAGCTGCTCCTCAGAAACCCTATACAGGGTCACTATGAGTCAGAACCAACTCGATGGAATTTAATGATAACAATTCAACTATGTCATCCAGGGACCTTTATATTCAGAAGGCGAGGTAATTATTTGGACTCATTAATGTATTAAATGTATACTTTACAGCTTATAATTTCATTTTTCTCTCTCTAGTCAGATTCACTGTTGCCCAGACATTGTGCTAGATACCTTTTATCTCATTTAATTTGATTCCCATAAGCATTTTTTCAAACCAGTATTAACAGCCTCATTTGACAAGTGAGGAAACTAAGGTTCAGTAAAGTGATCACCCCAAGTTCTCTTAATTTGTTTGATCATGAATTCTGATTATCAGCACCTGAGAACCTTTTAGTAGTTTCAAAGTTAGACTATTTATCCTCAAGCCTAACAATAATAACAAAAAAATTACAAAAATACTTATTAACTTTTTTTCTATTAAAAAATGAAAAGTAATAATACGAATAGCATCATTTTCAGAGTTGCTCCTGGTATTGTGCTGTAGGATCAGCACTGGGCTTCAAACCAGAAGGTTTGCAGTTCAAACTTACTAGCTGCTCCTCGGAAACCCTACACAGGATCACTATGAGTTGGAACCAACTTGACGGCACTTAACAACAACATTCCCTCGTGTGGCTATGTAGGATAAGCCCTGGACTGCTAACCATGCTAACTGAAAGACTGGCATTTCAAACCCAACAGGCTGATTTGGAAATCCTCTACAGGATCACTATGAGTAGGAACTGACTTTATGGCACACAACAACAACAACAGCAATACTACCTAGGGTTTATTTAGTAACTGGAAAAGCAACAAGCCTTCTTCTGCAATACTGTTTTCCTTATTAGCTTTTTATAGTCTATTGTATTAATTCTTCCTATATTGTTTGGTTATTGCCATACATTGAAATGTCTGAAAAACAATATGGTCTTTTGGAATAATGTACACCCAGCAGTGTAAGATTCTTCCAGAGTGCTTAAAACTGCAATAAAAAGAAACAGATATGGACAAACCTTGTATGTATATCCAGGAAAGTGTGATCTCATTTTTAACCACAGGCATTAGAGAAGACGTTGGCATTAATTCTCAAAATTCAGATGGGGTGTGTGTGTGTGTTTTAAGAAGGATTTATGTAATAGTATTAGAATACTTAATTCAGAAATCTTTTCAAACCCTTCAGAACAGAACGAAAGAGATTTAAAAAAAGAAATCTGGGTAAACTTATTTTTACATGATTTTGCGAGTCCTTATTTGGAATAACATTTTAAGTTAATAGTAACCTCAGTATTGTCCTATAAATTAATTGTGTGTGTTTTAAAGGAGTCATCTTCTCAACCAGGCTAAGTTCCTTAAAAACAAGTCAAAGATTTATACAGAGAAAGAAACATTTTTTTATGGCTATCAGGGATGGGAGAGTCTGAGAGGGTAAATCACTAACTAAAGAGTAGACCATTAACCTAGATAACAGGAAAGGTAATATACAATAAGGGGGAGGTCAGCACAACATGACCAATGGCAAAGGAAGACCCTGGGAGGTACACAAGAATAAAAGACAACAAAGGCAAATATTATTACATATACAATCCTGCATTAATAGTAATAATAAACAACATCTACGAGGGTAAGTAAAAAATGACCTGTACTCTGATTATATTAAAACACTCATCCACATCCATGACTGAGGACAACATTGAGCGCTCACATGAAATGATTCTGTCAAATAGATGAGTGACAGTGAATTAGGTGGCAAATCATTTGCAAATCAACCATGGCTCAGCCTATGAAATAATCCATGACAGACTTGGGTTTC
>NW_006408529.1:24401060-24402667 GCF_000296735.1 Chrysochloris asiatica | reverse complement strand
TCTTTTGTTATAGGTCTGTTCAAGCTTTCTACTTCACTCTTTGTAAGTTTAGGTAGGTCGTGTTTTCCTAAAAATGTATCCATTTCCTCTAGATTTTCAAATTTGTTAGAGTACAACTCTTTATTGTTGTTGTTGTTGAGTGCTGTCAAGTCAATTCCAACCCACAGCAACCCTGTATAGGGTTTCCAAGGAGCAGTTAGTGAGCTTGAGCCACCAACCTTGTGTTTCCAACTGACTTTGCAGTCCAGTTCATTAACCCACAGCACCACACCTCTCTCATTATCCTTTTTTTTTTTCCATTGGCTCTGTTATGACATTACCCATGTGGGTTCTTATGTGTGTTATGTGTGTCTTCTCTCTCTTTTCTTTTGTTAGATTTGCCAAGGGTTTGTCAATTTTATTAATATTTTCATAGAACCAGCTCTGTCTTGTTGATATGTTCTATAGTTTTATTGTTTTCTACCTCTTTTATCTCTGCTCTAATCTTTATTTCTTTTCTTCTGGTGGCTGCAGGTTTACTTTGCTAGTCATTTTCTAGTTGTTGGAGATGTTGTGTTAATGTGTTGATTTTGGTTCTTTCTTCTTTTTGGATTTGTGTATTTATTGCAATAGTTGTCATCTCAGCACTGTTTTTGTTGTGTCCCAAAGGTTTTGTATATTGTATTTTTGTTCTTATTTGTTTCTACAAATTTTTTAATATCACTTATTATTTGGTCTACTACTCGGTAACTTTTAAGCAGGGTGTTATTCAGTTTCCACATATATGATTTTATTTCCTTGATCTTCCTATTGTTGATTTCTAATTTTATAGCATTGTGATCTGAGAAGATGTTTTGTAGTATTTTGATGTTTTAAAATTTATTGAGATTTACTTTGTGGCCTAACACATGGTCTACTCTGGACAATGTTTCAAGGCCTGGAAAAGAATATTTATTGTGTTGTTGTTGGGTAGAATGCTCTGTACAAATCTATGATGTCAAGCTGGTTGACTATGCTGTTTAGTTCCTTTGTCTTTGCTGAGTTTTTTCTGGTTGTTCTGTCCTTTTTCGAAAGTGGTATATTAAAACCTCCCACTATTATTGTAGAGTTGTATGTTTCTTTCTTCAATTCTATTAGGGTTTAATTTATATATTTGGGGGCTCTTTCATTGGGAGCATAGTTATTTATTATGGTTATGTCCTCTTGTTCAATTGTAGGTCTATACATTTCTGAAAATGATTTTTCCATCACTTAACTACAACAACAACAACAATCCATCTCTCTAACCCTTACCAGAGTCCTGGTGTGGCGCTGTGGGTTCATGTGCCAGACTGCAAAGCTGTTTGAACTGCAAGGTCAGTGGTTCAAGCTCACCAGCTTCTCCACAGAAACCCTATACAGGGTTGCTATGGGTCGGCACCGACTCGACGGTACTTCACAACAACAACAACAACCCTTCCCAGAATCCTGGTATGGCACTGTAGGATAAGCACTGGACTACTTATACTAATTAATGAAAACCCTCTATAGAGCTTCTGAGGAGGGGCTGGTTCTTTTGAACTGTTAGTCTTACAGTTAGCAGTACAGTGCTTATTCTACAGAGTCTCATTGTTCTTGTTGTTGTTGTT
>NW_006408529.1:24395829-24396856 GCF_000296735.1 Chrysochloris asiatica | reverse complement strand
GATTCAATGGCACCTAACAACAAACAAAATCCAAAGAAGCAGCAACACCAGAAATTGAGGCAGAGATGAGGACATGGAGAGACAGAGCAGCTGATAACTCCAGACTCCTGGAAAGAGGAAGGCTGTGTGCTGGCAGCCAGGAGGCAGGCTTACAGAATGAGCTCTTTGGTTGTTTATGTGATTATGTGTTCCTGAGTGTTTTTGAGTACATACATAAACAAACAAACAAAAAAACCCAGAGGGATTAAAAGAAAATACTGCTGAATGATGATACACGGAGGGGATTGGAATCATTGTAATGAAACCAAATATGATAAGTGTAAAACCGATGTTCTCCCATGTAAGCTGTCACTCAATTCACAATAAAAACTTTAAAAAACAAAAGCAAATAGGTACAATTAATCTTAATAATATATTTTTTAGTTCACTATATGCACAATAATATCATTTTAACACACGTCGGCATTGTAAAATTGCTGGGGTGGTTTATATTCTTGTTTGTACAGTCTTAAAAATCCATGTGTATTTCATACTTACATCTTGGTTAGAGGAAGACATACTTCAAATGTTCATTAGCCACGTATGATTGGTGGCTACTTGTTGGACAGCATAGCTCAATAGCAATTTATTTTCAATATTTTGTTTTTGCAATGAGTTAAAATTTCAAAGCTACATATGATAAACTTCACAGTATGTTGCTGTTAAGTGCCATTGAGTCAGTTCTGATCCACAGCAACCCTGTATAGGGTTTCAGAGGATCGGCTGGTGAGTTTTAATCTTGTGGTTCAAACCAACCTTGCAGTCAAATACATATCCTACAGTGCCACAAAGTCACTTGATTTGTTTCCTTAGTAACAACAGCCTTTTTTCTCTTTTCATTTAGCTTGTCCCGATGATATTGCTGTTAAATAGGTACCATCCTGGTGTGACACTGTAGGATAAGCACTCATCCATAAAGTCAGTTTAAACCTCAGTGTCAGTGGTTCAAACTCACCAGCCAATTCTTGGAAACCCTATACAGGTGTGG
>NW_006408529.1:24393531-24394914 GCF_000296735.1 Chrysochloris asiatica | reverse complement strand
CATGGCATATTGCAGTAGGGAAATCAGTTGCAAAAGATTTTTAAAGTGCTAAAAGAGCAAAGCTGTCACCTTGAGGTCTGACTCAATCCATGGTATTTTCAATCTCATCATATGCATATGAAAACTGGACAATGAATAAGGAAGACCAAAGAAGAATTGATGCGTTTGAATTATGGTATTGAAAATATCATGGACTACCAGAAGAACGAACAAATCAGTTTTGGAAGAAGTACATCCAGAATGTTTCTTCGAAGTAACAATGGTGAAATATCATCTCTCGTACCTTGGACACATTGTCAGGAAGGACCAGCCCCTGGAAAAGAACATCATACTCAGAAAAGTGGAGGGTCAGGAAAAAAGAGGAAGACCCTCAGTGAGATGGATTGACACAGTGTCAGCAACAATGAGCTGAAACAAATCACCAGTTGTGAGAATGTTACAGGATGGGGCAGTGTTTTGTTCCATAGTCCACAGGGTGGCTTTGAGTCAGAACTGACTGAATGGTACCTAACAACTACATATACACATGATAAAAGTTTCACGTAGTATTAAAACATATAAAATTTTTTAAAATTTTTCTTTCACCGTCTTCTCCAAGCCCAGGCCACAGAAATAATCTATTGTATATGCACAGATCCTTTTCCACATGTATATAATATATGTGTATCTTTGTGGTATGTTTTTGTTTCGCTTTTTTTTTTTTTAAACATAAATGGAGAGCATAATCTGACTTTCATAGCCCTAATAGTAACAAAAGCTTCACAACATGTATACCTTATTTAGTATTTTTAAAAAGGTAAATTCATTACCAGCAATGAGGAAATAAAAGAACAAGTATAATAGGAGGCTAAGTTTAATATTTTTGTTGTTAGGTGCCATAGAGTCAGTTCTGACCCTATGCACGGCAGAATGAAACACCACCAACTGATACTTCTTAGCCTATTTTTCTTGCTACTGTGCCAATCCATCTCTTTGAGGGTTTTCAGTGTTTTTTGCTGACCCTCCATTTTATAAAACATGATGTCCTCCAGGGTCTAGTCCCTTCTGCTAACATGTCCAAAGTATGAAAGGCAAAGTCTCATTATCCTGGCTTCTAAAGAGCATTCTGACTGCACTTTTTCCAAGACAGGTGTGTTTGTACCTCTGGTAGTTCATGGCATTTTTAATATTCTTCTCCAGCACTATAATTTAAATGCATGGATTCTTCTACGGTCTTCCTTATTCATTATCCAACTTTCACGTACACATTTGTTGTTGTTAAGCGACATCAAGTCATTTCTGACTCACAGAGCCCCTGTAAAGAATTTCCAAGGAGCTGCTGGTGATTTTGAACAGCCAACCTTGTGGTTCAAACAGACCTTGCAGTCTAGTGCACTATCCCAC
>NW_006408529.1:24385015-24391860 GCF_000296735.1 Chrysochloris asiatica | reverse complement strand
AAGGCTTGAAGTTTTTTCTTGGTTCTTTCAGTTTGAGAAATGTTGAGTGTGTGCTTCCCTTTGATTTTCTAACTTTAGGTCTTTGCACATTTCATTATAAAACTTGACTTTGTCTTCTCCAGCTGTCCTTTGAAATTTTCTGTTCAGTTCCTTTACTTCCTCATTTCTTGTATTCTCTTTATCTTCTCTACTCTCAAGAGAAAGTTTCAGAGCATCTTCTGACATCCATTTTGGAATTTTCTTTCTTACTTGTCTTTTTAATGACCTTTTGCTGTCTTCCTGTATGGTATTCTTGATGTCATTCCACAACTCCTCTGGCCTCCAGACATTAATGTCTAATGTATCAAATCTGTTCTTGAGATGGTCTCTAAATTAAGATGAGATATGCTCAAGTAATCACCCACCCAGAGATGATTCCCTTGTTTTGAAGTTGTGATGTTGTGTATTAATATGCTGGGTTGCAAAGTCAGTTTGAACTGCAAGGTTGGCAGTTCAAGCTCACCAGCTGTTCCTCAGAAACACTATACAGGGACTCTATGAGTCAGAACCAACTCAATGGCACTTAACAACAACAACATACTCAAGTCATATTTTGACACTTATGAACTTGTTTTAATTTTCTTCGGTTTCAATCTGAACTTCCATATGAGCAATTGATGTTCTGTTCCACCGTCTGCCCCTGACATTGTTTTGGCTGAAGATATTGAGCTTCTCATGTTTTTTCCCCTAGATATAATGAATTTAAATCCTGTGTATTCCATCTACTGAAGTCCTTATGTATAGTTGCATTTCATGTTGCTTTAAAAAGATTTTTTCAGTGAATAAGTCATTGGTCTTGCAAAATTCTTTTGAGTGGTCTCCAGCATCATTTCTATCACCCAGACCATGTTTTACAACTATGATTCATCCTCTTAGTTTCCAACTTTCACGTTACAATCACCAGTAATTATCAATGGATCTTGATTACATGTTTGATTAATTTCAGACTAAAGAAGTTGGTAGGACTTTTCATCATCACTGGCTTTAAAGGCTGGTGCATAAATTTGAATAACAGTTGCATTAACTGGTCTTCCTTGTAGGGGTATAGATATTATTCCATCAAAGACAGCACTTGAAATGTTCTCTTTGAAGATGAATCAAAGCCATGCCTCTTGAATTTGTCATTTCCGGCATAGTAAATCATATGACTATAAGATTAAAAATGGTCTCTAATGCTTGGGATATTTATCTTTATGCATTCCACTTCATTTTTGATGGCTTCCAATTTTTCTAGATTCATAGTTCATACAGTCCATGTTCTAATTATTAATGGATATTTGAAGCTGTTTCTCCTCATTTTGAATTGTGCCCCATCAGCAAATGAAGGTCCCGAAGGCTTCACTCCGTTCACCTCATCATGGTCATCTCCATTTTGAGGAGAGAGCTCTGCCCCAGTCATATGTTGAATGTCTTCCAACTTGAGAATCTCATGTTCTGGCACTATATCTGATAATGTTTAGCTGCTATCATAATGCTTTCATCATCCAACACTATATCTGACAATGTTCCATTGCTATTCTTAAGGTTTTCAGGTGCTAATCATTCAGAAGTTTTCTGCCTATCCTTCTATCTAATCTGTCTTAGTTTGAAATCTCCCATGAAATGGGTCCCTTATTGGAGACCTTGCTGGTATCTAAAATACCAGTGGCATAGCTTCCAGCATCACTGCAACATGCAAGCCACCACAGTAAAATAAACTTACAGAAGAGTGAGGAGACATCATTTTTAGAATCTTATTTTTATAGCTTTTTTTTTTTTTTCATTTTTTCCCCACTTTTTATTGTGAATCGCATGAAGGTTTACAGAGCAGATCATCAGTTTTACAGTCAACGAATCCTATGTCTTTCTTCATTACATGGTTACACTCCCTTCCATGTATCAACAGTTAACAGTATTTATCTTTATTCATTCTGCTGTCTTCATCCTTTGTCTGCCAACCACCCTCTTATTATATACTGTCTGCCCTGTAAACCATGTTAACCTGCATTTATCCTCTAGCCCATGAATAATCTCCCCTCCTCAACCCCCATAACCATCATAGATTGTTTATCTTATCAAGAAAAACTTTTTTAAAAACTTTTTACCATAATTGGTCTCATACAATAATTTCCCTTTTATGATTGACTGATTTCATCGTTATTCTTCAACATTTTGTAATATTCCCTTGTATGTGTGTACCAAAGTTTGTTTAGCTATTATTCTTCTGTTGATAGGCATTTAGGCTGTTTCCATCTTTTTGATATGTCTCTTGTAGACAGACTATAGAAGGATTCTGTTTTCGTATCCATTCTGCTTTATATGTCTTTGGACTAATACATTTAATCCATTTACGTTCAGTATAATTACTAATAGGTATGAATTGATTGCTGTCATTTGTCTTTGTGTGTGTGTTGTGTGTATGTGTGCTGCTGCTGGATTTTTGTTCCACACAATTTTCTATGCTAAGTTCATTTTGTTTATGAGTTTTCTTGTCATTTTCATTTTTGTGGTGTTAATGATTACTAAATCTTTCTGATTTTCCTCTGTTTAAATTTTCATGTATGCTTGTATATCTGGATTGAGTTCTGGGTGGTGTTGTTATGTATGGTAATCTCAGGTTGCTGTCTGCTCTTGTTGGTTCTCAGTCCAAAGAACACCCTTTAGCATTTTTGTAAAGTTGGTCTGATTATTACAAATTCCTTTAATTTTTGTTTATCAGGAAATGTCATAACTTTGCCTTCATATTTGAAGGATAGCTTTGCTGAGTATATAATTCTTGGTTGCCAATTTTTTTCTTCCAGAGTTTTATATAAGCCATCCCATTGCCTTCTGGCTTGAATGGTTCCTACTGAAAATCAGAGACGAGTCTTATTGACTCTCCTTTATAGGTAACTTTTCATTTTTCCCAAGCTGCTGTCAGGATTCTTTCCTTCTCTTTGATTTTGGAAAGTTTGATTGTGATATGTCTTGGTGATTTTCTTTTGGGATCTAACCAATTTGGGATTCGTTCAGCTATTTGTGTGCTTATCATGATGTTAGCTATTTGGTTTTCATGATGTTAGGTAAGTTTTCTTCCAACAACTCTGACAATTTTCTCTGTGTTTTTTATTGTGTCTTCCTGTTCTGGAATTCCAATCACCTGTAAGTTTTTCCCCTTCATGATATCCCACATACCTCTTAGGCTTTCTTTGGATTTTTTTTCATATTTTTGTCTGATTCTTCTGGTATACTAATATTGAGAGAGTTATCTTCATGTTCACTAATAAGGGCTTCCATTGCTTTGAATCTTCTCCTTACCCTTTCAATGTATTATCCATTTCTGAAATCTTGGTATTAATCATCTAGATTTCTAGTTGCACATTTTATATTGTTTCAAAATTTTCATTTATTTTTTCTGTTTGTTCTTGTAGTGTTTTCCTGAATTCTAAACTTTTTTCTGTGTTCTCCTGGCTTTCTTTAATCTTTCTATCAATCTATTGAAAGTAACAAAATGTTATTCTTTTTAGTTAGTTACATTGCCTTTTTTTTAACTCAGAAATGTTTTCTGTCTCTGCATCTTAGTCATTTGTTTAAGCCATTCTCCCTTATTTCTTTGTGTGAGTTAAAATTGTCTGTTGTCTCTGGGGCATTGTGGACTTGTAGTATTTGTAAAAACAAACAATGCAATTGTAGGACCTTGAGGGGAGAAATCTCTGGTGGGCTCCTGCAAGTCAAGGAGCTCATGAGTACCTGGACATAGATGGGGTTTCTTTTGAACTCAGTGTTATCTATGATCAAGGCCCTCGGTCCAGAAATAGTTTGTGGTTAGCCTTGATGAAGCTGGTTTCAGTGTCTGTTAGGACCACAGAGGAGCTGGAGGCAGGATGATTGGTTAAATGCTGGTCTGGGGACTCTCTGGATTTTGTAGGTCTGGAGTTGAGGCCACCTGAATCCAGGAACCAAAGTGACACATTAAAGTAGCACAGCTGGTCCCAAACTCACACTGGTGTGGCTCCCAAGCACATGACTACTGGAGAGCAGGGCCTAGCTGGGGGTGGGTGAGGGTGGGAGCTGCTCACATCTCTGGTCACCAGGGGAGTGTAGGGAAAAAGAAGAAATCACAACTTTCCCGTGGCCCATGCAAATCTACTCTGCTAGGCCTCCAGCCAATGCCAAGGCTGCCCAAAAGATAGTCAAGCTGCATCTGGCCAGCTGTTCACCAGTCAGTCTACCTCTCTCATTGGATCTATTACACCTCTCCTCCCAGAAACACTCCATCCACCTCCTAACATTTCTTTTGAAGTTCATGGTGCCAGAATTTTCATCTGTGTCTGCTTTATTTGGTCTCTCATATCTTTGTTGTAGAGAGTCCGTGTAGTGCATTTGCCTAGTCTGTCATCTTTTTGGAAGTCTCTTGATTATGTTTCTGATTATCATAGAAGCAACAAGTGTTCATGAATTCTACAATATCTAATAGAGTAGCACAATAAAAGGACAATTTACATCCATTACATAATTCCTTCTTTCAATGATTTTTTCAGTTGGTCAGAAAATTTAAGATCCTACTTTGTGCCAGACACATTACTGGATGCTGGAGATAAACTGTGAACAAGATGGATGCAGTCATAAACAGAATATGCTAGCAATCTAGTGACGGATAAAGAAAATAAACCTATCATCATCATATGTGTTATAAGGTACAATATTAGGAGTAAGTACAAGGCACCTGTATGTGCTGGGGGTTGCTAGGAAGGCTCCTCAGAGCAACCAATTTATGACTTCAAACCTAAAGAATAAGTACAAGTTGTGAGGCAAAGCAATAAAGTCTCCTGAGAGTAAGAACAGAATGAATTGTCAGAACCATAAGTTCAACATGATTGCAGAACTGGAAAAGAATATGTTGGTGCAGCATAGTGAGAAAAAGAAATGTAAGGGAGAAAGTTATGAATCTGGAAAGATATGTTTTTGTTGTTAGTTGCCATCGAGTTGGTACCGACTCATAGCAACACTATACACAATAGAACTAAATACTGCCTGGTCCTGTGCCAATCTCATTCACAATCCTTGCTACATTTGAGCCCATCACTGTTGTCATTGTTCCAATCCATTTCATTGGGGGTCTTTCTCTACTTCTCTGACCCTCCATTCTACCAAACATGATTTCCTTCTCCAACAACTGGTCCCTGCTGACAATATGTCTTAAGTATGAGTGATGAAGTCTGGCCATCCTGGCTTCCAAGGAGCATTCTGGCTGTACTTCTTCCAACACAGATCTGTTTGTTCTTTTAGCAGTCCCTGGTACTTTTAATATTCTTCTCCAACACCGTAACTTAGATACATCAATTCGTCTATGCTCTTCCGTATTCAACTGTCCAATTTTTGCATGTATATGAGGTTATTGAAAATACCAGGGCTTGAGTCAGGTGCACCTTTTCCTCAAATGGACATCTTTGCTCTTCAACACTTTTAAGAGGTCTTGTGCAGCAGACTTACCTAATACAATGCGTAATTTGATTTCTTGACTGTTGCTTCCATGAATGTTGATGGTTAATCTGAGCAAAATTAAGTCTGACAACTTCAGTCTTTTCTCCATTTATCATGATGTTATGTATTGTTCCAGTGGTGAGGACTTTTCTTTTCTTACGTTGCAGTGCAATCCATACTGAAGGCTGTGGTTTTTGTTTTTGTTTTTTTATCAGTAAGTGTTTTAAGTCTTCTTGTTACTGTCAGCAAATAAGATTGTATCATGTGAATTTCTCAGGTTGTTAATGAGTCTTCCTCCAATCCTGATGCCATTTTTTTTTTCATACAATCCAGCTTTTTTGATTATGTGCTCAGCATATAGATTGAATACTATGGTGAAAGAATATAATCCTAGTGCACACCTATCCTAATTTTAAACCATTTGGTGTTCCCTTGTTCTGTCTGGACAATTGCCTCTTGGTCTATGTATAGGTTCCTCATAAGCACAATCAAGAGTACAGAATATTCATTCTTCGCAATATTGTCCCTAGCTTTTCATAATTCATGCAATCAAAAGCCTTTGCCTAATCAATAAAGCACAGGTAAACATCTTTCTGGTATTGTCTGCTTTCAGCCACTATCCATGGATGTCAGCAATGATATCCCTCATTTCTTGTTCTCTTCTGAATTCAGCTTGAACCTTTAGAAGTTCTCTGTCACTGTATGACTATGGCCATTTTTAAATTATCTTTAGCAAAATTTTGCTTGCATGGGGTATTAATGTTATTGTGTAATGATTTCTGCATTCTGTTGCATCATCTTTCTTTAGAATGGGCACAAATATGGATCTCTTTCAGTCAGTTGGCCAGGTGTAGGTATACAGAAGCTAAATCATGCTGAGCTTTTTCTGAGGGTACTGAGTGGTCCTTGTGAGTTTTAAGTTGGAAAGTGAAATAATCAAATCTAAATTTCAAAATGGTTGTTTTGACTGCAGGGTGGGATTTGGATGAGAAAAGAGGCAGGAAAGGGGCAAGAGTAGAAGCAGAAGTCTGACAGGGGACTGTTGTAGAGACGTTGGTGAGCAGATGTTGGTGGTAGTGGAAATGGGGAGAAGTAGACAGATGTAAGACTGGGAAAGACTTAGTGGAAAATTACCTGGGGAGATTTTTTTTTTTTTAAACAACAAAATGTTTGTTTAGAATTGGCATAGCAGCACTTACAAAAATACTTCCCAGAGGAATAGAGCATTTGGCAAGCAAATTTAGAAGAGGCATGTTGCTTGCATAAAAATATGGTGATTTGTGTTGCGGACCATGTAAGACTAGTCAGAGGTTCGAGGCCCTCTAGGGCCGAGTGTAACAAATGAGGCCACTGGCAGTTAATGG
>NW_006408529.1:24380898-24384030 GCF_000296735.1 Chrysochloris asiatica | reverse complement strand
CGATTCGTAACCACTACGCTATGACTAGAGGATAGAAAATAAGGAATGTTGTAAAAACAGGTAAACCTGTAAGTTAGAGACAAAAGGCACAAGGAATTGCAGAGGCTTCTATTTTCTCTTTAAATTAGGAAGTGATGTCATCTGCCGAGAATAAGAATAAAGGTGGGAAAGTGATGGTGGTGCTTATGTGACTTGGAGTCGGTTCCCGAGGCTGTAAATCTTTATGAGAGCCTCATCTTTCTTCCATGGAGCAGCTGGTAGTTTCAAACTGTTGGCCTTGCAGTTAGCAACCCAACTCATAACCCATTACACTACCAGAGCTCCTTAAAAGAGTAGGGCTAGAGATTTGATAATAATAAAAAATTATAAAATTATTGCTAAGGATAACCACAGGGAAATATGGCATTCTCATGCAATGATGAGACCCTATCTGAAGTTGGAAATCATAACTTTATAGTGGCAACCATGTTTGACTTTTCCTTAGCAGCTCTGATTGGGCAAGAGAAGGTGGACATTTTAATTTTCTGGGATTGAAGCTTTGCCAGGGTATTGTGCTGGCCAAATGATAGATGATAGGCTGTATGAATGGATCTTGATTTTATGACTCTTGTTGTTGTTTTTGTTGTTAAGTGCCTTCAAGTTGGTTCCGAATCATAGTGACCCTGTACAGGGTTTCTGAGCAGCCACTCGTGAGCTTGAACTGTCATTCTTGCAGTCCAGTGCATTAACCCACAGTGCCAAAACTGTAGAAAACATGATCTTGGTCAAATTTGAAGTTGATACTTTCAGGACATTCAACCCTTTTGTATTCTCTGTCCATGTCAGACAACCAACATTCTTGTATCTTGTGTACTTTATTAAATTAGAAACACAACAAAAACCACACTCATGAGTTTTGGGGCCCTACATTGTAATTTGGTGTAGTGCTGCAGGCTAATGCACTAGACTGCAAAGTAGGTTTGAACTGCAAAGTCAGTGGTTCAAGCTCACCAGCCACTCCTCAGAAACCCTATATAGGGTCGCTATGAGTCAGAATCGACTTCAGGGCACTTAACAACAACAAACAACAACACTGTAATCAACTGATACAAACTCAGAGCATGTTTGCATTTAAAAACGTGATAAAGCATAAAACCAAATAAATAACTAAGAGTGAAATTTCAGAGAAATGTCTTTTAGACTGGGGTCTTCCAGATATTTTGGCTTCAAATAACACCCTTCCTCTTTACATCTTTTTACAGCCAAACTCCTCAAACATTTTATCTATTCTGTTTTTTTGCTTCATTGCCTCTGGTTGTTCTCCCCAACATTCTAATGAAGTGGACTTAAGGTAAAAAACATTTTTTACTAAATCTAATGGTCTTTCATTAGAACTCATTCCCTTCCAACTATTTATGGCATTTAAAGCTTTTAAAAATAATTCTTTCTACAATGGAAAGCTATGATGCTGAGTTTTGTGTAGCACTATAAAGATGTCAATTTGTAGACTAATGTGTGTCTAATCTAAGCTATGGTATTTTCAATTGCCTCATATGTGTGCAAAAGCCAACTATGAATTAGGGAGATTGAAGGATTGTGTTGGCACAGAATATTAAATATGTCATGGACTTCCAGAAGAACAAATAAATCTGTCTTGGAAGAAAGTACAACTAGAATGCTCCTTAGAAATTAGGAAGGTGAGACTTTGTCTCATGCACTTTGGACATATTATCAGAAGGAACCAGTAACTGTAGAAAGATACAGGGACTTCATAAAGTATTGTTATTGTTACTCAAGTCGATTCTGACTCATCATGACCCTGTATAAGTTTTCCGAGGAGCAACTGGTGAGCTTGAACTGCTAACCTTGCAATTCAAACTGACTTTGCAGTCCAATACTTTATTTAACCCACAGTGCCACACCAGGGCTCCTCATAAAATGTAGGGTTAGCAAAAAAGAAGACCCTCAATGAGATGGATTGCCACAGTAGTCACAAGCATGGGGTCAAGCACAGTAACAATTAGGAGGATGGTGCAGGGTCAGGCAGTGTTTCGGTCCGTTGTACAGAATCACTATAAGTCAGAATTGACTTGATGGCCTCTACCAACATACTTTTTAGTTTCCTTTCCACTTCTTTTTAATATGACTTTTTTTCTCCTTTAAAATTTTTCCTTCTTTTTTATCTTCTGATGTGCAAGTTCTGCAAGCACTATATATGAGCAGGTAATACCCCTATTTAACAAATGATCACTGGTGCCCCATAATTTATACCTTTCAAAAATGTGTTCATGGAATACTGTTTCCACCAGACTGTATTAAAAAACCAATGTTCAGAAACCATGACATATTGTTCTCTCTTGCCTCCCTATTTTACAAAGACCATAAAATTAAACATTCTTTTTCCTAAACTTACTTCCAGATGGAGTAAGCATATGACACAATTTTGCCCTATGAAGCATGAATAAAATTCTGCTTCATCCTTCTTACTGTCTTCAACATGGACTAGAAGCAGGAACTCCAGTAAATAAATTGTGATTTCGAAAGATGCACCAAAGGATTTATAGGCATTAATTTGGGCACTGCAGAACATTGAACCTAGACCACCAACCACCTACCTTCTGAGTCCTTATTACAAAAAGCAAATGAATCCCTATTTGTTTGGCCTGCCAACATTTAGTCACCTGTACTTTTCAACTAAACACCCCCTAACTACAAAAATATTCCTCTTGGAACTTCACAATGCACATTACATATTATAGGAACTGAGAAGTACGCAAGGTAAGAAATCTGTTTAATTTTTTGTTTAATATAACATTTCCTAAGCTTATTTGATGCAAAGGCCCTTTTCTTGTTGGATGACCTAGAAATTTCCCATAGAACTTAGGTTTCTAGATCCTGGCTTTTAAAACTATGCTCTCTAGACCAGCAACATCAGCATCACCTGGAAACTTGTTAAAAAAAAGAAAACAAAATAGGGTCTTAGACCTCCCTTAGAGTCAAATTCTGCATTCTAACAAAATTTCTAAGTGACTTATATGTACGTTAAAGTTGGATAAGAACTGCTTTGGAAAACACTAATTTAAAAGATAAAATACAACTAAAAGTGGATAGAGGTAAATGCTGTTAACTGTTGGTGCATGGAGGGGATTGCAA
>NW_006408529.1:24357948-24379368 GCF_000296735.1 Chrysochloris asiatica | reverse complement strand
GTCTATGTACTCATGTTTTTACTTTTACCTGGAAGATTCTCTCCCTACTTTCCACCTGCGCCAGTCTTATCCAAAATAAGCTGTAGGGTATTGGCAAAATATCTTATTTAGCATTAAAAATCTTGGATTTGAATCCTTGTTTCCTACTTGTTAGCTTTTTAACTTTGGGCAACTCACAGAACCTCAGATCCACAATTTTGAGAAATAGTAATAATAATGCCTCACAGAACTGACAGAAGGAGAAAAATGAAGTTTTAAAAGATGGGTATAGCATGCATAAACATTTGTGGCACCGTGATTTACTTGACACGGCTCTTCTAGTCAGAGGCTTCCACCAAATGACCAGGTGGGACCATGCAGAGTGGATGTATTTCCTCTTCCTGATGGGTCTGGATAAAAGAAGTGGTGGGGCGGGGGGGAGAAGAGACATGTTGATAGTATTATATGATTCAGTTGTGAGTGGTTGTTATCGAAGTTAATTGTGATTATAAAAACTTGGTACTCTAATGTGGGGATTGTTCAGTTTTTGCTATCTTGCTGAATATGAAATGAGCCATCTCCAAAGCAGGAATGGAGGATTTGACTACCATCAAGAAAGAAAAGCCAAGAGTTGAGTGTGTCCTTTGGACCCCAAGATCCCTGCATATTGAACCAAGAGACAGAGAGCTGTGACACCAGAGAAGTAATGTAGTAGAAGCAGGAACACCAAGAGCATAAGGTAGAGCGGTGAGCTTCCCAGTCCACGGAGCAAGAAAGTTGAGTGGCTTCAGGCAGGAGGTTGGCTTGTGGAGTGGAATGCCTCCAGAGAATCAGGGGAGCTACAGCTGAGCTCTTTTAGGTGAAGGCTTATGGTGGAGTGGAGTGTGCTTTGGACATTTATCCATAGTGCTTAAAGTTGAGGCATTGCCTAAGCAGGGCAGAGGCTAACGGCCCACATGGCTGAGAGACCAAGGACCAGAGAGAGGCCTGACTTACCCGAAGAACTATATATGGAGCATTTCTGATTTTAAATTGTACCCTGTTGAGCTCCCTAATAAATCCCATAATCATGAGGATTGTCTGTGAGTTCTGTGTGATGATTGCAATAAATTATCAAACCTAGCAGAGAAGTAGAGAATGCTGTAGGAGGGACAGTTGTATCAAAACTGATTTAAAATTAAAAACTGAAGGGGGAAGGCATGTCTGATCTCCACCTCATAGAAACTGGGCTTGAGTTGAGGTTGAGTTTTATTCTCCATTCCCCTTATGAAGTCAAAGGAGGTCAGACATCACCTCCACACTTAGAAAAAAAAAACAAACCTAAACTATGTGGTAGTGTTTTATAGTGATGGAGATCCTAGGCTGTGCTTAAGAGTTCAGCTATGCAGTCATATGCATGAGTTCAAATCCAGCAAAACCTGCAACGTTTATTATCTATGCAATTGATTTGACAATCTGTTTCTTGTTGGATTCTGTCCTGTGTCTTTATTGACTACATGCATATTTAACATATGTGTGTCTATTTGTGCTATCTCCCAAGTCATGGGATATGTATTGTATACTTTTAATTTTTTATCCAGTACAAGTTCTTATCCTTTGCACATAGAAATTGGATAAATATTATCTACATTTACTTAGTAGAAGAATTGATGCCTTTGAGTTACGGTGTTGGACGAAAATATTGAAAGTGCCATGGGCTTCCAAAAGAACCAATAGATCCATTTTGGAAGAAGTGCAGCCAGAGTGCTCCTTGGAGGCCAAGATGGTCAAACTTCATCTCTCATACTTTGGACATATTGTCAGGAGGGACCAGTTGCTGGAGATGGATATTATGTTTGGTAGGGTGGAGGGTCAGAGAAAAAGAGGAAGACCCCTAGTGAGATGGATTGGCAAGGTGGCAGCATCGATGGGCTCCAGCGTGGCAACAGTAGTGAGGTTGGCCCAGGATCGGGCAGTGTTTCATTCTGTTGTGCATAGGTTCGCTATGAGTTGGTACCGACTCAATGGCACCTAACAATAGCAACAACATTTACTTGGTAAATATATCTTATTTGCTACAGTGAAAGTATATTATCAAATAAAGAAAAATGAAAACAAAACACATAAAATTACCGCCATCATATATACACATTTATGTTTAGAATTGATGCTTTTCAAACATTTTACAATATTGCATAAACTAAAGTTCAATAGGACAATTAAATAACATTTGGAATAAAATCATTTGGCCTAATTTTCATAACTACAGATTTCAAGGAATACCACCATCCATGCCAGGTATACCAGATGACCCCATTGTCTGAGTCAGCAGTATAGGAACCAGTGTAATATAAACCATTCAAGTTTGCAGAGTGACACCTAGTGGAAGAAAAAAACACACACAAAATAACCATACTACAAAAATATCCTTCAGAAACCCCTTTTTTAGCTAGCAAGTAAAACATTTCAACTGTGAATTTGGCCATTTTGCAGATAAGTGAATATTTGTTTCCAAAAACCAAGGGATTTCTACAACAGATGAGTCTTTTAAATTGGTGGATTTTAGTGTCATAATGTCCTGGTGTGGTGCTGCAAGATAATACAGTGGACCACTGGTTGGTTTGAAACACAAGGTGGGTGGTTCAAACTCACCAGCTGTTCCTCAGAAACTACATAGGGTTGCTATGAGTCAGAAATGACTCGATGGCACTTAACAACAACAACAGTGTTATAATAAATCTCAGGATACAACTCAGGAACTTTGTGGTATATTGAAAAATAAGTATTGCTCTTAATAGTCTTAAAACTATAAAGAAACACAAGCCAACAAAAAATACAACCTCATGACCTTATGTCTTTATGCCTTTCTGACTCAGAATAGTGTTTGTATTTATGAAGAGTGATAATGAGTTCACCAACCAAGGTGTGGGAGATTGGTGTGCTATTGTGGCTTGCCTGGAGAATTTGGGCCCCCATGTTCATCCAGGAGTTCTAGTGTAATGCTGTAGGATAAACACAGTCCAAATCTACCAGCCAATCCTCAGAAACCCTATATAAGGACTTTATAAGTCAGAACTAAGTCCATGGCACTTCACAACAGCAGTGCTCATATGCTGCAAAGACTTGGCTTTGGTAATTCAAACAGCCTTTCTCCTCTATGTAAATCACTAGAAAAAAAAATCTATTATTTTAATATCAAGAGTAAGAATGCAGAGCTTGAGTCACCATCTACAATTTTCCTGGTCGCCAACCATGACTCTTAACTGCTGAATTGTTTTGTTTTATATCCTTCACTACAATCTGGATAGGTTAGTTAGGTTATTTATTTATTTATTTTTAAATACCCCCTTTCTCCATTGAAATCTATTGATTTTGTCCTTGTTGCTAAGTGCTAAAGAGTTGTTTCTGACTCATAGTGACACAACATATGATTTCTGAGGAGCTACTGGTGGGTTTCGACCACCCAACTTGTAGTTATTAGTCCAATGCTTATCCTACAGTGCTATACCAGGTATATATTACATATAAAAATGATTTTTAAAATGTAATGTTATTATAAAATTATTACTATGTTTTTCTTTATTGACATAATCAATATTTCTTTATTGATATCTTCAATGAAAAGATTAGATAGTTCTAAAAATCTATGGAAAGCCAACAGATTACTGAATCAGAAAAGCATGTCATTTCCCCACAAATACTGGTTGGCTTGAATCACCTAATAGCTTAGTGACTCACTACGCCCATCCTGACTCATCCACTGCAATCCAGTCAATTCTGACTCATCGTATCACCATAGGACAGAGTAGAATTGCTTCACAGGATTTCAGAGACTGTAAATCTTTGAGGGAGTAAATAGCCTCATTTTTCTCCCATGGAGTGACTTTGAACCATGCTGTGGGCTAATGCACTGGACTGCAGAGTCTCTTTGAACCACAATCTTGGTAGTTCAAGTTCACCAACTGCTCCTTGGAAACCTTATACAGGGTCGCTATGGGTTGGAACCGACTCGACATAACTATAACTACTACTTTCTGTTAGCAGCTCAATGATTAACACACTGTACCCCCAGGGACTCCTTACCATCCTTATTTTAAATGGCTGTAACTAATTAAAACCTTGAATGCTAAATATGCAATTGTCAGAAGTGTACTGTTTTAAAACATTATGGAAAGTATTATCTAAAAGAAAAATATTCTAAATTGAACCTCTAGAATACTTTTAGGGGTGAGGGTATACTTTTAGGCATATCTTTTTCTTCCTAAGGACAGTTGTCTGTGCCTTGTAATTTGGATCCCGTTAGGAAACTGATCCTGGGATCAGCAGAGGAGCTTTAGCTATCCTGAGACTAATTTTTCAGCATCCTTCAATTCCCAGAAAAGCCTGAACTCATAACTAGATGGGGGTATGGTTGAAGTTCCCTTGATGAAAAAGTAGCTGTGAGCACTCAGATGTCAGTATTTTGTTATTTAAGATCATCAAGTCAGTTTCAACTCATAACAACCCTATATGGGTTTCCAAGGAGCAGCTAGTGGATTTGAACCTCCAAATTTGCAGTTCAAACCAACCTTGGCTCCAGTGCTTAACCCACAGCACCACACCAGGACTCCAATAGCAGAAAGGATATCAACATTGGGTGACTGATTTGCTATCTAGAAAAAGAAGATATTATAGGTGGGTAATAATTATGAAGAGTCAACATTGCATGTAAATTTAAAAAGCTATGAGACTGAAAAAAAAATAAGAAGATGGTAGATTTAAACTATAATAGTAAACAGGAATAGTAAGAGGAGCACCAAGCTTCTGAAACAATTTACTTTGTCTCTAGCTTTTCTGATTTTTCTGACAGTACAGATTCTTAGGCCCCAAGGATAATGCAGGCCCTTGGGTGTCTCTGCTACTAAGTTATCTTTCTGTTTTCCCTGAACCCATATCTTTGAAGTAAAGTAAATCATTTGTTTGTTCACTATATATGTATGTGAGTTGTCACTTCAAGTAGATGGCATAATATTAACAATATGATTGCTATTCTGTATATGGAATTATGTTCAAAATAAACACGAAAGGATGCTTGCAGAGGGACTTCATGAATTACAGGTAGATTTTACATAACACTGGTAGGTTTTAAATAATGCTAACTTAGGACAAGGGGGGGAATGGCAGAAAAACAGAAAAAGAAGATGATTTTGTGAAGAGTACGGGAAAACCACTAGGGATACAGCTACCATCACCTTTGATTGGCCAAGAAAGAAAGCTGACTTTGTTTCTCTGCCTCCTCACATTGTTGCATATGCTGCAATCCCCTTAGAAGTAACCTCAAATTAGATTGTCTCAAACTTTTTTTAATAAGTAAAATCCAGAGAAGATACTGTTTTCCACAATTACTTTGATTCAGCTTGACATACTTTACTAACCACAACTAGGGGTATTTGCATTGCATCTACAGCTTTAGAATCACATCACAGTAACTGTGAACTGCAAGGTCAGCAGTTGACAGCTACCAGCTGTTCTGCGGGAGAAAGTTGAGGCTTTTGGCTCCCTCCTGTGAGGATTTGTAGCCTCGGAAACCCTATGTAGGGTCTCTATGAGTAGGAAATGACTCCGTGGCACATAATCACCACCACCACCACCTGAGGAATTATGTCAAAAAGAATTATATCCATTCTGTCATTACAGGGGAGAAAGAGAAAATCTGATAAGGTGCAAAAAGGCAGATTTCAGGTCAATAAAAAGAACATGTACAATCAAATATGGTAGTATAGTAGCTTTGGAATATTCCATAGGAGGATGGAATTAGGCTTCAGGAATATTTTAGAGGCAATTTCTATGTAGGAAAAAGATTGGATTCAATGTTTAATGAAAGTCTAAGAATTGAAAAGCAGTTGTTGAGTCAATTCTCGCTCATAGCAACCCTGTGTAGTTTCAAGAAGCAGTTGGTGGGTTTGAAGTGCCAACCTTTTGGCTAGCAGTCCAGTGCTTATCCTATAGTGCCACATCAGGACTCATTGAAAAGTAGTACTACATAGAAAAAATTACAGTAGTGGAATGGCCAATTTGTATGATAATAGAATATGAGGTACTAGTTGGTTCTTAAAACCTGAAACCAGTTGTCAAGTGAATTCTAATTCATGGGAACCCCAAGTGTTTGAGAATAGAACTGTTTTCTGCAGTTTTCACTGACTAATTTTTTTTTTTTTTTGGAAATATATCATCAGGTCTTTCATCCAAGGTGGCTCTGGATGGTCTCGAATCTACAGTCTTTCAGTTAACAGCTAAGCATGTTAACTATTTTCATCACTCAGGGACTGCAATTGGTTGTTGTTAGGTGCCGTTCAGTTGGTTCTGACTTATAGCGACCTTATGCACAACAGAATGAAACACTGCCAGGTCCTGCTCCAGACTCACAGTTGTCGTTACTATGCCAATCCATCTGGTTGGGAGTCTTTCTTGTTTCCACTAACCCTCCGCTTTACCAAACATTATGCCTCATAACACTTAGTGTATATCTCAATGCTATCTCTTTGTGTCAGTTGGTGGTCTGTTTCTGTTAACTCACCCTTGATTCCATTTGCAGATTTCTTTATAAAAATAGTGATTCTATCATCTTTTGACCAATATTTTTATTTCTATGCCATATCTTTCAAGCTTTGCTAATAATATACATAATGAACAGATCTTTAATAATACTTCATCACTGAAGAATTTAAATAAGGATGATTACTTAATCATTCTAGTATTACAAATAAGACCAACATTACCTCATCTATTATAATTAATGCCCATCAGTGAGATACCATCATTGCCATTATAACTATGTTCATAAAACATCAAACCTGTTGAACCACCAGCCGGATTTATCCTCTTCTGCACAGTTCCCTTCATAGTTGTCATTATCTTTGTCCCATGTGCTGAATTTCATTCGCTGGTGACTGGCCCACCACTGAAATTCAGGGCTAAAGCTTCCTACCAGGGAGTCTCCAGCTGTTCCAGAATATTCCCCAATATTCAACTCATAGGAATTCTAAATGAAAATAGACAAATTCTAAAATTAGTAATTACCATTTTGAAAAGTATGTTCATGTAGTAAATAATAAAATATGCATTATGTTGTTTTACATATTTTTATAGTCACAAATATAAATATATGTGCTATTATATATTTTCTATTCACTGATTTCAGGATTAGATAGTATTTTTTAAGCATTAATGTGGCATTATTTATTTGACTATTTTAAATACCTTTTTATCTCCCACTTTGAAATAGTTATATTGTGCATAACGGCTATTTTTATCAAAATCACCTAAGTCGATTTTTAAAGTATATTCACCTGAAAAACAAACAAACAAACAAGAAATTGTAGTTTTCTTTCATGTATGACATGACATAAACTATTGCTGTCGTTCGGTGCTGTCAAGTTGGTTTTTACTCATAATTACCCTGTATGGGGTTTCCAAGGTGTGTTGGTGGGTTTGAACCACCAACCTTATCCTACAGCACAACACCAGGACTCCTGACATTGACTATTGAGGTTTAAAAACTATTCCAAATCTATTTTACTTTGACTACTTTCTTTTGCCAAGAGTCAGTTTTCAAAAACTATACAGTGACTCCATTTCTTTTATAGTATTAAAGATAGAAAATGTCTACCTTCTATGGCTAAGCACTGTGCTTATCCTACAGCGCCACCCCAGGACTCTTTACATGTGTTGTTGTTGTTGTTAAGTGTCATTAAGTTGGTTCTGACTCATAGTAACCCTGTATAGAGTTTCCAAGGAGAAACTGGTGGATTTGAACTGCTGACCTTGTGGGTCACAGTCCAGTGCTGATCCTGCAGCACCACAGGACAACAGGAACCAAATCATTGCAACAAATATTTAGCTAATAGATTAAGCATTCTAGTAATGAAATACTACAAGTTTTCAAAGTTTAAAAGTGTACCTTTTTTTTCTTTTAAGAATCTGTTGTTGTTGTTAAGTGCCGTCAAATTGGTTCTGACTCATAGTAACCCTATATAGGGTTTCCAAGGAACAGTTGGTGAGATTGAACTGCTGACCTTGCAATTCATACTGACTTTGCAGTCTAGCTCATTAACCCACAGCACCATATCAGGACTCCATAGTGATCTTAAAAGTATGATCAAAGTAGTAGCTATCTTCAATAAATTATTTTCTCTCCATCATCCACAAAGAACAAAAGTTGTTCCCTTTTCAGAAACACAACTATCCAGAGCATAAAACATTATAAATCAAACTATTAGATACAGTACGTACTAACCTTTTACTTTGAATAGGACAGGTTTCAATTTGGATTCTCAGACTTTGGGGTTCCAAGCTAGAATGTGGAGTCCCAGGGACAGAGCAACTGAACCTCACTCATCACCCAAGTCCTGTGTAGGGTCCAGTTCCTTTTTTTCCCCTTTTTCTTCTCTTCCCTGTCTCCATCACACACATCAAGGGGCCTAGTACCTGCTTCTGGATACCCCAACATGCAACAAGCTCTGATCACACACGCACACACACACGCATGCGCACACACACATGCAGCTGTTCCTTAGCATCGATCAACCTTAGGAATGCTCCACTTGCAGCATTCCCCAGGAGGATAGACAAGGAACAAGCCTGGACATGTCCCATAAACAAGCTCAAGGCTGTTTGAATTCAGGATCCCCTGCCTTGGCCCCATGGAATTCTTTTAAGTGGGATTTTGAGGCAGAGATCCCTCTAACCTGGATCTAAGAGCAGTAAAGATCATGTTAAACAAACACTATGAAGTGGGTAGGAACAGTAAAACAGGTTAAGACTATTGTCCTAAAACATATTTCATGCTATACAAGAGATCTAAAGTTAATCTCAGCTTTTTAGGTAGCCATCTACATACCAATTTGATCAATGAACAAATAAAATAACAATTACAGACCATTTCTAAATTTTATTGCAAGCACTTCCAGGCAAAATTTATGTAATGAGGAGAAAGTCATTTTCAGAGGCATGTCCATAACTTTTAATTACTTTCTTAATTAAAGAAAGTGCAGGGATTCAGGCACTATTTTTTTACCCCCCTTAGGTTGATGTAACATGTGGTTGTAAGGCCTGGGACTCTAAATGTATTTTTTACTATCATAAATAAGAACAGCCATCCTGAACACCAAATGAAAGTATAAAGGGGAAACAGATTTGTTGGCAAAGTCCATCTGGGAGAATAAGCACATGATAACAATTTTTAAAATAATAACTTTGAATTTAATATATTTAGAAAGAGTCACGGAATGCTGCCTAGGGGTTTCATAGTTTCAATATGAAAAAGTGAGATACATGTTAATGTGAAAAAGAAACAAAAACTGGTACAACAAATGTAATTGTTATTGCTGTTAATTGCCATCAAGTTGGTTCGAACTCATAGTGACCCTGTATAGGGTTTCTGAGAAGCAGTTGGTGAGTTTGAACTGCCGACCTTGCAGTTCAGACCAACCTTAATTGTCAAGCGCTTATCCCACACCACCACACCAAGATATATCTATTATAAAAAAACAAAAACAAAAAAAAATTTAGACTTGAGAAAATAAATACCTTGAAAGAAGGGAAATTTATTATAAAAATAGAGTACACTGATCACAAGAAGGACAAACAAAGAAAATACATATTAGATACCTAGGACTATCTGTCATTCTGGTATCTTCAAACAGCCCTAAAATTGTAATCCTATGAACTATTATGAATACAGAAACACTGAACATTGCCTACTTCCCACATTGCCAGTAGGATAGAGCATGTTATTTAGGACATTACAATTGCCTCTTTTAACATATGCAGAATCAGAACTGAGTGGGATTGACTACAGTCTCAGACTACAATTGGAGCAAGACAGACAGGCAATAGATTGGGGGGAAAGAACAAGGGAAAGAGAAGCCTGATAATTTTGTTTTCAAAATAATTATATTTTAAACAAATACTGAACTCTTGCTAATGAGATACATGTTCTGAACTGAATTATGTCCATCAAAAAGTTATGTTGCAGTCCTCACCCCTGGACCTGTGAATATGTCAATATTTGGAAAGAGATTTCTTATGTTATATTAATGAGGTCATGTGCGAGTAGGGTGGGTTATAAACATAATCCCTTCTTAGTAGTGTCTTATAAAGGGGAGTACAGGCATAGATGGGAAAGAGACAAAGTAAGGGACTATCTATGAGTCCAGGAATGCCTAGGAAGACCTGGGGCTACTGACAAGGAAAGATCGTCCTCTAGATTCCATGTCCTGATTTGGACATGTAGGTTCCAAAACTGTGAGTCAATTCATTTCTGTTCTTTAAAACCAATTCACTTCTGGTATTTTTGTTACAGTACCATTAGGTAACGAAGATTGTTGTTATTGTTGTCAAGAGCCTTAGAGTCAGTTCCAACTCATAACCACCCTGTATAGGTTTCTGAGGAGCAGCTGGTGGATTTGAACTACTGACCTTATGGTTAGCACAAAGATACCATGCAAAATTATATAGGGGTATATGTGTGGTGCAGTTAATTAATTACAGTCTCTTCTAGCTTTACTTTGTATACTCCTGCCAAATGACATTTTCCTGATGGGTCTCAGTAAGAGCAGGTGGGCGAAGATTGTTAACAGAACTGTTATTGGTCAATTTTGCCATTTTGCTGGGTATAAAATGAGCCTCTTAGAAGCAGAGGGGGATCTCACTACTAAGAAGAACCAGGAGTGGAGTGCGTTCTTTGGACCCCAAGATCTCTGCACTGAAAGTCCTCAACCCAGGAGCAGAAAGCTGTAACACTGGAGGAGTGGCAGAGGAACAGCAGCAGTAGGTACAAGAGCCAGAGCACTGGGATTTCCAGTCCATGGATCAAGCAAAGCTGAGTGACATGTTAGAGACCTGCTTGCTGAGTAGGGCACCTCCAGGTATTTAATTGGGGAGCTAGGTTAGTAGTGTAGTGGTTATGAGTCAGGCTGCCAACCTCAAGGTCAGCAGTTCGACACTACCAGTGGTTCCACGGGAGAAAGATGAGGCATTCTGCTCCCGTAAAGATTTACAGCCTTGGAAACCCTGTGCAGGGTCGCTATGAGTCGGAACCGACTCCATGGTACTTAACAACAGCAACAAGGTTTGCTGACCCACAGAGCTAAAGCCTAATGCCTTCAAACCAAGGCTTATTGTGGAGTGGTGTGTCCTGTGGGCATTTATCAGCAACCCTAAAAGAGCTTTGTAACATTGACCAGGCAGAGAGAGGCCTACCTATAGGCTAAGGTGAGGAAAGGCTTTCCTGACTATAAAAACGGTGCCCTGCATTGTAACCTGTTGACTTCCCTAACAAATCCCAAAATTGTGAGTATGGTTATCTGAGTTCTGTGTGATCATCACAATCAATTATCAGACCCAGTTAAATAGAGAATGCTGTGGGAGGGATGGTTTGGTGGTCATTTATGTCTGCAAATTACTTTGAGATGTGTCCCCCCAAATAAGGTAAATGGTGGATAGAATAATGAAGAGATGGCCAGATATATGATACAGCAAGCAAAAATGTTAAAATATTAACGTAAACTCTAGTTGGCAAGTTCATGTATGAATCTTCTTTCACCTTTGCTATATGTTGAAATTTTTCAAAATAAAAAGTTAGAAGAAAACAAACAAAAGATGGATATTTTGTATGATATGGTATTTGCTAACAAAAATGGCTTCAACCTCCACTTTTCTCTTTACTATGCCCTTTGCAATGTACAATTTCTTCCTCCCATTGGTCTAAGATGGAAGAAATAAGACCATATGTTGTTGTTGTTGTTATGTGCTGTGGAGTCCGTTCTGACTCATAGTGACCCTGCATAGGGTTTCCGAGGCTGTAAATCTTTACAGGAGCAGAATGCCTCCTCTTTCTCCTGCAGAACAGCTGGTAGTTTCCAACTGCTGACCCTGAGGTTAGCAGCCCGATTTATAACCACTACACTACCAAAACTCCTTAAGACCATATAGAACAGAGTTAAATTGTTCCATTCAGATGTCTAACCTGAGGACAACAGAACCACCTAGTCAACATGAAGATTTGTTAAAAATAATAAATGGTTGGTGCTTTGAGTCACTAAATATTCAAGTGACTGTCACATAGAATTATTGTAGCAATAGATAACTGATATCTTTACACATCTTTCAGTTTGTTGTGCTGTGGTGTCTTGTGAGTTGCTGTGATGCTTGAAGCTATGCCACTGCTGTTTCAAATACCAGCAGGGTCACCCATGGTTTCAGCAAAGCTTCCAGACTAAGAACAGACTTGTTGTTGTTGTTAAATGCCATTGAGTCCATACCAATTTATAGCAACCCTATGCACAACAGAACAAAACTCTTCCCAGTCCTGGACCAACCTCACAATGGTTACTATATTTGAGCCCATTGCTGCTGCCACTGTGCCAGTCCATCTTGGTGGGGGTCTTCCTCTTTTTTTCCTACCCTCCACCTTATCAAACATGATATCTATCTCCAGGGACTGGTCCCTCCTAACAATATATCCAAAGTATGAGAGACAAAGTCTGGCCATCATGGCCTTCAAGGAGCACTATAACTGTATTTCTTCCAGTACAGATCTGTTTGTTCTTTCAGCAGTCCTTGGTACTTTCAATATTCTCCTCCAACACCATAACTCAAACGCATCAATTATTTTACTATCTTCCAACTTTTGCATGCATATGAGGTTATTGAAAATACCATGGCTCGGGTCAGGTGCATCTTAGTCCTCAAACTGACATCTTTGCTCTTCAACACTTTTAAGAGGTCTTGTGCAGCAGGTTTTGCCAATGCAATACGTCCTCTGATTTCTTGAGTGGTGTTTCTATGAGTATTAATGGCTGATCCGAGCAAAATCAACTTCAATCTTTTCTCCATTTATATGGATGCTGTTTATTGGTCCAGCGGTGAGGATTTTTGTTTTCTTTACATTGAGATGCAATCCATACTGAAAGCTGTGTTCTTTGATCTTCACCAATATTTTAAGTCCTCTTCACTTTCAGCAAGCAAGGTTGTATCATCTGCAAATCACAGGTTGTTAATGATCATGTTGCCATGTTTTTCTTCATATTGTCCAGTTTCTCAGATTTATTTGTTCAGCATACAGATTGAATAAGTACCATATAAGAATACAACCCTGTTGTATACCTTTCCTCATTTTAAACCATTCACTGTTCCCAACAACTACCTCTTGGTCTATGTTGAGGTTCCTCATGAGCACAATTAAGTGTTCCAGAATATTCATACTTTGCAATGTTGTCCATAGGCTGTCATGATCCACACAGTCAAAAGCTTTTACATAGTCAATAAAGCACAGGTAAATATTTTTCTGGTGTTCTCTGCTTTCAGCCAAGAGTCATCTGACGTCAAGCAATAATATCTCTTGTTCCATGTCCTCTTCTGAATCCAGCTTGAACAGCTGGAAGTTCTCTGTCAATGTATGCTTGCAGCTGTTTTTGCATTATCTTTAGTAAAACTTTATTCACATAGGATAACAATGATATTGTCCAATGATTTCCTCATTCCATTGGGTCACCTCTCTTTGGAATGGGCACAAATACAAATCTCTTCCAAAGTTGTTTTCCAAATTTCTTGGCATAGATGAGTGAGTGCCTCTAGTGCTGCATCAGTTTGCTGAAAATTTTTAATTTGTATTCTATCAATTCCCAGAGGTTTTTGTTTTTTTTTTAGTTTTTTTTTTTGACAGTGTCTTCAATGCACCTTGGACTTGTTCCTTCAGTGTCATCAACTCTAGATCATATGCTACCTCTTGAAATGGTTGAACATTGACCATTTCCTTTTGGTACTGTGACTCTATGTATTCCCTCCATCTTCATTTGATGCTTTCTGCATCATTCAATAATTTGCCCAGAGATTCCTTCAGTAATGAAATCGAGGCTTGATTTTTTTTCTTCAGTTCTCTCAGCTTGAGAAATACTGAGTGTGTTCTTTCCTTTTAGTTTTCTAACTACAGGTCTTTGCACATTTCAATATAATATTTGACTTTGTCTTTTCAAGCAGACCTTTGAAATTTTCTGTTCAGCTTTTATACCTCCTCACTTCTTCCATTTGCTTTAGCATCTCTATGCAGGAGAGCAAGTTTCAGAGTCTTTTCTGACATTCATTTTGGTCTTTTCCTTCTTTCTCAATGACCTTTTGCTTTCTTCCTGATGTTCTTGATGTCATCCCACAACTCTTCTGGTCTTCGGTCTTTAGTGTCTAATGCATCAAATCTGTTCTTAAGATGATCTCTGTTTTCAGGTGGGATACATTCAAGGTCATATTTTGGCTCTTGTGGACTTGTTTTAATTTTCTTCAGCTTCAGTTTGAATTTGAATATGAGCAATTGATGGTCTGTTTTACAGTCTGCCCCTGGCCTTGTCTTGGCTGATGATATGGAGTTTTTCCATCATCTCTTTCTGCAGATGTAGTCAATTTGATTTTTATGTATTCCATCTGGTGAGGTCCATGTGTATAGTTGTTTCTTTTGCTGTCTAAAGAAGGTATTTGAAATGAACAAATAATTGATTTTGCAGAATTCTAACATGCGTTCTCCAGCATCATTTCTATCACCAAGGCCATATTTTCCAACTACTGATCCTTCCTCTTTGCTCCCAACCTTTGCATTCCAATCACCAGTAATGAGCAATACATCTTGATTACACATTTGATCAATTTCAGAAGAAGCAGTTGGTAGAATTCTTCAATTTCACCCTCACTGACTTTAGTGGTTATTGCATAAATTTGAATAATAGTGGTATTAACTGGGCTTCCCTATAGGCACATTGATACCCTACCACAGACAGCGTTGTACCTCATGACTGATCTGGATATGTTCTTTTTGACAATGAATGCAATACCATTCCTTTTCAATTTGTCATTCCCTGCATAGTAAACCATGTGGTTGTCAGATTCAAAATGGCCAATACCAGTCCATTTCAGCTCACTAATGCCTAAGATATCGATGTTTATGCGTGCCATTTAATTTTTGACAACTTCCAATTTTCCCAGATTCATACTTCATACATTCCATGTTCTGATTTTCAATGGATGTTTACAGCTGTTTCTCTTCATTTTGAGTTGCGTCCCATCAGCAAATGAAGGTCCTGCAGGCTTTTATCTCACTGGCTTTACTCCATTTGTGTCATCACGATAAACTCTATTTTGAGAAGGCAGCTCTTCTCCAGTCACATTTTGAGTGCCTTCCAACCTGAGGGGCTCATTTTCTGGCACTATATCTGACAGTGTTTTTCTGTCATTCATAAGGTTTTCAGTGACTAAATATTCGGAAGTAGTTTGTCACTCTTTCTTCCTAGTCTGTCTTTGGCTGGAAGCTCATCTGAAACCTGTCTACCATGGGTGACCCTGCTGGTATTTAAAAACCGGTGGCATAGCTTTCAGAATCACAGAAACTCACAATCCACCACAGTACAACAAACTGAAAGACAAGTGGCAGAAGAACATACTAGGAAGAAGGAATACGCAACCCACCTCTGAGGGATTAGCCCCTGAAAACCTTATGAATAGCAGCAAAACATTGTCGGATATAGTGCCAGAAGATGAGCCCCTTAGGTTAGAAGTCACTCATAATATGTCTGAGGACGAGCTGCCTCCTCAAGGTAGAGTTGAGCTTAATGACATGAATGGAGCAAATCAGGAACTTTATTTACAGATGGGGTATAATCAACATGAGAAGAAACAGCTACAACCATCCATTAATAATCAGAATGTGAAATGTGTGAAATATGAATCTATAAAAATTGGAAGTCATCAAAGAAGAAATGGAATACATAAAGGCATTGTTGTTGTTGTTAAGTGCTGTCAAGTCAGTTCTGACTCACAGCAATCCTGTAAAGGGTTTCCAAGGTGTAGGTGATAGGTTTGAACTGCTGACCTTGCTGTTAACAGCTCAGTGCTTATTCTACAGCACCATACCAGGATTCCCATTAGTGAGCTGAAATGGGCAGGTATTGACCATTTTGAACCAGACAGTCTAATGGCTTACTATACCAAGAATGTCAGACACAAGAGGAATGGTGTCACATTCATCATCAAAAAGAACAGTTCACGATCTATATTGAAGTACAATGCTATCTGTTATATCTATACACCTATAAGGAAGACAAGTTAATACATCTATTATTCAAATTTACCCACCAACCATCAAAGTCAATGATGAAGAATTCTATCAACTTCTTCAGCCTGAAATTGATCAAACATGTAGTTAAGATGCATTGATAATTACTGGTGATTAGAACACAAAAGTTGTAAACAGAGGAGGGATCAGTCATTGGAAAACATGACCTTAGTGATAGAAATGATGCTGGAGATTTCATAATAGAATTTTGCAAGATCAGTGACTTATTCATTGAAAATATCTTTTTTCAATAACATAAATGGTGACTATATATGTGGGCCTCACCCTATGAAACACACATGAACCAATTTAACTACATTTGTGAGAAGAGATAATGGAGAAGGTCAATATCATCAGCCAAAATAAGACCAGGGACCAACTGTGGAATAGATTGCTTACATGCAAGTTCAAGTTCAAGCTGAAGAAAATTAAACGTCTGTGAGATCCAAAATAGAACCTTGAGTTTAAGTTCCAATTTAATTTAGAGAACATCTCAAAAACAGATTTGATGCCTTAGACACTAATGATGGAAGACTAGAGGAGTTGTGGAATGACATAAAGAGCATCCTACAGGAAGCAAGCAAAAAGTCATCAAAAGACAAGTAACAAAAGAAAAGACCAAATAGATGTCAGAACAGACGCTAAAACTTGTTCTTGACTGTTGAGTAACTAAAGCTAAAGGAAGAAATGATAAAGTAAAAGAGATAGAAAAATTTATAAGACAGTTCTAGAAGAGAAAGTAAAGTATTAAAATGAAACACGCAAAAACCAAAAGAGAAAAACAAACTCAGCATTTCTCAAACTAAAAGAGCTAAAGAAAAACTTGAGTCTTGACTTGCAATATTGAATGATTCTGTGGGGGTAAATATTGAACAATGCAGGAAATATCAAAAGGAGATGAAAGATTGCTCTCTGCTCCTTGCTGTTTGATAGTCAGCCACAGCTTCTCTTGCAGTCCCAGCCACATCCCTGATATAGGATTGTGAAAGTCAGAGTCAACAGATTTACAGATTTGGCCATATTGGGTGTCTAGTCACCAGGGCTGCTGTTAACTCCGGCAAAGTGGAGGTTGTTGCCACCAACAACCCCTTCATTGACCTCTACTATATGATTCCACTCATAGCAAATTCAATGGCACTGTCAAGGCTGAGAACAGGAAGCCCATCTCTAACTTCCAGGAGCAAGTTCCTGCCAACATCAAGTGGGTTGATGCAGGTGTTGAATATGTTGTAGAGTCCACCAGTGTCTTCACAACATTGGAGAATGCTGTGGCTCACTTAAAGAGTGGTGCCAAAAGGGTAATCATCTCTGCCCCTCCTGCTAATGCCCCATGTTTGTGACAGGTGTGAACCACAAGAAATATGACAACTACCTCAAGATTGTCAGCAATGCCTCCTGTGACATCAACTAGTTGCTCTCCTGGCCAAGGTCATCCATGACAACTTTGGCATCATGGAGGGACTCATGACCACAGTCAAGGCTATCACTGCCACCCAGAAGACTGTGGGTGGTCCCTCTGGGAAACTGTGGTGTGATGGCCATAGGGTTGCCCAAAACATCACCCCTGTATCTACCAGTGCTGCCAAGGATGTGGGCAAGGTCATCCTGAGTTGAATGGGAAACTCACTGACATGGCCTTCGGTGTACCCACTCCTAACATGTCTGTCATGGATATTACCGTCCATCTGGAGAAAATTACCAAATACAATGACATCAAGGAGGTAATGAAGCAGGCATCAGATGGAACCCTAAAGGCATCCTGGGTCACATTGAAGACCAGGTCATCTCCTGTGACTTTAACAGGGACACCTACTCTTCCACCTTTGATGCTGGGACTGGCATTGCCTTCAGTGACCACTTTGTCAAGCTCATTTCCTGATATGACAATGAGTTTGGCTACAGCAACAGAGTGGTGGATCATGTGGTCCACATGGTTTTGAAGGAATAAGAGCCCCTGGACCACCAGCTCTAGCAACAGTACTAGAGGAAGAGAGACCCTCAGCTTCTGGGGAGTCCTTACCCTAATTCCATCCCCCCAACACACTGAGAAGCTTCCATCCTCACACAGTTTCCATCCAGACCCCCTGGAGAAGGGAAGGGGCTTAGAGAGCCCAGTCTTGTCATGTACCATCAATAGAGTACCTAACCAAAAAACAAAAAAGGGAGATGGAAGAAATATACAGTCATTGTATCAAAAATAATTGGTCAACATTCATCATATTATCATAAGGCACCATATAATCAAGAATTGTGGTATTGAAGGAAAATGTTCAAGCTTCACTGAAGGCATTAGCAAAAAACAAAGACTCCAGGAATTGGCAGAATATCAATTGAAATGTTTCAACAAATTGATGCTGTGCTGAACACACTCATTAGTCCATGTTAAGGAATTTGGACTACTTGGATTGAAAGAGATCCACATTCATGCCCACTCCAGAGAAAGGCAACACAATAGAATGCAGAAATTATCAAACAATATTATTAAAATTGCTGAAGATAATTTTTAAATGGTTACATAGACAGGGAGCTGACAGAAATTCAAATCAGATTCAAAAGAAGACTTAGAATGAGGGTATCATTGCTGCCATTAGATGGGTCTTGGCTGAAAGCAGAGAGTACCAGAAAGATGTTTACTTGTTTTGTTGACTACACAAAGGCATTCAATTTTGTATATCCAAACAAACTATGGATAACATTGTAAAGAATGGGAATTCCAAAAGAAATAATTGTGCTCATGTGGAATCTGTAAACAGACCAAGAGGCAGTCATCTGAACAGAACAAAGGATACTATATGGTTTAAAATCAGGAAAGGTCTGAGTTGCATCCTTTTACCATACTTATTCTATCTGTACGCTGAACAAATAATCCGAGAAGTTGAATTATATGAAGAAGAATTTGAACATCTAGATTGGAAGAAGGCTCATTAACAACTGCAATATACAAATGACACAACCTGGTTGCTCAAAACAAAGAGAATTTGAGGCACTTGTTGATAAAGATCAAAGACTACAGCCTTCAGTCTGGATTACAACTCAATGTAAAAAGAAAAAAAAATCCTCAAAACTGGACCAATAAGTAACATCATGAAAAATGGAAAAAAGACTGAAGCCATCAATTAATTTCATTTTACTTGGATCCACAATCAATGCTAATGGAAGCAGCTGTCAAGAAATCAAACAACATATTGCTTTGGGCAAATATGTTGCAAAAGACCTCTTTAAAGTGCTAAAGGGCAAGGATGTCACTATGAGGAATCCTTGCCTGACCCAAGCCATGATATTGTCAATTGCATTATATGCATGTTAAAGTTAGACAATGAATGAGAAAGACTATGGAAGAATTGATGCAATTGAATTGTGATGTTGGTAAAGAACATTGAAAGTATCATAGACTACCAAAAGAATAAACAAATCACTTTTGGAAGAAGTACAATCAGAACACCTTTTTTAGAAGTGAGGATGGTGAGACTCGGTCTTTGTACTTTGGGTATATTGTTAAAGGGATCCATCTCTGGTAAAGGGACATTCTTGGTAAAGAAGAGGGTCAGAGAAAAAGAGGAAATCTCCCAATGAGATGGATTGACACAGTAGCAGCAACCAAGTGCATAAACAACAATTGTGAGAATGGCACAGGAATTCTGCTGTTCATAGCATCGCTATGAGTCAGAATTTACTAAATGGCACCTAACACCCACATAGCACATATAATGTTAAGGTTCTCAATGTATAAAAAAGAATGATTAGGACATTTATTTTTCCTTTCTAAAATAATGGTATCTATGACTCCTGGTGTGGTGCTGTGGAATCAACACTGGGATATGAACCACAAGGTCAGCAATTCAAACCCACCAGTTGCTCTTTGGAAACCCTATACAAGGTCAGAACCAATTTGACAGCACTTAACAACAACAACAGGAGAAAACAAACTCTTCCTCTATCTTTTCCCTCATCTCCTATTTAGCAAGTTTAGTTTCTTTTCCTCTAGCCTTAATTTTAAGTAGTCACATTTTATAAAGGTTTTTTTTTTTAATGTTTTGTTGTGAATTATGTGATAGTTTACATGGGAGAACATTAGCTTTACATTCATCATAAAGGGTTTTCTTGCTCAAAAGAAATCATTGACATTTGCAAATTGTAGTCATTACTGGATGAGTTCTGTTATCAATGATTTAATAAAAAACATATTTTTTGTTGTTGTTAAATGCCTTTGGGTCAATTCTGACACATAGCTCCCTTGTATAGGGTTTCTGAGGAGTGACTGATGACTTTGAACTGATGACCTTGTGGTTCAAACTGAACTTTCAATTCAGTGATTATCCTACAGCATTACACCAGGACTCCAAAAACACAAAACAAAACATATTATTGGGTTTTTGTTTTTTATTGTAAACCTTACCTTGTGTGGTCAACAAGTGAATATTTTTATTACCAAGCCAATATTCACCATTTTTTTGGGTAAAATTTCCAAAGCCATTTTCATAGTCATCCCAGCCTCTTAAAAAAAGAAAAGAAAAGAAAAAAAAAGTATTCAAAGACTGAGCTTAGCAAAATCTAAAGGAAACATGTAGTACCCAACTGCTATTGCCACCCTTGCCCCCAATATTTCCTTAATTAATTTATGCATTCCTATTTTGTTGTTGTTGTTAAGTGCTGACTGACGAGTCGGTTCCTACTCCCAGTGACCCTGCATAATGTTTCTGAATAGCAGCTGGGGGGTTTGAACCACTGGCCTTGTGGTTAGCAGTCCAGTGCTTATCTTAAAGTGCCATACCAGGACTCCGTAAAAAGGTTTGGTTTATTATAAATTTCACACTTACTGCTCCATATTAGTCCTCATATATCACCTGTTAAAGTTCTCGCTGCCATCAGATCGTCTTTGAATCACAGTCCATCCTCCTCCATCAGACATGTCACAATACACAAAGAATTCTTCTGTACTCTGGAGGGGTTTGATTTTGTAAAATCCACTGCTTTTATACCCATTATTGAAGATCTCTGAACAATCTGTTTGAAAAACAAGGTAATTCATGATTTGTTGTGTTTCTTTTTAAAAAAAAATTACTCAATACTAGTGGAGACTGATAAACATATAATGAAGGTAATCAACTTCTTTAAATTGCATGTGTACATGTTCCAGTAGGAGGCCTGGTGGCACTGTGGGGTAAGTATTAGGCTGCAAACTGCAAGGTTGTTTGTTCAAACCCACCAGCTGCTCAGCAGGAAAAAGATGAGAGTGTGCCAGTAAAAATTTACAGTCTTAGAGAACAAACAAGATGGCGGATCGGGTGGACGTATAGCAGAGAGCTCCGCCAACAACAACACAGAAT
>NW_006408529.1:24345271-24354653 GCF_000296735.1 Chrysochloris asiatica | reverse complement strand
AAAAATGTACAGTCTTAGAAAACTTATGTGCCGTAATTGATTTGATAACAGTGGGTTTTTTTAGTTAACATACTCCAGTGGATGTTATTGTTGTTGTTGTTCAGTGTGGTCGAGACAATTCTAATTCATAGTGACCCTGTACATGGTTTCCAAGAAGAGACTGGTAGATTTGAACTATCAACCTTGCAGTTAGCAGTCAAGTGCTTATCCTAGAACGCCCCATCAGGATTCCTTCAGTGGATATTAAGAAAGTTTTATTTCCTTTTCAATTATTTGTTATCTGAGTCCTTGTCATGAATTGAATTATATCCGTCCAAAATATATGGTGTAAATAGCCTTGCTTCCTGGCTATTTTATAAATGTGGTTATAATCACATTTGGGAATGGGCTGTCTTTGTTACACTAATGAGGCAGGATGTATAGGATAATTTCTGAGTCAATCTCTTTTTATATATGTTGTTGTTGTTAGGTACCTTGGAGTCGGTTCCAACTCATAGCGACCCTGCACAGGGTTTCCGAGGCTGTAAATCTTTACGGGAGCAGAACGTCTCATCTTTCTCCCACAGAACAGCTGGTAGTTTCGAATTGCTGACCTTGTGGTTAGCAACCCGATTCGTAACCACTATGCTACCAGAGCTCCTTTTTATATATAAAAGAGATTCAACAAGTTAACAGAAAGGAGATGGGTAAGATAAATGTCAAGCTATCTGGAGATCTCCGAAGAAGTAGAAGCTAAAGAAACAAGGACCTTTCTCTAGTGTTGACAGAGAAGGCTTTCCGTCTAGTCCAGCACACTTAATTTGGATTTCTAGCCTGCTACATTGTGAGAAAATAAATTTCTGCTTGTTGAAGCCATCCACTAGTGGTATTTCTGTTTGTTACATTAGATACTAAGACATTTCTTGATATGATCATGGGAGAAAGGTAGTGATACAGAGACCCTGCTTTCTCATTTTTTATTTTTGTGGAAAACAATTTTTAAATTTATATATATTCAGTTAACTGCAGTACATTTCAGTGTAGTTTTTGGTTTTACAAATCAGAATGGCAGAATTTATCTCTTTTACAAAGCTAAAACTGATAGTAGAAATACAACACCAAGCTCAAATTTAATATGGATAAGTACTGAACATATAATCAGGAGGTTGGTGGTTCCAGTCATGCCTCAGAAACCCTACATAGGGTGACTATAAGTCAAAATCATCTTGATGGCACTAAACAACAATAAGGAATTTTATTTAGGTCATACAAGTCCACCAGGCACTCTGCAGGAAAAAGATGAGGCTTTCTGTTCCCATAGAGATGTACAGCCTCTCTATATAGGATCACTATGAGTTGTAACTTACTCCATGGCACACAGCCAGTCAGCCATCTTGAATTAGAGCATTATAGTCATTCTGAGCATTGCAGGTCTGTTTGAACCTTAAGGTCAGCGGTTCAAGCTTACTAGTAGATCCTCAAAAACCCTATACAGGGTTGCTATGAGGCAGAACCAATTCAACGGCACTTTAACAACAACAACATATCTAGATTGAGTTCTGGGGGTTGTAATGTATGGTAATTGTCTGTGTTGTTGTTGTATGCTATTGTTGGTTCTCACTCCAAACAGCACCCTTCAGCATTTTTTTGTAAATTTGGTCTGGTCATTACAAATTCCTTTCATTTCTGTTAATCTGAAAATGTCCTAATTTCGCCATCATATTTGAGGAACAGCTTTGTTGGGTATGATTCCTAGTTGACAATGTTTTTCTTTCAGAGTTTTGTATATGTCATCCCATTGCCTTCTTGCCTGCATGGTTTCGTTTGGTAAATTAGAGTTTGTCTTATTGGTTCTCCTTTGTAGGTAACGTTTGGTATTTTCGGAGTTACTCTTAAGATTCTTTCCTTGTTTTTGGTTTTGGAAAGTCTAATTACGATATATCTTGATGAGTTTCTTTTGGGATCTATCTTGTTTTGGGTTTGTTCAGCGTCTTGAATGTTTATCTTCTTGCCTTTCATGATGTTCGTTGTTCCTTTCAACAACTCTTTGACAATTTTTTCTGTATTCTTTATTGTTTCTTCCTGTTTTGGAATTCAGAATTCCTCTTCTTGATGTCCCATATAACTCTTAGGCTTTCTTGGTATTATTTTCTGATTGTTCTAGCATACTAGTATTGAGAGATTTATTTTCACGTTCACTAATTCAGACTTCCATTGCTTTGAATGTACTCCTTCACTCTTTCAATGTATCATCAATTTCTGAAATCTTAGTATTAATCCTCTGGATTTCTAGTTGCAGGTTTTGTATTGTTTCAGAATTTGCATTAATTTTGTCAGTTTGTTCTTGTAGTGTTTTCATGAACTCTTCTAAAGTTCTTTTTTTGTTGTTTTCCTTTCTTTCCTCCATCTCTAGGTCAATCTTTTGATGGTACCTAAGTATCATTCTTTTGAAGTCTTTTTCAGTTGTTCCATTACTTTTTCCTCAAAAGCATTTTCTGGATCTGCATTTTGGTCATTTGTTTGAGCCATTCTCCCTGGTTTCTTCATGTGAGCTAAAAGGATCTGTTTTCTCCACGACATTGTGGGGTAGTCATATTTGTATTTTATTGATGATTGTATGTTGATGTGTTCTTAGGCTCTCACCAACACTCTCCTTTGGGTTAGTTAGAGAATGGAAGTGTGTACACTATTCTCATTCACCATTTGTGCTCTGCAGTTTAGAGTGGGCTAGACTGGGTGTTGGCTGCTGTCTATAGTCGATTGGTGTGGTGTAGAAGATGGTATTGGGTCTTGTCCAGTGGGTGGAGCTGCAGAGGGTACGGTTGTTGCTGGGCTATATGACAAAATTGCTGTCTCCTCTCAGGTGGGAAGGAGAAATCCCCTCCCTGCCCCCCACCTCCAACCCCACACACAAAAAACAAAGTAGAATAAAAATAGAAGTATCCAACAATGAAAAGAGAAAACAGGCAGCAATCAGAAAAAAAGAATATGATAACTACAAAGTCAAAAGAGGATCTGAGAAATGGAGCTATAGATAAAATTAAGAGTGAAAATAAAAGGGGAAAAACCATGGAGAAGAGTAAAGAAAGATCAAAAGGGGGGAAGATGGGAAATAAGAAACAAGAAAAGAAGGGAAAACAAAAGCAGAGATAGAAAAGATAAAATTCAAAGGAATGGAAAAAGAATAAGAGGAGAAAGGATAAATAAGCAAAAACAATGAAATAACAAAACTCAAAAACAAAAAAACAGTGCAGCTGTTGAACCCAGACAGGAGAAAACTCTAGGGCTCCTGCACGTCACAGAGCTCACGAGGTGGGTGTGGGAGGAATGTGACAGCAGAGCTTCTGGCCCTATGTAAAGTTCCTATCTACCTTGGTGTTATTAATGTTCAGTGCACTCTATCTGAAAGTAATTTGAGGAAGCTCTTGATGGAGATGGTTTCTGTGTCTGTTACGGCCACAGGGCAGCTGGGGGAGGGGGGTAGAATGATTGGTTAAATGCTGGTCTAGTGGCTCTGTATGCTCTATAGGTCTGAAGTTAAATCTGCTTAAATCCAGGCACAAAGTGGGGCAGCTGGTTCCCTTACAGTAGCGTGGCTCCCAACCACATGGCTCCAAACTCCCAACCACAGGGTTTGCACTAGGGATGGATGAGGGTGGGAGCTGGCCACTCCTTTGGTCATGAGGGTTGTTGTTAAGTACCCGGAAGTCAGTCGCGACTCATAATGACCCTGCACAGTGTTTCCGAGGCTGCAAATCTTTACGGGAGCAGAAAGCTGCATCTTTCTCCCACAGAACAGTTGGTAGTTTCAAACTGCCGACCTTGAGGTTAGCAGCCCGATTCATAACCACTACACTACCAGAACTCCTTGGTCATGAGGGTAGCATGAGAAAAAAGAAGTAATCATAACTTTCCTGTTGCCTGTTTGAATCTGCTCTGCCAAACTTCCTTCTCTTGCCAAAGCTGCTCACAAGATGGTCAAGCCGTGTCTGGGAGGCCATTCACCAGTCAGTCTCCCTGTCTTGCCTTCCCTGCTCAGCTTCTCCTCCCAGCAAGCATTCAATCCACTTCACTAACCTTTCCTCGGAAGTTCAGTGTTCTTAAATTTTCATTTGTGTCTGCTTCAACAAGAGACACGACAGCCTACTAAACAGACTTTTTCCTGTTCTAAAAAGGGTGGCTAAGGCTCAAAGTTGAGAACCAAGGCACTGTGTCTCTTGTGCTTTCTGGGAGATACCAGAACTGGCCTTACCACTGTCTTCTTGAACCTCAGGCAATGTAAGAAGAGCACTACTAGGAGAATGGAAGTTGGGGTTTTTTTTGAGAATGCTTTATTCTTTTGGGGATAGTGTAAGAGAATACTTGTCTCTGAAAACAAGGGAGAGACGTTTAGAGTAATGTCTGATACTCTCAGAGCACTTTCTTGGTGCTAAATGCCACTGTACTCATGTTCCATGTATTAACTCATTTACTCCTTACAACAAGGAAGATGTATTCGATCATCCCCTGTTTACAAATGAGGAAGGACTATGAGACACATAGAAGTTAAGTGAGGTGCCCAAAGGCCACAGCTAATACGATGGGTAACTGGGCTTTGAAACCATTCTTTGGAGTCTGTATCTTAACCATGATACGTACTGTGTCAAGAGACTTTCTTATAAAGATGGAGGTTCCTGCAGAAGGAGCCATCGTAAACCTAGTGTTCTATCTAGCTGGCTGAACAGAAGTTGTGATGCTCAGATTATTGCAATTGTCTTTAATTAATTATTTTGGTACTGTAACTTAGGTTTATATTTCAATAGCACATGAGGCTTTCTACTCCCGTAAAGATTTACACCCTCGGAAACCCTGTACAGGGTCGCTATGGGTCGGAACCGACTCGATGGCACTTAACAACAACAACAACAGCACCCACATGCTAAAAAAGAAAAAGGATACAATTTAATTATATGTGATATAAATATCACATAATTTGTGCATTGTTTGCAAAAATTGCTAGGTTGTATGTAATAAGGCATTTTCAACCATGAGATTAGAATTCAGAAAGTAATTTAGTAATAATGTGTTGTATAGTGCTGTTGAGTCAGTTTCCACTCTTGCATGGGGTTTCAAAGGAGCGGCTGATGGGTTTGAAACACTGATCTTGTAGTTAGCAGCTCAGTGCTTAGCCTACAGCACCACACAAGTAACTTGTGAATAAGAACAAAGAAATTCATTTTTCCACAGATCATGCATATGAACATTTCTGTTTTAATTTAAGGACATCAAAATGTAATTTTTGGGTTGAGCAAGTTATTATATACATATGATATTTCATATAAATTAAATAATATATATTTTATATATACATATACATATGTTGGTGTCCTAGTGTGGCACTGTATGATAAGCATCAGACTGCTACCCACAAGGTTGGTGGTTCAAACCTACTAGCCAATCCTTGGAAACCCTATACAGGATCACTATGAGTCAGAACCAGCCTGAAGTCACTTAAGAACAGCAACAGTAATCCATGTATTGCATCCAGGAACAGTTATCTAGGATGTCTGTCATCTGTTTTGTTACCTATGATACACACACATACACACTCTATGGAGGCCTGGTGTGGTGCTGTGGGTTAATGCGCTGAACTGCCAAATCAGTTTGATCCTCAAGTCAGCAGTTCAAATTCACCAGCTCCTCCTCAGAAACCCTATACAGGGTCGCTATGGGTTGGAACGAACTTGTCAGCACTTAATAACAACACTCTCTAAAATTGTTGACTGCACCCTGTCCTCCAAAACCTTATAGTTAGACCTGCTCTGATCTTGGTTTTTGAATTTCCTACTAACTGATTTCTTGCCTTACTCCTTGGTGATTTCTTGTTGCCTAAAGCCTGTTCCCCAGCACTCTTAACACAGAAATTGGCTTTTCAGTGCTTAGGCCCGAGACCTCTCATGTTTAGTGACTCAGTCCCAGTAACAAAGACTTGATTGGCTGCCTCCTGCCAGGTATTTGATATTGGAATGTGTTCTGATAACCTGCTCTGATTGTATTTTAATAGATGCCCTTGATCTTAAACTTGGCTTGGAATTTGAGGTAACCTCTGTCCAGAGGGCAGATAGTGACGGGCAACTTAGATATTGGCTACCTAAAGTGAGGGGGTAATAAAGGCACGAAGTGACTGGCTTACAAGGTTTTAAGAGGGAGTTTAGTTTAAGAATGAGTGAGGGAAGATAGAGTCCCCATTGAAGGGATTATAAGCATTATAATGAAACAAGGTGTATGATTTGTTGAATGTAAAACTGATGATCTGCCATGTAAACTTTCATTCAATTCACAATAAAAATTAAAAAAAAAAAAGAAGTACTCTCTGCCACAACATATGTTCACGCAGAGACTTGATAATCAATTGGGAAAGTCATTATAAAAGGAAACCAAGCGTTATAACAAGGGATTGGTGTTGAACCAAATGTCTATAAATGGTTATTTATAATTCATGACTCTACACATATAATAACATAAGGAGTCCTTAAAAAATCTGAATGTGATTTTTTTCTCTCTCTCTCATATGGTTTACAATCAACTAGATACCTTTGTCAAAGGAGCTCTGGTAGCATACTGGTTACGAATCAGGCTGCTAACTTCAGGGTCAGCAGTTCAAAACTACCAGCTGTTCCGTGGGAGAAAGATGACGGTTTCTGCTCCCATAAAGATTTATAGCCTCGGAAACCCTACGGAAACTCATACAGGGTCGCTATGAGTCGGAATTCCGACTCCACGGCACATAACAACAACAACCTTAACACAATGTGAAAATTCAAAACTTAAAAAGGTGTTTTTGAATGCACAGTAGTGATAAATAACCCAGACTTTGAGGTCAGGAAATATTTCCTGAAAGAAGTGAGGATTACACTGGCATCTGGCAGATAACTAGTAGGAGTTACTCCAGGACCATACTAGAGTGGTAGTGGTGGTGGTGGTTATATGCCGCAGAGTTGGTTTCCACTCACAGTGACTCTGTATAGGGTTTCCAAGGCTGTGAACTTCATCTTTCTCCCGTGGAACAGCTGGTAGTTTCGAACTGCTGACCTTGAGATTAGCAGCCTGACTGGTAACCACTAAGCTCTAGAGCTCCTAAGACTAGAGTAGCATAGAGAAAAATATTCCAAATAGACGAAAGAAGTATTTCAAAGTTCTAAAGACTCAGGAAAGCAGGATGCTTTTAGGAAATTGAAACAAGTTTAGTGTTTCTTTGTATTAGTTATTAGTCAAGTTGTTTGGGCTATGACTTCAGTGGTTTGTGCCCAACACTAGAGTAGTTTCTGTTCTATATGCAATCTAATGTCACATGTATAATGTATTAACCTTATATAATTTAATATAATGTAACAATTACTTGAAAGGAGAGTTTCTTAGGGTGTGGTCTGGCATCAGACTATGAATAGATTATTTTGGCAGAACTCATTCAATTCTTCACACTTATTGTTGGCTGACCTGCAGATCTTATGATGAAAACCTTTGGAAGTCTCCAGCTAGCTGCCTGACCTACTTTTGGACTTGCCATGCATCATCCTCCTTCCCACATTCGCACGCACCTCCAACAATACCCAATCTGTGAGCAAGTAGAAGTCTCCAGCCTGTTGCATGAGCTGTGGATTTTGGAATTTCCATAATTGCATAAGCCAGTCCCTTGAAGTGTCCAGTTAATTGACCAAGATAGACACATAGGAAGAAAAATTGTAATACATCATGGTAGTGCTAAAGTCACAAAACAAAAATAAGAAACAAATTGTTTCTGTTGAGTTGATTCTGATTCATGGAGATTCCATATGTGACAGAGTAGAATTGTGCTCCCAAGGGTTTTCAGTACTGATTTTTCAAAAGTAGATCACCAGGCTTTTATGCCAATAAGCCTCTGGGTAGATTCAAACAGGCAACCTTTAGATTAGCAGCAAGTGCATTAACCATTTGTACCATCCGGGAACTGTAGAGCTAATGTGGACATAAAAAAGAGTAATCTAGATGTGATCCTTTTTGTTTCTCACAACTGTTGTTTATTTCCTAATGTGTTCAGTTTTAAGATCATTTAGTGTTAGGAACGAAATATTGGCCTAATCTAAAGAAAAATTACTATATGATAAAAGATATACACAGGGAAATTGTTTATTTTACTAAATTATTCTGAATTTTCCCTTTCTGGACCTTTTGATTCTATTACCTTATTTGCCACTCTAAAGCTCACTAGAATTTCAGAAGAAAAACTATATAAATATAACAAGAAAAGGTTAATAAATAAATACAAGGCTCAACTATGAAATTTCACAATTATAATGTGCCACTTGAACACTAGCAATTGGAGTTCTAGTGTGGTGCTGTAGGATAAGCACTGGACTGCAACTACAAGGTTGACGGTTCAAACTTACCAGCCACTCCTTGGAAAACTTATACAAGGTCACTATGAGTTGGAACTGAGTAGATGGCACTTAACAACAAAATGAGGGAGCTTCAAAAAGTCAATGGAATTAAAAGATAATGGAATTTTTCCACAAATTTTTGAAGCCCCCTTGTATTTAAGCCATCTCGTGTCTTGTTGTTTTATTAAACTATAAACATTAAGAGACAGTTATCATTTGTATCAGATATCAGAAGTCTTGTTGTGGAGGCATAGGATAAGCACTGGACCACAATTCGGTTTCAATAGCAATATCAGCGGTTCAAACTCAGCAGCCACTTCTTGGAAACCCTATACAGGGTCACTATGAGTCAGAACTGACTCCACAGCACTTAACAACAACAACAATTAGAGATCAACTATAGAGCGAATAGGCAGAAAAAGATAATATGTAGAATACATTTTAAATACTTCACTTCACTTGTTGCTGGAAAAAGATAAGCTAAACCTAGAATGAACAAGTGACTAGAAGTAATGAGCACCATCATTGTATGTGAGCGTACATATAAACTGTTAAAATGCTTATTAAAAATAGATTCTGACCTGCATATTGCTTCTTCCCTCCAAGGTCAATGACACTATTCTCTTCTCCTCTATCTAGAAACTGAATTTCCTTCTCATGCAAAAGGTGAGCGATCTTGGCCTGTTGAAGTTTGACACGGGTCTCTAGCAGGTGCACCTGGGCTCTGAGCCGTGCCTGTTCCCCGAGACAGTCCTCAAGAGCCTGCAGAATGAATTTTCATGGAAAATAAATGTTCATAGTAAACTATATTAACCAATGAAACAATTTTTGTCCCCAACCTCTATTTTGGAATGTTTTTCAAACCTGAAAGTAGTTTTTAAAAATTCTAATACTATTTGCTAAGGAGCTCTGGTAGCGCAGTGGTTACGAATTGGGCTGCGAGCCGCAAGGTCAGCAGTTCGAAACTACCAGCTGTTCTGTGGGAGAAAGATGAGGCTTTCTGCTCC
>NW_006408529.1:24332464-24339161 GCF_000296735.1 Chrysochloris asiatica | reverse complement strand
ATTTGCTTTAGCATCTCTACACTGGAGAGCAAGTTTCAGTCTTTTCTGACATTCATTTCGGTCATCTATATTAGACAAGATTTCTCTGTTAGTAATACGATTTTCACTGGCCATGATTTTTAGATATAGATTGTCAGGTCCTTCTTCCTAACCTGTCTAGTGTGGAAGCTCCTTGAAATCTGTCTATCATGGGTGACACTGCTGGTATTTGAAATGCCAGTGACATAGCTTTCAGAATCACAGAAAAATGCAAGTCACCACAGTATGACAAATATACAGAAAATTGGGAGCATCAGTCAAGAAATCAAAGGACATATTGTATTGGGCAACTCTGTTGCAAAAGACCTCTTTCAAGTGTTAAAAAGCAAAGATGTCACTTTGAGGATTAAGGTGTGTCTGACCCAAATCATGGTATTTTCAATCACTTCATATGCAGGTGAAATCTGGTCAATAAATAAAGAAAATGTAAGAATTGCTGCCTTTGAATCATGGGGTTGGTTAAGAATATTTAATATGCCAGTGACTACCAGAAGAACACGGAGCTCTGGTAGCGTAGTGGTTACGAATCAGGCTGCTAACCTCAAGGTCAGCAGTTCAAAACTACCAGTTGCTCCACAAGAGAAAGATGAGGCTTTCTGCTCCCGTAAAGATTTACAGCCTTGGAAACCCTGTGCAGGGTGGCTATGAATCGGAACCAAATCCATAGCACATAACAACAACAACAACAAAACCAGAAGAACCAACAACAACAAAACCAGAAGAACACCAGGAGTCCTGGTGTGGTGCTGTGGGTTAATGTGCCAGACTGCAAAGCCGTTTGAACTGCAAGGTTGTCAGTTTAAGCTCACCAGCTGCTCCTTGGAAACCCTATACAGGGTCACTATGGGTCGGAACCGACTTGACGGCACTTAATAACAACAACCAGAAGAACAAACAAATCTGGCTCAGAAGAAGTACAGCCATAGTGCTCCTTAGATATGAAGACAGCGAAACTCCCATGTCGTACACTTTGGACATGCTATCCGAGAAATCAGTCCCTCAAGAAGTATATCATGCTTGGTTAAAGCAGAGATTCAGCAAAAAAAGGAAAGCTCCTCAATGGATGAATTCACACAGTGGCTGCAATAATGGCTCAAACACTGCAACAAACAACAATTAGAAGGACGGTGCAGGACAGGACCTTTAGCTCTGTTTCGCATAGTGTCACGATGAGTTGGAACTGACTCAAACGGTACCAACAATAACGTTCTATATGGTAGCGTAGTGGTTACAAATCGGGCTGCGGACCTTAAGGTCAGTGGTTCGAAACTACCAGCTGCTCCGCGGGAGAAAGATGAGGCTTTTTACTCCCGTAAAAATTTACACCCTCGGAAACCCTGTACAGGGTCGCTATGGGTCGTAATCGACTCGATGGCACTTAACAACAACAACAATATGTACTATACATTCAATATGAAGCATTTCTGAGACTATGAAGTTCAATTATTTCCCTATTACCTTTTTAAAAAAAAAAAAAAATAGTTACAGACATAACTTGGTTATATTGAGGGTTCAATTCCAGACCATCACAATAAAGTAAATATCAGAATAAAATAAAGCAAGTCACGTGCATTTTTTTGGTTTCCCAGTCCATATAAAAGTTATGTTTATATTATGCTGTGGTTTATTAAGTGTGCATTAGCAGTAAGAAAAAGTTGGAAATATTGTGAGAATTATCCAAATGTGACATAGAGACACTAAGTGAGCACATTTTGTTGGAAAAATGGTGCCAGTAAACTTGTTCAATGCAGGGTTGCCTCAAACCTTCAATAGGTACAAAAAATGCAATATCTGAAAAGCACAATAAAGCAAAAAGCACAATAAAATGAGGTGACTCTGTAATTACAATGGATTTGGTTTAAAATCATAAATATTAAACTGGGCCTCAAAAAGTTCTATATCTGTCTGATATGTGATTCTGGAAAACAAAGGTTTGTTAGTAGCATGTAAAATTTCAAAAAGGGTATGTTTTAAGTGAACCATTATGAATACAAGATAAAAAAAAAAAAAAAGAAAACAGCTATGGAATGAAGCATTAAGTTAACATTAATAAATGTTCAATAACCTTAATATAAATTGTTGTTATGTGCCGTGGAGTCGGTTCCAACTCATAGCGACCCTGTACAGGGTTTTCAAGGCTGTAAATCCTTACGGGAGCAGAAAGTCTCATCTTTCTCCCACAGAACAGCTGGTAGTTTTGAACTGCTGACCTTGTGGTTCACAGCCCAATTTGTTACCACTACGCCACCAGAGAAAATTTTACCTATCTATAAACACAGTCTTAGAGACATCTTCTGAATTATTCCAATTTTTTTTCCTGAAGATGGAATGTAATTGTTAACTCTGCTATTTATCTAAGAATTCATACTCAAGGAAAGTCTTAAAAAACATATAAATTTATATTTTAATCCCCAAATAGATAAAAATGTTTCTGAAGTTTTTACTTATGAAGTAAAAACAGGAAATTTATATAAAATGATCCAATTTGTTTCCATTTTATATATTGAAACTGCAAATTCTGTAATTTACATCAAAGTTCTAATTCATTCAAAATGTAATAGAAATGGCAAGACTATAATATCCCAAATCTCTTTCCCAAGCTACGGAAGCTGACTTCTCTCAAATCTTCCTGTCTTCTCTAAAAGGCTTCCAGTTGTTTCTTGAGTTATGGTTAATATCATATCTGGGAAGCGAATCAGTATTAATATAATCCTGTCAAAAGTGGCAAATGTTAAATAAACTTGCCTAATAACCGAAATGAGCCAGAGGCACCGCTCAGGTTTGATCCAGACGCTCTGTCTCTCAGAGTCCTCTAACTGCATTCAGAGTTGATGATTGTTCCCCCATTATTTGAATAGAAATAGAGACATTGTTGATTCTGGATTTAAGCCAGAAACAAACAGATGGGGAAATTGGTTTAACTGGAAGAAAACTTAAATGGCGAAATTTAAATACAAATCCCAATACTCTCAGATTTGTCTTCTTTTTCCCTATTTGTATGATTTTTAAATTTTTTTTGGTATGAATTTTTATGTAAGATTCAATAACATCTTTATAAAGATAAAATTTTGATGTTTTTGTGTTTGCCCAAAAATGTTTTACTTTGATTAACTTTGGTAATGCTCTATTAAATATTCAGTATAGTCAAAGTTCAACTGAAGTTTTGCTTTATAAGTACAAAGAGTTAATTCAAATGTTTCATTTAAAACATGTAGACAAAAACAAAGACTTTTTAGTTACAAAAAAAATGTGTCAAGTTAATAATTGCCAAAATGAAACATCCAGTTTGTTTGATCTTTAGGAAATGCAAATATTATTTCCTGAGGTGAAAAATTATGAAATGTATGTTGGTGTTGGTGTTGTTATGTGCCATGGAGTCGGTTCCGACTCATACCAACCCTGTACAGGGTTTCCGAGGCTGTAAATCTTTACGGGAGCAGAAAGCCTCATCTTTCTCTTGTGGAGCAACTGGTAGTTTCGAACTGCTGATCTTGTGGTTCGCAGCACAATTCGTAACCACTATACCACCAAGTAAGTATAATGGTACTGTGACAAGTTGTTCTTTTTGTTTAAAATACTGGAGGATTTCTAATGCTTAGTAGGAGCTATGCCAGCACTATTAATCATGTTGCATAATGGTTTCAATTTTGAAATTCAGGTTCATTATTTCTTTTTCCATTGTGATGTAACTCAAGCTATTATTTGCTATTTTTTTCTGTGGTCCCTGTTTATTAACTTAGATTCCAGTAAAATACCAAAGTTGTGTTTTCTTTCTCTTCTTTGTTGTTTTCCGGAACCAAACATTGCCAACCAGTGTTTGACTTCTCCATTGACCATTCTCCTGTCATTGACTCAGAAAATTTTGACACTTATTAAGGAAAAGTTAATCTTCATGATTTACTGGAAAGAGAAAAGTTAGCAATTGCTGAAGTGATCTGTACACACAAGAGATGTGAATATTTCATTTTAAAGCATTCAAACTGCTGACATTTAGACTTTAAAAAAATAAAATATTGTTATGTGATAATTGTCCCATGATAAATAATATTTTAAAGTATAAATCTACTGTTTTCTCCTTGTATTCCTTTTTCCTTCTCCCCATTCAAATAAGCTCTGTGCTCACTTCCTCAGAGGAAGGAAAGTAACAACAGCAGCTAAAACGCACAGCACACTAATTACGTGCCAGACAATGTGCATAGTGTAACTCCACCACTCTAGCCTTCTGAGTAGGGTCTGTTACTACCTCTTTTTCAAAATGAGGAAACTGTGTCACATAGGTTAAAGCAACTTGTGCAAGGTTACATGATTAGTAAGCAGTGGAGTCAGAATTCACATGCAGTACAGGTTAGGCTCTGTGCTTGCGACCATTAAACTCTGCTGTCATTCAAGGACATGGCTGCAATCATTGCTTCAGGAGACGCTTGGATAAAGTTTATTAGGCAGTAAGGACAGAACCTAGGGTTAGTGTTCTGTGGAAGCATTCCAGAAACTATACTTGCTGATAGGAATACTATATCTTTGGTCCATTGTCAGAACATGTTGGATGAATTATCTTCAAGAAAGGTCAAATTTGCCACCTCACACAGTCATGCCAAAGGAATGATGTGAGAGTACGACCTGAAATCACAGGTTGAAAGAAATGGAAGAGCAAGAATGATATGAGAGAAGCAGGTTGGATCCCATGCTTGAGGAGATGAACCCAAAACAGAGGAATGAGATGCATACTGAGCAAGCTTCTGAAAGGGGTCTCACTGAGCAGGATAGTCAGGTCAGCAGTTTTTGTTTATATCTCAGAATACCTTAAATAGAAACTAAGTTTTAAGAGTGATCAATTGATGCGAAATTAATTCACTGCAAAACAGAACACTAACATTAATTTAGAAAAAGAGAATTGTTTGGTAAGAAATTTTCATAAAGCACTTAGTCATAGTGGGCAAAATTACTCTGAAGATCAAATGAAGTAAAAGGAGAGTTGGTGAATAAAGAAGATGAATAAACAGCATTAGATATTCTTGGAGCTTATTTTTTTCCCAAAAAACTAAAGTCAAGATATGTTTGTGAGAATATTCCCATTAAATAACAAATACAGTTCCATAGCATCAGGTCACTCTGGGCCCTGAACAGGATTAAATGTGCACTGACATGCTCTTTCCTTCTTGTTTTGAAGACCTTACTCAGACACGTCTTTCAGTCAATAGCACAATTGTCATCCAAACCCTCTGGATCCTGTATTGTGTTTTTGGAATTGGACACCTGTCCATAATTTGATACCTGACCCAATCCTAGTGTTGTTATTGTTGTTATGTGCCATGGAGTCGGTTCCGACTCATACCAACCCTGTACAGGGTTTCCGAAGCTGTAAATCTTTACGGGAGCAGAAAGCCTCATCTTTATCACATGGGAACAGCTGGTGGTTTTGAACTGCTGACCTTGCAGTAGTAGGAAGGTTTAATTTCAGGTCTCCCAGTCTTCCCATCGCTTTCTAGGCTATAGCAGTGGGCTATGCCCCATCATGAGCTAGGAGTCAGATAACTGATCTTATATCCTTTATTGTTATTCTACCAGCATCAATTTCTATATTTGCCAAACTTGACCCCAAATTCAGAGAGAGGCACCATTAGTGGAACTTATGAACTGTGCATTGAATATAATGATAATAATACTTTAAATTTAAAAAGTACCTTTTATCAAAATGTTTAGAATGGAACATAGAAGTTTCAAAGAAAGAGGTCATTAATAATAGTCTTCATTCAAGACAACTAACAGAGTTTCTTCAGGAGGAGGTAATACAATTCCTTCCTAAAATGTTGTGTGTGGGGGGAGCACTGTGACTCTTTATGATAAGTGCTGGATTGCTAAGTGCAAGGTCAACTATTCAAGTCCACCAGCTCCTCAACAGGTGAGGCTTTTTGCTCTCACAAAGATTTACAGCCTTGGAAACCCCATACAGGGTTACTACGAGTGGAAACCATCTAACAGCACTTAACAACAGCAACAACTATGTGTGTGTATATGCATTCTCTGGTATACACCAATGAATTCTAACTTTTCTCTGACAACTTCAAATGCAGTGTTTTGTCCTCAGACCCTAACTAGCTGATGTAAGTCACCAGCTCAGAAGTCCTCATGACATCTTCACTTTTATTCACTGGCTGTAAATTCAGAGTTTCTCATTACTTCCTTGGGTTCAATGATTCACTACAACAACCTGAAGAACTCAGGAAAGTGCTATGCGTAGGATTTTTATTGTTGTGAGGTGTCATTGAGCTAATTTCCAGCTCATAACAACTCCATGTGACAGAGTAGAACTACCCCATAGGGTTTTCTTGGCTGTAATGTTTACAGGAGTAGATTACAGGTCTTTCTCTCTCAGAGTGATTGGGTGGACTTCAGTCACCAACGTTTCAATTAGTGGTTGAGTACTTAACCACTGTGCTACCAGGACTTCTATACAGTTTGATTATGACAGAAAGGATATAAATAAAAAACACATAGTACAAGGTTTAGACGGTTCCCAATACAAAGCTTCCATGTCTCAGATGGTCTACTTCCCTTCCTGTGCATTATTTTCTGTCGCCAACCAGGAAGCTCACTGAGTTTCCATGTCTAGTGTTTTTATATTATAGGTGTTTCATTGTTGTTGTTGTTAAGTGCCGTC
>NW_006408529.1:24327540-24332364 GCF_000296735.1 Chrysochloris asiatica | reverse complement strand
AACTGACTCCACGGCACATAACAACAATACTATTTGCTAATAAAAAACAAGAGATTATGACTCATGCTAAATCTCCAGAACTAAAGAAATAAAAACAATATAATCAGAATGGTTATTCTAAGAGTTTTCTAATCATTGTTTCATTCGATCCTCATAAAAATTCCATGAGGAAGGAATGGGTTAAATCCTGATGAGAGAATTTGGTCAAGAGTACCCAGCAGGCATCTGGAGTCCAGTTCAAGGTTTATGCTCTGAACCTCTCCATGATACTACCTAAGTATTTTCTGAATGCTAAAGTGCCTTAGAGATGTTAGTTACATTAGAAATATGTCAATTCCTAAAACAAATGAGATTTTTACTAATCTTTTGGTATAGCTATGTGTTAAAAATATAATTGAATGTTTGTAACTGAGTAAGCAACTATAAGGGCTGCTGGTTTTTTAATAAAGCATGTTAATTCAGACTCTTATATGGCCATGAGGAAGTCCTCATGGTACAATGATTAAGCACTCAGTTTCTACTCTAAAGGTTGGTCATACAAACCCACCAGGGTTTCTCTGAGGGAGAAAAGACAATTTGCTCCCATAAAGTCTACAGCCTTGGGAACCATATGGGGAGGTTCTGTCATATAGCAACCCTGTATAGGGTTTCTAAGGAGCTGTTGGTGAGCTTGAACTGCCAGCCTTGCAGTTCAAACTAACCTTGCAGTCTAGCGCATTAACCCATAGTGCCACACCAGGACTCCCCATAGGGTTGCAAAGAGTCTAAAATCAATTCAACAGCACCTAACAATAACAGCAACAATATCTCAAGAATTGTACCCATTTACCTGTTCTACTTGAGAGTCACTTGAGCTTCTTGTTTATTTGTTGTGGTTTTCCCTTAGCTATTTACAAAAAGGATGAGCAGAACCAGAAATATTCCAGTTAAGACATTATTTTTAAAAGCAAATAACCAAAAAATAAGACATATGAAAGAGTTTATCATCTCCTATCCAGTGTGGCATCTGACTGAGCAAAGTTCTCTAATGAAAAGCAAATTAAGTAAGTGGGTTGGGAAAGAGAATTACAGAGGTGGGGTCTCTTGGGAGGAGTTATTGAGAACAAGAAGCTGCAATAAACGGTCTTGAGTACTCAAGACCAAGAAAGTCACTACTAGTTACCATCTATTAGACGCATGGTGACCCATTTGTGTCACAGAAAGATGTTTGTTGTTTGATGTTGTTAGGTGCCATTGAATCGGTACCGACCCATGGTGACCTTATGCACAGCAGAGCAAAACACTGCCCGATCCTGGGCCAACCTCACTACTGTTGCCATGCTTGAGTCCATCAATGCTGCCATTTGGCCAATCCATCTCACTGGGGGTCTTCCTCTTTTTCTCTGACCCTCCACCTTACCAAACATGATATCCTTCTCCAGCGACTGGTCCCTCCTATATATATCAAACCATTTTTGTTTATCCCTTCAGTTAAATTTTTTTTAGTGACACGTTACTATGGACTTTCTGAAAAACTAAAGAAAATTCAGATCAAAGCAGCTATTACAGACATAATAATTGTTTTTGCAATAAGCTTACCCAGCTTTCCTGGCCCATTACCAAAATAGTGGTGACAAGGATGAAACTGAATAGCTTCTCCATCTTCCCCACAGAAAGAACTGCAAGAACAACAAAAAATCATTAATTTATCAGCTTGGGTTTTTGTGTTGTTGTTTTCATGAAATTGGTTTGGTTCAGATTCAAGTAGCTCCAGAAGCTCTAATGCAGTTCCAGCTTATCCTGAATCTGCGAATGCCTTAGGGAATTCTCCTGGATTTCGTGGTTACGAATTGGGCTGCGAACCTCAGGGTCAGCAGTTCGAAACAACCAGCTGTTCCGCTGGAGAAAGATGAGGCTTTCTGCTCCCATAAAGATTTACGGCCTCAGAAACCCTGTACAGGGTCGCTATGAGTCGGAACCGATTCCATGACACGTAACAACAACAACAACAACCCCACACAAGCTGATGGCACTCAGTGTTACTTTAAATAGAATTGAACCTGACCAGAAATATGGAGGAGTTATTTCAAAAATAAAGGCAAGACTCTGGTTCTTTGTGTGATTCTTATATGTTACATACATAACCTTATTTTGTGGTAGAAAGGACACAGAATTTGTAAACAGACAAACATGGCTCCGTATTTTGGCTAAGTTATTTACTAGTTGTGTGAATGTAGGCAAATTACTGAAATCCTCCTGATCTCCAAAATGAAAATATTAATTCTTACTTCATAGAGCTGTGAAGAATTTGAGAAGAAATCTTTTTACATACCCTAACACATGGTGATGTGATATGTCTATCATAAGTAACTCATTTTGCAGATGGAAAGTTTGCTTTGATTTTCAAAAGAAGTTACAATCAATAGAACATGATAAGCATTTTCTTAATGTCTTAAAGCATAGGCCACAATACATACAAAATTATGTTGTTGCTCTTGTTAGTTACCATCAAGTCAGTTTAAAATATAGTGACCCTGCGTATAACAGAACAGAACATTGCCTAGTCCTGGATATCTTAATGATTCTGAGTGTTTCAGTTCATTGTTGCTGTGATTATGTCTATTCATAGCATTGAGGGCTTCCTTTGTTCTCATTGGCCCCCTATTAAACATGGTGTCCGTTTTTAGCCATTAACTGTTCCTGAAGATGTGTCCAAATGAGAAATGTCACCAATCTCACGTCTATAGTACATTCTGGTTGTTTTTTCTTCTAATACTGAGTTTTGTTTTGTTTTTTATTGTTGTTCCTTTAGAACTGTGGTGTTGGGGAAGAATATTGAATACAAAATTACAAATTTAAAGCTTAAAGCTGTGGAGGAAAATTAACTCTATCTTGTTTGAGATGATTTTTAAAACTGTTCTTGAAGTGATCAGTCTCAGTGAAAAATTATGGTCATCCTCAGCACAGCTTCTGTGTTCTGTCACAGTGGTGAGTTTTCAAGTTATAAAAATTAAGGAGATTAAAGTACAGAAAATATCCACATAATCTTCAAGCAAATGTTATACCTTTTATTATGAGTCTGCACTGATGACAGCTAACCATAATATTCCCATAATACAGATCAGTAGATCAGATAGGTTAAATCACTTCCCTAACATCACACAGCAATTTAACCTATCTGAATTACTCATCTGTATGACAGGAATGTTATGGTTAGCTGCCATCAGCTCTGACTCATGATGAACTTATGCACAATGCAACCAAATACTCCAAGTTCTGTGCTATTAACATGATCAGTTATAGATTGTACTATTGCAACTCATAGGGTTTTCATGGGCTGATTTTCTGAATTAGATCACCAGGCTTTTCTTCCTAATATGCCTTAATCTAGAAGCTCTGCTGGAACCTAGTCAGCATCATTTGTTGTTGTTAGGTGCCATCGAGTCGATACTGACTCATAGCAACCCTACACAAAACAGAATAAATCACTGCCCATTCCTGGGCCAATCTCACAATTGTTGCCACGCTTCAGCCCATTGATGCTGCCACTTGGCCAATCCATCTCGCTGGGGGTCTTCCTCTTTTTCTATGATCCTCCACCTTACCAAACATGATATACTTCTCCAGTGACTGCTCCCTCCTGACAATATGTCCAAAGTATGAGAAGTGAAATTTGGCCATCTTGGCCTCCAAGGAGCATTCTGGCCGTACTTCTTCCAACACAGATCTGTTGGTTCTTTTGACAGCCCATGGCACTTTCAATATTCTTCCCCAGCACCATAACTCAAAAGCATCAATTCTTCTACAATCTTCCTTATTCACTGCCCAACTTTCCCTTGCATAAGAGGTTATTGAAAATACCATGGCTTGGGTCAGACGCACCTTAGTCCTTAAGCTGACATCTTTGCTCTTAACACTTTAAAAAGATCTTGTACAGCAGATTTGCCTAATGCAATATGTCATTTGATTTCTTGACTGCTGCTTCCATGAGTGTTGATAGTTGATCTAAGAAAAATGAAGTCCTTGACAGCTTCAATCTTTTCACTGTTGATAATGTTGTTTATTGGCCCAGTGGTTAGGATTTTTGTTTTCTTATCATTGAGATGCAATCCATATCAAAAGCTGTGTTCTTTGATCTTCATCAGTAAATATTTTAAGTCCTCTTCACTTTCAGCAAGCAATGTTGTATCATCTGCATATCGCAGGTTGTTAATGAGTCTTCCTCCAGTCCTGATGCCACGTTTTCCTTCATATAACCCAGCTTCTCAGATTATTTGCTCAGCATACAGGTTGAATAAGTATGGTGAAAGAATATAACTGTGTCACACACATTTCTTAATTTAAATCATTCAGTGTTCCCATGTTCTGTTCAAACAACTGCCTCTTGGTCCATGTACGGATTCCTCATGAGCACAATTAAGTGTTCAGGAATACTTATACTTCTCAATGTTATCCATAGCTTGCCATGATCCACACAATTGAAAGCCTTTGCATAGTCAATAAAATACAGGTAAGCATCTTTCTAAGGACTAAGGTGCACCTGACCCATGGTATTTTCAATAACCTCATATGCATGGGAAAGCTGGGCAGTGAATAAGCAACTGTAGAAGAATTGATGCTTTTGAGTTATGGTCGTGGAGGAGAATATTAAAAGTGTCATAGGCTGCCAAAAGAACCAATAGATCCATTTTGGAAGAAGTGCAGCTAGAGTGCTCCTTGGAGGCCAAGATGACCAAACTTTGTCTCTCATACTTCGGACATATTTTCAGAAGGGAGCAGTCGATGGAGAAGGATATCATGTTTGGTTAGGTGGAGGGTCAGAGAAAAGGAGGAAGACCCCCAACG
>NW_006408529.1:24310516-24327440 GCF_000296735.1 Chrysochloris asiatica | reverse complement strand
ATGCTTGAGTCCATCGATGCTGCCACTTGGCCAACCCATCTCGCTGGGGGTCTTCCTCTTTTTCTCTGACCCTACGCCTTACCAAACATAATATCCTTCTCCAGTGACTGGTCCCTCCTGACAATATGTCCAAAGTATGAGAGACAAAGTTTGGCCATCCTGGCCTCCAAGGAGCACTGTGGTTGCACTTCTTCCGTGTTTCATTACATAGGAATAATTGAACAAATCATTGTCCATATGACTGAACTCAACCTCCCACCACCTTCCTCTGAGGTCAGGCTGATATCAGATGGGAAATTCCAAGGTTTTAGAGGTTATCTCTCAGAAACCAAGGACAAAGACCAAATCTGTTGGGCAAAGTTAATTATAAACCCCACAATTACCATCTCAGGCAGAGTTCTGAAATACTACGTAATTTAGTCTCACTGGTGTAAATCTGAGAAATCACTATAGAAATGCAATTTAAAACTAGTGAAATGAAACATTTATCAATTACCCTAACTATTCCTATTATCCATGTAACTAGCAAAAAAGCTAGAAATAAATAATTCCTGAATTAATTATTTTATTCCATGTTAGCATGAATGGTATAGTGAAGTGAGAGTATTCTTCTGAAAATGGAGAGATCTGAATTGGTTTCTAGCCTCTGGCTTTGATGACTATTGGCTGTTGACAAGCCATTTCACTTCTCTGAACCTCAATTATTTTATATGTAATAAAGCCATTTAATCAAATGCTCCCTAACATCCACTCCCACTCTTAAATTCAACATTATTCTTTCTTCCTTTGCTTGTTATTAACTACAAGAAAATCTCTCTAGAACATTACATGAAATAATGTAAGTTTTGTATCATAGTTATGAGAGTTCATGGTAACCAGGCCACATAAATATACATTAATAGGCGAGTTATCTGCATTGGAACTGAGATAAAGATTCCTATGGGTTGAGGAAAAACTTTCTCCATTCCTCTGTGTGCTCTAAGTAGACAATGGCAAAGCTACTGTAATTATCAAGTTGGAAAACTTGCATTAATGTCTAGTTTCTTTGTTCTGTTCCTGCCCAATCCTCAGAGTTCTGGGACTATTGTATTCCCTTGAAATGTTGCTACTACCACCAGGTAAATCTTGAAATGGGGGTGGTGGTCATGGGGAATGATCTTTTTCTCCTTCACTAATCAAATCCAAACTTGAACAACAGTCACTTTTAAATCCTGAGAGCAACTTTCCATAGACTGTGCTATTTACAAAACCGTTCTGAAAGCTTATGAATAATTGAAGTAAATCACAAGACAGAGAAATAAAGTGTGAAGCTGGAAGATTAGCTATGACTATTCTTTCCCCATAAGCCTTCTCTCTTTATCTGTGGACCCAGCCAACTGCCATGTTGAAGGACTTCTAACTTCCCACGAGATAAAGTGTCCTCGTTCAAGTCCTACCCTTAACTGTCTCATAAAAAGGAAAAAAACACACCAAAAAACTCCTTTTCTCCACAGTCAAAATAGTAATAAACATTAGTGGCAAAGCTATGATCAAAACAAAGACACCCATTTGTCTTGGTGTGGTACTGTAGGACAAGCACTGGACTCCTAACCAAAAGGTCAGTGATTCAAACCAACAAACTGCTCCTTGGAAATCCTTTATAGGATTATTATGACTCAGAACAGACTCAATGGCACTTAACAACAACGTTCACAGTATGAATTATTCAAGGAATTGTGTTCTTTATTTCCACAAAGTTTTATTTTACAGTATATAATAAAAGTTCATGAATATACCCCCCAGCATGAAAATTAAGTTTTCTCCTAAAGCTAAATTTGGTTCTTACCCTAGCTAAACAGAAAATTTTACAAAAACCTTCTGACAAAATATGGTGGCTTGACACACAATTTTGCTTATGTTCCCTCTCCAGATCCCATAAAGTCACAATGTCAAAGCAAACAGAAATGACACACGAGGAGATAAGAGATTAAAACAAATTTTTGTAAGAGACTTTTGAGGAGTCACAAAATTCCAGAGTGACACTCAAGGCTGAAAATAGGTGTCCTTGTGAAATACCATATAAAATGTAGGTGGGCCTCATGCCCCCTTTTCCATCCTATGCAACTTACCCTCTCTTTTTGCTACCACCTATTTCATTATTCCATAGAGAATTTTATCTGGAAGTATGAGTATTCTCATTGGGGCTACCAAGAATATTAGAAGGCAGCAGGTTTAAGCCAAGAAGTTAAATGAAAACATACATAATAAAAAGTGGTATCAACCACCTTGTTTTTTCTTTGTTTGTTTTTAAAGTTGTTATTGTAAACTGAGTGATAGTTTTCATGGGAGAACATTGGTTTTTAGGTTCATCTGATCATATTTCATTTCATTGCAATGATCATAATCCCCTCCTTACATCATCATTCAACAGTATTTTTGCTTCTATTCCCTCTGGGTTTTTGGTGGGGGTGTTTTGGATGTACTGACAACACTCAAGAATATATAATCATTTAAACAATCAAAAGGCACATTCTGCAACCTCCTGGCCACCAGCACACAGTCTTTCTCTTTCTATGAGTCTAAAAGCTGCTCTGTCTCTCCATGTCTTCATCTCTGCCTCCATTTCTAATGTCACTTCTTTTCTGGATAGGGTCCCACATTCCGCTCATGCTCTTCTCCCTTGATGGTCCTAGGGTCCTCTATTACTGGAATGTAAGATTAACTACCCTGCCCTTATTGTTACAAACTTCTATTTTTACAGTTGTGACAATTGCAATTATTCATGACAACAATTACTATCTATTGAATCATAAAAATCTTATCCCCATTTCCTTTAACCAGACCCATCTAGATAAGATGAAAACGATTCAGTGGGAATTCTACTTCTCCTGCAATCTGAAACTAAACTCCCTCTTGAAAACTTGTAAGTCAGTCACTTTATGACTTTATCGCCACCGCCCCCTCATTTTAGTTAGCCAATGTCTAAGTTGCTCGTCCCTATCAACTCCGTGTACAGATGGGATAGGTTTGATCCTTGATGTGAAGACTTCTTTCCTCTCAGTTGGTATTTTGAGTGAATACATCCATAATATAGTTAAAGTTCATCAAATTGTAGCATATTTACACTTGTTTATCAAAAATTGTTTTCTTTTTTTTAAATCTTCCTGTAGTCTAGTTCTGATTATCAAGCCATCAAGGTTAGGTCAATTGGATACTTACTATCTGCAAGTTTGGGTGTTCTTGTGAATGTCCCTCACTTCTTATCAGCTGGATGCTTCACTCTCAGCTCTAGCTCTCTGTGGCTTTGTCCATGGACTCAGGAGTCCCCAGATCTCATCCCCTTCCTCTTCTCTCTCTCATCTCCAGGTCAACGGGTGTCTATGGAATGTGGTTGAACTCAGCCCATGGCTTCATTGCTGCCTTCCCTCCTCTTCCACTCACCAGTAGACCAATGTGGATGTCAACAAGCTTACATGCCTGCTCATGTGTTCCCTTTGAATTTCAGTCTTAGAAGGGGGTTTGTCCTGAAGGAACTTGATTGCTTGCCTTGCTGGCTTCCCAGCAAACAGCTTGCTTATTCTTGTAGTAGCCAGTATAACTGACATTTTTGTTTTGGGGTTTCCTGATGATCTTTCTTTGAAGATGCATCTTCTGTCACTCTAGCTGTTCCAAGCTGGTCTACTTATCCTTTCAAGTAGGAATGTCCCACCTCAGAAGGTTCTGTATGAGGCTCATTCAGGTCCTGTACACTGCAAATGTTCCGCAAGAGGCTTATTTCACTGGACAAGTTCTAGAACCACTTTTTGGTATTCCAATCAGTTATAGTCTGAAGATTTCTACAGTCATATTTCCCGACATTCCTTTCAATCTCACTCAAGTGTCTATTTTACAATAGCAGGCAAGGGAAACCAATATTCATAAGACAGTCAAGCATCTTAGTATTATTTCCCCTCTTCAAACTATGCCTAGATCCCTGTATCACAGAGCCCTGTTGTTTCAAGGTTGAGCATGCATCACTATTTACCTCTGTCACAGTTACCCATGTAAACCTGTCTCAGTGTTCCCCTAACTTGTTCTTTCATCCCTCCCCTTTCTTGTACTGCCCTACCCAACACCTGAGCTATGATGTATATTCCCCCTATCCTGTGCTCTACTGTCACTTTCCTCCACCTTCCCCTAATCCCTCTACCCCAACCCCACCATTGTGGTTACCTTTTATTCCATTAACTTTTCCCTCCATTTAATGCAGTCTATTTTATCCTATAATCTACCTGATATTCTTACCTTCTGGATCTCTGTTCCTATGTGTTTACCTTCTTTCACATTGTAATTGTTTTTATCATAGAATGACCTACCAGATTCTCTGAATTTGTTCTTATAGTTTTGTTCTGTTCTCGACTCTTCCATTTGTCAATTGAGTTCCAGATGGTGCTGCCACATACGTCAATCTCTGGTTGTTGTCTGTTCTTGTTGGTTCTCAGTCCATAGAACTCCCTTTAGGATGTTTTACAGCACAAGGTTGGCTTTGGAAAAATCCCTTAGCTTCTGTTTATCCTGGAATGTTGTGATTACACCATTGTATTTCATTGACAGCTTTGCTGGGTAGATGATTCTTGGTTGGAAGTTTTTTCTTGCAGGATTTTATGTATGTCTCTGCATTGCCTGCTTGTCTGCATGGTTTCTGCTGAGAGATCAGAGCTTAATCTGATTTGCTTGCCTTTGTATGTAACACTTCTCTTTTCCCTAGCTTCTTTCAGGATTCTGTCCTTATTTTTGATTTTGGAGAGCTTGATTACTTTATGTCTTAGTGGTTTTCTTTTAGAGTCTATATTTCCTGGGGTTCATTGAGTTTCTTGAATGCTTATTTTTTAGCTTTTCAGGATGATAGGGAAATTTTCTTCCAGAAGCTCTTCAAATATCTTCCCTGGGAACTTGGGTGATTCTTCCTGTTCCAGAATGCTGATAATTCTTAAGTTATTCTTCTTCATGTTGTTCAACATGAATCTTAGACCTTCTTCAGTTTTTTTATACTTTTTTCTGCTTGCACTTCTATCTTAGTAGTATTGAGAGATTTGTCTTCCAGCTTACTAGTTCTGGTTTCCATCTCTTCAATTCTACTCCTTTGACCTTTCAGTGTATTGTCCATTTCTGATATTCTATTATTAATCGTTTGGACCTCTTTATGTAGGTTTTGAATTGTTTCCAATTCTGTATCTATCTCGTTTGATTGTTTCTGTAGCACTTTCCTCACTTTTTCCCTTATTTTTCTCAACTTATTGTAAAGTGTTTTGATACATTTTATAATCTTTCTTTGAAGATGCATCTTCTGTCACTCTAGCTGTTCCAAGCTGGTCTACTTGTCCATTTTTTTCTTGAATTCTTTCTCTGGAATTTCAAAATCCTGCCCTCCTTCCAGTATGGAGTGTAGGCCTACCTTCAGCTTATTTGTCTTAGTCATTTTATCTCATTTCTGGACATGTGCTGATATGGTCATCTGTTTCTGTTTCCTGGGCATATTCAGGAGTTATGTGTGGTCTTAATACTTAGCTGGGTGTGTGTTTTGGTATTTTTTATGCTTTCTTATTGCCTCCAGGTAGATGTGATCAGGCTTTTCTTTTCACTCTTCTTATTACTTGACTCAGAGTAACTGTCAAAGTTGTTGGTTGTCTACCTGGTGTATGGCAGCTGATATTGGTTCTTGCCTGAATTGTGGGATTTTATAGGGTGTGGTTGTAATCTGTAGCCTAATAGGAGTATAATGTCCTCTTTCATCTTGCCTTCAAGGCCGCCTAAAAAAAATGTCAAGATACCACTGTTGGTCATTATGATGTAACTCAGGATTTAATTTTCAACCTGTTTCCATTTTAGTCTGACTGTCCCACTCCACAACCCCCATTCAGGCCTTTTTCCTAGTGATAAACTGTTCAGGGCCGGTTGTAACCATTTTGCATTGCCATTTGGTTTTAAGTGAAAACTGTTTCTTTAAATTTTGAAGAGATCTGTGCACATGTGTAGTAGAACCCTCCGAGGTGGACGTGGGGTGTCCACTCTCTCAGGCACCCCCTCTAGTCACCAGAATGGAGGTGCACAGACAGTGAGAGACCAATGAACAGATGAGAATCAAAGAGCAAAGGAAAGTGTCAAGGAATCTTCAGAAAAATCAGAAAGACTAGTGTTCTGGAAAACAAGTGAAAAAATATGTCTCAAGGAGGAAGACATAATCCATGTGTTGAGGAGGTAAGTAATGTATCATGAGGAATAAGTACTGATTCTTGAATTAAGCAACAGTTGGGAAGGTTAGTTTCAGAGATATGAGTTGGGGGACTGAAAGTCTGATAAAAGTGAGCTTAAGAGGGAAAGGGAGGAGAGAATTTGAAGAGTCAAATAGAGAAGCAGAGTAAAGGAGTAGTATTACTATAAAGAAGAAATTATTTGTTTTTTAAATGAAAGAGTTTTGCAGAAGAAAACACACTCTAACTATATACTTAGTATTATTAGAAAATGAGAAGACTACAGGATGCTTTTTTAAAAAAGAAACAATCAGATAATAGAGATAAAAACTGTAAAATACAATAATGGATTTAAAAAAAAAAAAATCTAATCAATGGGTTAGAATCCTCCAGAAAGTAGAATAAAAAGACAAGGATATGCAAAACAGGAGGAAAAAAAACCCCAGGAAATTAAAGATTTATTACAGGAAGTCAAGCATGCATCTAATAAAACTTTCAAAGACAGCATAGGAAACAATGATGAGTAAATTATCAAATAAATAATAGAGAAGTAAATTCCCAGAACTGAAGGATTTGGAGTTGGATATGTCCGTTTAGTGTCCAGCACAAAGAATGAAAAAGAAAACTGTAACACTCACCCCTTGGGCACATTATGATGAAATTCTGTATAGCTGTAATAATGAAAAGGTTCAAAAAGCTTTCAGATGGAGTGAAATCACATAAAAAGGGTTGGAACTCAGAGTGGCAGGACGAATGCCTCAAAAATTCTGAGGAAAATTCTGTTTTACAAATGACTCTATACCTCTACACAGAGCCAAGCTATCACTTGTATGTGATAACAGAAAAAACATGTTTTCAGACACACAATAACTAAACAACAACAACAACAAATTCCTCCCCATAGACCTTAGAGAGAGTCTGACTTTGCGATCTAGAAAAATAAATAAGAAGCTAAAGAAAACAAGGAACCAAAGAAACAGTGGGACTTTGTAACAATTTAGGTTGTTTAGGTAAACTGAGCCCTGCTGTGACACTGCAGGATCATGCGCTGAACCGCAAGGCGGGTTTAAATCACAAGGTCAGTGGTTCAAACTTACCAGCTGCTCCTGGGAAACCCTATACACAGTCACTATGAGTCAGAATCTATGGCATTTAATAACAACAACAACAAAGGTGAAACGATGTCTACCAGAATTCTCTTTCCTTTTTAGTTCCAGTTAAGGCAACAAGAGATATTCCTATGGAGATTTGGAGAGCAGAAATTAAGCTGCAGAAATTTTTGTAGCTCATACATATCTTTATTTGCTCCCTCATCTTGTTGGTGTGAAGTAGTGCCAGGCCTATTATTACTCCACCAGTTAATAAAAGTTGACAATTTAAAAAGCATTTTAGTCAGTGCAAAAGAAAACTTGAAATACTCTGAAAATTTACAATTCAAGTATGAAAGAATTAATCATAAAAGAGGTTTCTCAAATTCTACCACAATCTTAAAAATATGCTATGAATATGAAACTAAAACAATATGTCTAAGCTATTAGAAATTTAAATAGATTTCAATCATGCTAAGAAGCTCTGGTAGCGTAGTGGTTACGAATCGCTCTGTGAGCCGCAAGGTGAGCTGTTCGAAACTACCAGCTGTTCTGTGGGAGAAAGATGAGGCTTTCTGCTCCCATAAAGATTTACAGCCTCAGAAACCCTGTACCGGGTCACTATGAGTTGGAACTGACTTCATGGCACATAACCACCACCACCACCAGAAGGATTGCCAGACTTATCTGTTCTATATTTCTGTGGAAATAAAAGCACAAAATCATTACCATGTGATCATATAATGAAAGTATGCATACTAAAAGTAGTAAAAAGTATTATAAAGCAAGTCAAGCAATTAATTACATAATCTGCCAGTTCTCCTGTATTTTTGTGATGTCTTGGTAAGTGTCCACTTAGTAAAAATTGGAATTTGTTGTGATTTCTTTTCTCATTCTAAACAAATACTCACTTTAACATCTACTTTTCTTTTTATAACTTATTGTTATAAGTGCTGTCGAGTCGGCAACCTTGTATAGGGTTTCTGAGGAGCAACCTTGCAGTTCAAACCTACCTGAAGTCCAACACATTAGTACACCACGCCATATTGCGGACCCACAACACTTTATCATCTCCTGGCATGTCTACTCACTTGTATCAGATGGAGTAATCAGTCCCTACTCTCCCTTTCAGTCCTTGTCTCCTATCTGCTTAGAATTTTTTTCTCTGGTCATCTGTTGTTGTTGTTAGGTGCCATTGAGTTGGTACCTACTCATACATAGTTGGTACCTATGCACAACCAGAACAAAACACTGCCTGTTCCTGTCAATCTCACAATTGTTGCCACACTTGAGCCCATTGATGCTGCCACTTGGCCAGTCCATTTTGCTGGGGGTCTTCTTCTTTTTCTCTGACCCTCTACCCTACCAAACATGATATTCTTCTCCAGTGACAGGTCCCTCCTGACAATATGTCCGAAGTATGAGAGATGAAGTTTGGCCATCCTGGCCTCCAAGGAGCACTCTGGCTGCACTTCTTCCAACACAGATCTGTTGGTTCTTTTGACAGCCCATGGTACTTTCAACCTTTTCCTCCAACACCATGTAACTCAAATGCATAAATTCTTCTACAGTCTTGCTTATTTACAGTCCAGCTTTCGCATGCATATGAAGTTATTGAAAATACCATGGCTTGGGTCAGGCGCACCTTAGTCCTCAAGCTGACATCTTTGCTCTTCAATACTTTAAAAAGATCTTGTGCAACAGATTTGCCTAGTGCAATATGTTGTTTGATTTCTTGATTGCTGCTGCCATGAGTGTTGATGGTTGATCCAAGAAGAATGAAGTCCTTGACAACTTCAATCTTTTCTCCATTGATAAGAATGTTATTTATTGGCCCAGTGGTGAGGGTTTTTGTTTTCTTTACATTGAGATGCAATCCATACTGAAGACTGTGGTCTTTGATCTTCTTTAGTAAGTTATTTTAGGTCCTCTTCACTTTCAGCAAGCAAGGGTGTATCATCTGCATATCACAGGTTTTTAATGAGTCTTCCTCCAGTCCTGATGCCACATTTTTCTTCATAAAACCCAGCTTCTTGGATTATTTGCTCAGCATACATGTTGAATAAGTATGGTGAAAGAATACAACCCTGTTGCACACCTTTCTTAATTTTAAAACATTCAGTGTTCCCATATTCTGTTCAAACAACTGCCTCTTGGTCCAGACATAGATTCTTCATGAGCACAATTAAGTGTTCCAGAATACTCATACTTCACAATGTTGTCCATAGCTTGTCATGATCCACACAATCAAAAGCCTTTGCACAGTCAATAAACCACCTGTAAACATCTCTGGTCATCTAACCAGGTCTAAATTGGTTTCCTAACAGGGCAAGATGAAAATGATGTTTTCTTATTTATTTTTCCTACCTGCAAAGCACATAAAGAGCTCTGGCTGAGGGATATGTTTTCCTTTTGACCTGTATTTAGGGAATTTGGAATTACATATAGTTTCTGCTTCCAAACAATAACATCTTTCTTATTAAACATTAATTTTCTTTATTAAATCACATGTAATTGATAAAATCAATTTTCAACCAAATAAATGTTAAATTCTAATAGAAAGCAGATTTTTTAGACTTAATGCATGGAGAAGTAATTCAGTTGTCCTGTGTGAAAATATGTAGGGATAATGAAAATAAGAGTTCATGTTAAGTAAAACCATATTTTAAATTAGTCCTTTAGAACCAAGGAAAATGGAAGGTAAGACATAATATCCGCATTTAATCTACTTCTCAGCATGGCTCCTCTATTTTATTTGATAAGTTTTCATCCAAATACCTAAATCCAATCTGTGTGTGTGCTTCTTTTCTCCAGGAGGTTTTTTGGTGGATGGTGGGGGCCAGAATAAGGAGGAAGAATTAGAATTAAAACTATGGCTAGCTATGGAGTTGGAGAAGAATATTAAAAGTACCATGGACTGCCAGAAGAGCAAAAAAATCTGTGCTGGAAGAAGTACAGTTAGAATGCTTCTTAGGAGCTAGGATGGTGAGTCTTCATTTCTTTCACTTAGGACATGTTATCAGGAGGATCCCTGGAAAAGGATATCACGCTTGGTAAATTGGAGGGTCAGCAAAAAAATGGACTGACACAGTGACAGCAGCAATGGGTTCAAACATAGTAGCAATTGTGAGGAGGGCATGGAACCCTGTGGTGTTTCCTTCTGTGTGCAGAGGGTCAGTATGAGTAGGAAGCAACTCAATGGCACCTAACAACAACAACAGGATAGTTAAGTTTAGAATTTAGGGTATGGTTAGGATTAGGGTTAGTGTTGAGCCCTGGGGTGGCACTGTAGGATAAGCACTGGACTGCAAACAGCAGTTCAAAACCAACAGCCTATTCTTCGAAACCCTATATAGGGCCTTATGAGTTGGAACTGACTCGTCAAAACTAACAACAACAGGGTTAGTGTTAGTGGTAAGGGTTGGGCTAAAGCTAAGAGTAATAAAGCTTGGTCTAGTTGTTAGGGTGGTTGTGGTTATGATTAAGTGCCATCGAGTTGTTTAAAATTCATAGTGTGACCCAGTAGAAGGCTTCTGAGGAGTGGCCAGTGAGTTTGAACCACTGACTTTGTAGTTCAAACAGACTTTGAGGTCCAGTGTGTATCCGCAGTGCCAATTTATTCATTTTATTTTTTCTTGAAATTTATGTGATTTCCTCTTCATTTGGAAGTTCTGTAACTACCTTATTCACTCTTTTTGCTTTAAGGGTTTTTGTTGTTGTTGTTGCGATTGTATCTGTGGCTCTATATTGTCAGTCTTGAAGGACTGCTTTTACTTACAATTCTTCTATAACTAGGTTGAGTTCTGGGTGATACGGTCATGTGTGTTCATCTCTGGTTGTTGTCTGCTGTAGGTTTTAGATTTTTTCTTTTAAAAGTCTATATTATGAATTGAGGGAAAGGAACCCTGATACAGCCTCTAAATTGAGCCTCTCCCTTCTAATTTCAAAATGAGTAAATGTTGATATGGTGATGCATCAGCAGAAACACCTTTGCTCTCTGGTCTGGCTTCCTCAGTCAGATGCCTTTCTTATTTGTGGTGCTTTGGAATGCCATTCTTTGCCTCCTCTGGCGCCTCTTGTACTTGTACCTGGGAGCAAGTGCTCACTTGGGGCCTCTGGATGTACACTCTGCTGGAGGAAGTATGTTGGGCTTTACTGGGTTAACAGAAACTACTCATTGTCACCCCTCTTCAAGTGGCATCTAGGGTATGTATCATACTTTAGATGCAACCCTGCTATAATCACATGGCTGTGAGATGTTCTGACAAAATTTCTGAACAATTTAAATGTACATATTTAATAAAAGGTTAAAATATATAGCAGAGAAGGAGCCCTGGTAGTATAGTGGGTTATGAGCTGGGCTGCTAACTGCAAGGTCAACAGTTTGGATCTACCAGCCACTCAGAGCCAGAAAGATGAGGCTTTCTGCTTCTGTAAAGATTTACAGCCATGGGAATCCTGTACTTAGGGTAGTTATAAGTTGGAACTGACTCAACAGCACACATTCACCATCACCATATACAGCAGAAAATTTCAACATCTATATTTCACAAAATGCACTTTGAAGTTTAAACTTATAATTTGTCTTTATTTGCTTTTTCAGCTTTTATCAGTTTTTATGTCTGGAAAAATAAGACAGTCTATATATAATGCCTTGGGATACAGTTTCTTACTTTCACTTTAAAATAATTATAAATAATGTTGAGAAAAAGTGAAAGTTTCTGTTGTGTAATTGTACACATGTTCTTATTTGTTTGTTGGTTTGGTCACACATGGTCATTACAATGAACTTATTTTTCTTCATGTGCATTTGGGCATGTAGAAAATACTGAATATACTAAACTTTATAAATTTACATTTTTTACATTTACATCAGCATTTAAATGATTTTATCAAACGCTAGAGCTACCTCAAGGAGCTGTGGTAGCATAGTAGGTTACAAGTTGGCCTGGTAACTGTAAGGTCAGCAAGTCAATTATACGAACTGCTCCATGGGAGAAAAGTGAGACTTTCTGCTCCCATAAAGATGTATAGCCTCGGAAACCCTGTATAGGTCGCTATGTGTTGGAACCAACTACACAGCACACAACCACTACCACCAAAACTGTCTCAGAAGAAAGGATGTGCGCCTGACTGGGCCATGATTCTCAGTAGTTTAACAGGTATGTAATGACGTAATTTGGCACTTACGTAATGATGCAATCATCCTCCATTTTGTGATCTGATGTGATCATCCTTCAGTTTTACATAATGGTGATTTTTGCATAAGAACCTGGTTTTGGAACCTGTGTGACTCTGATCTACCAGGCTACCCTCTGTCACCACAGTTGCTCACAAAAGTTCAAGATGGTCATGCTGTGTCCAGCCCATAATTCACCTGTCAGTCTTCCTGTCTTGCCATCCCTGCTCTGTTTCTCTTCCCAGCAAGCACTTAATCCACTTATCTAACCCTTCCTCTGAAGTTCAAATTTCCGTGATTTACATCTGTCTGTTTCATTTGGTTTCTTTTATCTTTGTTCTTAGCGTCCTGTCCTGGTGTGGTGCTGTAGGATAAAGCACTGAACTGCAAGGTTGGTTTGAACTTCTAGGTCACAGGCTCAAATTCAACTTGGAAACCCTACATAGGGTCATTATGAGTTGGAACCAACTTGACAACACTTAACAACAACAACATCTTTGTTGTAGAAGATCTATTTAGTGTGTCTATTTAGTCCCAGCCATGGGATTTTTAATTGTCTTATATACATGTGAAAGTTAGACAATGAATAAGGAAGACTGTAGAAGAATTGATGTACTTAAATTTTGGTGTTGGAGAAAAATATTAAAAGTCCCATTGACTGCCAGAAGAACAAACAAATCTGTCTTGGAAGTACAACTAGATTACTGCTCAAAAGCCAGAATGGCAAGACATTGCATCTCATAATTCAGACCATGTTTTCAGGAGGGAACAGTCCCTGGGGAAAGGCATCATACTAGATAAAGTGGAGGGTCATCCCCAAAAAAGTAAGACCATTGAATGCAGTGGATTAACACAGTGGCAGTAACAACAGGCTCAAACATAAAAATAATTGTGTTGTTTCGTTCTGTTGTGCATAGGGTCACTATGAGTCAAAACTGACTCAGCGAAATGAAGCAACAATAACTTACTTGGTACAATTGAAAGGCTACATTAAACAAGGGATAAATGGGAAGTATACTAAGTCATAGACTGCAAATCTGCCTCGGGTTACTACAGTCCCTAATTCAGGCCCATAGGCTGACTGCTGGAGTACAAGCAGTAAATTTAAAATTATCTTTTTTTTTTTAATTCCATTGATTATGTGCTAGAAACCTGACCAAGAGGGAAAAAAGACAAAATACAAAACCATACATGGCCTAGTTATTGTCAATATACTTTTGAGCATACCTTATTAGTGTTGTTGTTCCCTTATATATCTGTATACTGCTCGACTTAAAATTGGGCCATGAGAGTGAGTTCTGTTCTAGATTTAAAGGATGGTTGAGCACCATAATCTCAGGTTTCTCCAGTCTTGATTAGCAAGTCTGCTTTTTTTTTTTTTTTTAAACAGAGTTTTCTCCCACTGTCTCTGGGACCTTCTAATGTGATCCCTTTCAGAGAAGTTGATGGAGTTAAAGTCATGGAGATTCATGTTCACCTGCCCTGTTGGTCCATTGGGCTATTTGATTCCAAGCATCTTCAATGTTCCTCATTCTTTCTTCCACACAAGGAAAGACCAATACATGCACCTTACATGGCCACTCTTGAGTTTTTGAGATCCCAGACACTACTCATCAAAGTAGGATTTAGAACACTGTCTTTGTGGACTATGTTATGTCAATAGACTATGGTATCTCCTGAGACTACAGTCTGAGCCCCCAGGCCCAGACTTCAGATGTTTGATAATATCTAAGAAGTTCTCCTCATTTTGTCCTTTGTATGCTTCACCACATTCATAGGCGTGTTTGCAGCAAAGGTAAATACCCATGTAGAAACATCCTCTTTCAAACTCTTAAACATGTGTGGGTATACCCCCACTCTCCTTCCCATGCTCGTTCAGGCTGTGTATCAGCCCATGTATCTAGCCCATGTTCCAGGGCTATATGTATACCTCTATTTACCTCTGTTCCCTTTAACCCTTGCATATCAGCCTGTGTCTTCACATGTATTCATCAATCTTTTGCCAACCTCCCTTATCTTGTATATTGCCCTCACCGTCACCAGCATTAACACATGTCTACCCTCTAGCCAGTGATTTACTCTTCCTTTCCTGCCACCCTGGGTAATCATCAAAGAAAGTTTCTTTTCACATGAAAATCTTGAGTTTTTACAATAGTGATCTCTTATAATATTTGTTCTTTGGTAAATGACTAATAGACTTAACTTTCTCCAGACCCAGGCTTTTTCTCTATTAAACAAAACAAGGTTTCCCAGAGTTCTTCTTTGTTCTACTGTCACGAAGCCGAAAGTGTTCATCATTCCCAGAACCCGTTCCCAGGAAGCAGCAGCCCCCACCCTCTGTGGTCAAGCACACCAGCCAGCATCCCCGAAGGGACAGCCAGGATTGGGACACAGTCTCTTCCAGCAGGAGCAGTAGTCACGTTCACATCAACTCTAGGATGTCTGTTTCTTCTCCTCTAGACAGAGGGCACATTGACCTGCCTGAGCTGGGGGTCGAGGACACCCAGCTATAATTGCAGCTCCAGAAGCTCAGTCTCTCCTAGTTCTGTGTCTCTGTTCTAGAGTCAGAAGTTCATCTCTTGAGGACAGGTAGCAATCAAATGATAATAAGAGTCCTGGACTTGCTTGTCAAGGATCTTGTACTTATTGGTGATGCCATTTCAGCATATATATGGGATTACTGCAGCCTTTTTACTATAGATATGGTGAGAATTAATGTTATCTTTGTGATACTATGTTTTGGTTCCTTTAAGAATGCTTTGGAGTCCTTGTATGGCTGTAGAATTACAAGGTTGTTTGAAATTAACAACAACAAAAACAAGCTGCTTTAAAGGAACCCTGGTGTTGTTGCTGTGTGCCAGTGAATCGATTCTGACTCATAGCAACCCTGTATAGAGTTTACAAGGAGCAGATGGTGAGCTTGAACTGTTGACCTTTCAGTTCAAACTGATCTTGCAGCACCACACCAGGACTCCAAGAAGTTGGGTTGCTAACTGCAAGGTTAGTAATTCGAATCTACCAGTAACTCCATGGGAGAAAGACAAGGTTTCTGCTCCCATTGAAATTTACAGACTCAGAAACTCCATATAGGCTCACTATGAGTTGGAACTGACTTGATGGCACACAACCACACCCAAGCAGCTTTTGGGAGCTGGTGGCGCTGTAGGATAAACACTGGCCTGTGAACCTCAAGATCAGCAGTTTGCACCCACCAGCTCCTCCAAGGGAGAAAGATGAGGCTTTCTGTTCTTGCAAAGATTATGGCGTGACTATGGGTCAGAGCTGGCTCAATGACACTTAACAGTACAACAGCAATTTCACTCAGCATTATGATAATGTCTTCCAGTTTCATACACATTATGAGTGATTTCACAGTTTCATCATTACTCTCCAGTGTTGCATAGTATTCTGTTGTGTGTATGTACCAAAATTTGTTTATCCATTCTTCCACTGATGGTGGAATGATCCATTTAGGCTGTCTCCATGTTTTTGCTACTATGAATAGGGCTGTGATGGACCTGGGCATGCACATATCTACTCATCTCATGGCTTCTATTTCTTGGGCATAAATACCAAGTAGAGAGATTGCTGGGTCTTACAGTATAGCTATTTCCAACTTTTTGGTGAAGCTCCATACCATTTTCCACAATAATTGAACCATTTTACAGTCTCACCAGCAATGTAGAAGGGTCTCAGTCTCTCTACACCATTAGCAGCATTTGTTGTTTGCTGGCTTTTTGAACTTTGCTATTAATGCTGGAGTGAGATGATATCTCATTTTTGTTTTGATTTGCATCTCTCCTGGTGTGGCTCTGTGGGTTAATGCGCTGGACTGCAAGGTTGGTTTGAACTGCAAGGTCGGTGGTTCAAGCTCACCAGCCACTCATTGGAAACCCTTTACAGGGTCACTATGAATCAAGGGTGACTCTACAGTGCTTAACAACAATGGTTAATTAGACTATGCAGTTTTCGACTGTGTGGATCACGACAAGCTATGGACAACATTGTGGAAAAGGAATATTCTGAAATACTTAATTGTGCTAGTGAGGAACCTGTACACAGACCAAAAGTCAATCATTATAACAGAATAAAGGCACACTCAGTGGTTTAAAATAAGGAAAGGAGTGCACTAGCATTGTATTATTTCACCATACATTTAATCTGTATGCCAAGCAAATAATCCAAGAAACTGGATTATATGAAGAAAACTGTGGCATCAGGATTGGAGGAAGAATCATTACAATCTGCTGGGGACAGCATACGCAGACCCTGGGTTGATCAGTGGCAGCCCCATTAAACCACCTCTAAATATAATCTGGTAGCGTAGTAGTTATGAATCGGGCTGCGAACCTTAAGGTCAGCGGTTCAAAACTACCAGCCATTCCACGGGAGAAAAACGAGGCTTTCTACTCCCGTAAAGATTTACACCCTCGGAAACCCTGTACAGG
>NW_006408529.1:24305862-24306605 GCF_000296735.1 Chrysochloris asiatica | reverse complement strand
AGAACCCAAAGACTGGGGCAAAAACGGCAATGTCATATTAGACAAGAGGCCCTTTCACACGTTTGTTGGCTAGCTCTCACCCTTACTTTTTCTTCTATTAAAAAATAAAATAACATATATGAAGAAAGCAAACGATCATTAAAAAAACAGAAAAGATAGAAAAGAAAATGGATTATCAGAAGAGACTCTGAGACTTGCTCTTGAACATAATGAAGCAACTGGAAGAAATATTACCCCGTTTGTGATAGGATACTATCCATACACCTACAAAGAAGACTGGCTAATATCACTGTTATTCAAATTTCATACCAACCCCTAAAGCCAGTGATTATGAAATTGAAAAATTCTACCAACTTCTTCAGTCTGAAATTGGTCAAACATGCAATCAAGATGTATTGATAATTACCTGTGATTGGGATGTGATTAGAAACAAAGAGGAAGGATCAGTAGTTGGAAAATATGACCTTGGTGACAGAAATGATGCTGGAGATCACATGATAGAATTATGCAAGACCAATAACATTGCAAATACCTTTTTAAAACAATATAAAAGGTGACTATATATGTGGAAATCACCAGATGGAATACAAAAGAAGCACATTGACTACATTTGTGGGAAGACACAGTGGAAACCTGAATACCAGACAAAGTAAAACCAGGGCCAGACTGTGAAACAGACCATCACTCATATGCAAATTCAGGCTGAAGCTGAAGAAAATTAAAATAAGCATGTTGTTAAGTGC
>NW_006408529.1:24293836-24305762 GCF_000296735.1 Chrysochloris asiatica | reverse complement strand
AGAATAAAAGGCTGAGGTAGAGTGAATTCTGCGTGCAATGCTGGGCAATGCTAGGCAATATGTTTGCAGATCTGTCTACCTGCCAGCTTGCATCATATCTATGTGTCTGTCTTTTCTGTATATATTTCGTCTCTCTCTTTCTCTATCACTTTCGCCGCCAGATCTCCCTTCTTCGTGACACCCACACTTCCTTGTTGAGGTAGGACCCCGACATAGGACCTCAACAACAATCTTGTGATATGCAGATATTACAACCTTGCTTGCTGAAAGCAAAGATGACTTAAATATTTACTGATGAAGATTAAACACCACAGCCTTCAGTATGAGCTGCACCTCAATGTAAAGAAAACAAAAATACTCACTATTGGACCAATAAATAACATCATGATAAATGGAGAGAAGGTTGAAATTGACAAAGATTTCATTATGTTTGGTCCCCCATAAACACTAATGGAAGCAGCAGTCAAGAAATCAAACAACATATTGCATTAAGCATATCTGCTGCACAAGACCTCTTTAAAATGTTGAAGAGTGAAGATACCAGTTTGAGGACTAAGGTGTGCCTGACCCAAGCCATGGTATTTTCAGTAGCTTCATATGCATGTGAAAGTTGGACAGTGAATAAGGAAGACTGTAGAAGAATTGATGCATTTGAATTATGGTGTTGGAGAATATTAAAAGTACCATGAACTGCCAGAAGAACAAGCAAATCTATGTTGGAAGAAGTACAACCAGAATGCTATTTGGAAGCCAAGATGATCAGACTCAGCTCTCATACTTCAAACATATCAAAGATGGCAGCACCATGCTCAAAAATGGTGGTCAGCCATGCTGCTTTGAATGAATGTGGCTCTCCACAGTCCTGTCAATAGCTCAATCTCATGCATCAGGATTCTATAGGGGCTGATTACGACTCTCACAAGTCTCCCATGTCAGGGATTTGACCTGTAAATTTTTTATTCCGTAACCCAAATTGTAAGACATCTAGTCTGTTCCTATTTCACTTTGTCAGCCATGACAAAACCAGTATGAAGCCTGGGCAAATAGTGTTGTCCATAAATCAGATGTTGTAACCTGGGGACTGACCATATATATAATTAGAGTCCAAAAAGGTATGGTAAAGAATGGACCAGGGCAATATTAAAAGAGAGACATTTTGAGAATTTTCAAAATCTGACAAAAGCAACAGTTTCAAAAAGTACTACAAATTCAAAACAGAATATAGTGGTACAGCTCACAGTCATTTTAAAATAATGGAATATAAAAGCTTATTGACAGATGGACAAAGCATATTCAAAAACAAGGAAATTGGGTTGGAAGCAAGGAGATTATGCCGAGAAACAATGTACTTGTCTCTTCTAAAAATTACTTAAAATAAATTCTGCAACTCAAAACAACCACAACAAGATGAGGACAGTATAACAAACACATGCACATAAATACAGCCCAGTGAACTGAACATCATCTTCATTCTTCTTTCCTCTATGGATTTTGGTTGAAGACTGGTCTCTGAAGACTTAGTTTGCCCTTCCCCCTCCATTCTTTTTTTGCAACGATATTCAAATGCCTTTATTTTCTATTTCTTACAATCAGTTTGAAAAAATAGTGTGTGTCCAAATACACTGTCATGGTAAGGAAGTTGATAGGATCATAGGTGTATTCTGAGTGATTACAAGAAAAAATAACTATGTATTACTGAAAAACAAGAGTTCCATTCCTTTTCCATTTTACACACACTTAACACAAATATTTAAGGGAAGGTTTATATGCCCGAAGTGGGGTCCATTCTCTTTAACTAAAATACTAGATTAGAAGACAAGCTTTGACAATTTGAGATCCAAATTTGAAAGATTTATAATCCCATTCAAAAATAAAGATTACCTACTACTGTGGAAAAGCACAAAATTTTTTGGAAAAAAAACTTTTTTGAAGATTGTCCTTTCATCATTGTTAGTATTCTATTAGACATTTTGAAGTTTATTTAGCAAAGTATTATATCTGCTTAACATTCAAATTTTGATACTCTTTTGAATGGATAAGTATACTCTATAAACAAACACATCAATTTTGCTCTTTTACTACCCTTCTAAAGAGCCTCACAGAGTTGGAATTAATCTCATGTCTACTGATCATTAAATATACTTTTGTTAGAATGGATACACAGCATGTGAAAATACAGGATTTTGATGAGCTAAAGACAATTTTAGAACTCTAAAATAATATTTACATTGTAAAATTATTAAAGTAGGATAAGTAAAAACATTCACAACACACTATATTTGGTTCTGATATCAAAGCTGTTTTCTTGAATATTTATGTGAAACTCAAAATGTAATTACTTTATCATTTTCCTTCAAGAATTCACTGGGAAGTTGTCAGCAATTTTGCTCCAAAGAGTACTTTCATCTCTTCTCTAACTCTTCAGGAAAATCTGGGGACTCTCCCTCACTGCTCCTCTTCCCATTCAGAATGGAGTCCAGATACTTCTTTACAGCCATCTGTATTCTTAGGCAGGTCTAGTTATCCGTGAACTCTGCATCAGAGTCATACTTGATCGGTACATTGTCTTCTAAGATATTATTGTTGAAGTCGTGGCCTCCCATGAGGAGTAAACGTTCCTTGAAGGTAAATACTTCTTAAGAAGTTCTGTCTTGCTGATCAATGCCACCTGATTATTTAGCTATTGACCATTTTAAGAAAAGCTCCCCCTCCATTCTTGCATATTGGGTCAAAGGAAGTGGTATGAGGAAAATGATGAAGAGGTTTCTTCTCACATTATGTACCAATTAGGATAGCCAAGAGCCTTGTGCAATTCTTTATAGCATTAAAAGGAGACATAACTTTCTTAGAATGTCTTTCTAAAGAAATTGACTATAGTGACTAGGGTAATAAGAGGGGAAACATTGCTTATTTTGATAGTAGTCGCCTTAGGGCCTGCCTGGAATAGGCTAGAAGAACAACGAAGAATAAAATTGAGCTGCTTAATGAAGAACTCTTAGTTTCCACTAAAAATCCTAAGAGGTATCCCAAGAGGAAGAAGATGAAAAAGAGAGGAGCAAATTAATTAAGAGTGAAAGTGGAAAGAAAGAATTCATCAAAATGACAGGGAGTTGGGCAAGAGGAAGCCAGTTAGAATTTTCAGGACCAGGTATGACCAAAGATACTTAAAGAACAGGGGTGTTCAATATTCAGTTTTAGGATGTTTTCTGTCATGTAAATTTCTTTTCCTTTTATCTTATTTCTACTGCTAACTCCAAACTTCAATGGAAATCTACTACATGGAGGTGCTTTGTGTCTGTGGTGGTGGTGGTGGTGATGGTGTGTCGTGGAGTCCGTTCCAACTCATAGAAACCCTGCATAGGGTTTCCGAGTCTGTAAATCTTTACAGGAGCAGAAAGTCTCATCTTTCTCCCACAGAACAACTGGCAGTTTCCAAATTGCTGACCTTGAGGTTAGCTGCCCGACTCAACACCACTTGAATAAACAGAGCGAAGGGGCTGTCTTTATCTTTGAAAATGATGTATGATTGAGAAAAATAATAGCCAAATGAGGGAAGACTTGAGAGAAATTAAGAGTTCCGCAGGAGTAGGAAATAATGGGAAAACATGAGCTTTAAAGATCCTAGGAGATGTTGGCTAGTAAGATTAGAATTCTTGCTATATAGGAGATGGAGACAAGTTATCCCAACAGTTTGCAGGGCTTAGGAGCAGTCAGATAGCTGATATTTATACTACATAAATATACTCCATATATTCCTTATACTATAAACCTATATGTAAAAGAAACTTGTAACTTTGTTTTTCTACTTAGAATTCAAGACTATATTCTTTGTGTTTAAAGAAACTTTACCTCACTCATAGGAAGAAAGGTCTGACAATTTGCTTCTGAAAACCAGCCAGTGAAAATGCTATGAATCACAACAGTCAGATAAATAATTGATCATGAAGATGGTGCAGGACTGGACTGACTTTTGTTCCATTGTTCATGGGACGACCCAGTATTAGGAGCCGAGCTGATGGAAACTAAAATCTACTCCAGTCTCATTCATATCAGACAATTCAGACTCTCCTCCCATCCCAGGGAGTCTTCGGGGTCTGGGACAGGATAGGACTATGTCTTCAGGGGTCTCGGATAGGATAGGGTTTATATAGTGTTCCTCTAACCATGTATCTTTACTGCAGTCATTCATAGAGACCTCTGAGTTCTCCTCAGCCATCAATCCACACAGATTGTTTTGACACCTTCTTCCTTATCCTTTTTGGGTAACCATAACATTATTTTGATTTACCACCAATTCTTTCTCTTTTCAACTAATTCATAAAAATTGTGAAGAGGAGTGAAAACTCATTCAAGTGGTATTAATCTTTTTTCTTATGCCTGAAATGTTTATCTTTGGAAAATTTTGACTCCCTAATCGAAATGTTAACCAGATTTGTAAATTGCATATTAGATAAATGTCATTCAATTTCTATTATTGGCTTAATATGATGTTTGTTTTAACAAACTTAATTTTGTTAATCTGAGTCCAAACATGTTCTTCAAGTTCTCCCTTAACTTTAGATTCTTTCTCATAGAAATGGAAATACGGTGTGGAAACTCGTTTTGCGGCAAAAGAGCAAAAACTATAGCCATAGCTTCCCTATATAATACAGTGAATTTAATGTGAATCAAAGTAACCTTAATCCTACTGATTACTCATGCACCAAGGAGCCCTGATAACATAGTAGGTTACGAATTAGTCTTATAACTGCAAGGTCAGAAGTTCGAATCTACCATCTACTCCGTGAAAGAAAGATGAGACTTTCTGCTCTTGTAATATTTACAGCCTCAGAAACCCTATGCAGGGTCGCTATAAGTCTTGAAGGTACACAACAACCTGCATTACCAAAAGAAAAAGAAAAAAAACAAAACACCATTCTGATTCATGGCAACCCCATGAATACAGCAGCACTCCATAAGGTTTTCATTGGCTGTGAAATTTCAGAAGTAGATCTCCAGTTTTTGCTTCCCAGGTGCCTCTGAGTAGGTTCTGATCAATCAACCTTTCTATCAGTACATTTGGGCCACCCATTCTTCAGATTATTTGCTTGCATATACTAAATCTAGCTGGCACCTGCAGAATCTCTTATTTCTGTTGCTGTTGTTGGTAAGTGCCATCGAGTCGGTTTCCAAGCGCCGGTGGGTTTGAACCGCCAACTTTGTGATTATCCTACAGGACTCCCGTAAGATTTATAGCCTTGGAAACCCTACATAGGGTCACTATGAGTCAAAATAGATGGGATGGCAGTGGGGTTAGTCACCTCCACTACCCACTGCCATCAAATCATTGTTGGTACCATGGAATCAGTTCCCACTTCTAGCATTCCTGACCTAGGCTGTAAATCTTTATGGGAGCAGAAAACCTCATCTGGTAGGTCTTGCAGTTAGTAGTCCAACACATACCAGGGATCTTCATTAAGTTGTGCTGCTGCTGCTGCCTGCCATTGAGTCTATTCCAACTCACAACAACCCTATAAAAGGTTTCTGAGGCTGCAAATCTTTATAGGAGCAGAAAGCCTTCCTTATTTTTCTACCAACGTGAATTTGAACTGCTAACCTGGCAGTTGGCAGCACAATGCACAAGCCACAATGCTATTTGGGTTCTTCATCAAGGTAGTGTCATTGTGGTTAAATGTCATGGAGTCATTTCAGACTCGTAACGACCCTGTATAGGGTTTATGATGAGCAGCTGGTGGGTTTGAACCATTGACCTTGAGGCTAGCACTCCACTGGTTATCCTGCAGCACCACATGCAGTGTCGTTGTTGTTAGGTGCTGTCATGTCATTCCCGACTCATAGTGACCCTATGCACAACAGAATGAAACATTACCTGGTCTTGTGCCATCCTCACACACGGTATGCTGGAGCCCGTTACTGCTACCACCATGCCAATAATCCATCTTGTTGAGGTTCTTCCTCTTTTTTGCTGACCCTTCACCCTACCAAGCATGATGTCCTGCTCCAGGAACTGGTTCCTTCTGATAATATTTCCAAAGTATGAAAGACGAAGTCTTGTCAGCCTGGCTTCCAAGGAGCATTCTGGTTATACTTCTTTCAAGACAGATTTGTTTGTTCTTCTGTCAGTCCATGGTACTTTTAATAATCTTCTCAGCATCATAACTCAAATGCATCAATTCTTCCATGATCTTTCTTATTTATTACATGCATATGTCATGGTTGTTGTTAAGTGTCATCGAGTCGGTTCTGACTCATAGCAACCATATACAGGGTTTCCAAGGAGTGGCTGGTGAGCTTAAACCATGGACCTTGAAGTTCGAACTGACTTTGACATCCAGTGCATTAGCCCACAGCACCACACCAGTATTCCACATGCATATGAGGCTATTGGAAATATCATAGCTTGGGTCAGGCTCACCTTAGTCCACAAACTGAAATCTTGGCTCTTGAACACTTGAAAGTGTTAACGGAACATTTTCCTTTAAGTTTTATCACCACCTGCAGGTTAAAATTAGGTATTGCAGATTTTTTTTTTTCTTTTCAAAAAACAAATTGTTAAATGCCTTCAGTTCTGTCTGACAGAGGCCCTATATAGGGTTTCCAAGAAGCGGCTGATGGGTTTGAACTGAAGACTTTGTGGTTAGCAGTCAAGTGCTTATCCTACAGTGTCACATCAGGATTCCAAAGATACAAATAATGAACCCTGCAACAAATTTTAGATTTTTTTTTAAAGTACAAAAGGCAGAATTTCTATTCAAACCATGTTTACAATTTATCTGTGGCTCAAGACATGTCAATGAAGTTCAACAGTATATTGTTATTGTTGTTGTTAAGTGCCACCGAGTCGGTTCTGACCCATAGCGACCCTGTATAGGGTTTCCAAGGAGCAGCTGGTGAGCTTGAACCACCGACCTTGCTGTTCAAACGGCTTGCAGTCCTGCGCAATAGTCCACAGCGCCACACCACGACTCTAACAGTATATTATGAGATGTTATATTTGAATGCCTCCTGGTTGGTATCATATTAAATATCAAATACCAGAAGCAAATGACATTTTACATAGCAAAACGACTACTTTAGTTTACTATTGTTGTTGTTGCTAAGTGCCATTAGTTTGCTGTAGTTTGATCAAAGTCTAGGCTTCTTACTTTATTCTTTCTGCTACTGTTATAGACCAAGTAGCCCTAGTAGCACAGTGGATATGATATGGGCCGCTAACCGAAGGTCAGTAGTTCGAATCTATCAGTCACTACATACAAAAAAGATGAGACTTTCTGGTCTTGACACGATTTACAGCCTCAGAAACCCTATATAGGGTTGCTATGAGTCAGAGTTGACCATGGCACACACCCACCACCACTATCTTAGGTCAGACTTTACTTCGTGACAGTTACCACCTATTTTCTTTGACTCTCCCTTCACTCCCCTCCTCACCAGATTGTCACCAGATCTTAAGTCTTAAAATTACTTCATTATGTTTGTCACCTCTCTCAAAACCTCAAATGGTTTCATATCACCTACAGATAGTGCTTAGATCCACTATCAACACTCATGGAAGCAGCAGTCAAGAAATCAAATGATGTATTGCATTAGGCAAATCTGCTGCACATGACCTCTTTAAAGTGTTCCAAGAGCAAAGATGTCGGTTTGAGGACTAAGGTGCGCCTGACGCAAACCATGGTATTTCCAATAGCCTCATATGCATGTGAAAGTTGGACAATGAATAAAGAGGATCATATAAGAATTAATGCATTTGAGTTATGGTGCTGGAGAAGAATATTAAAAATACCATGGACTGCCAGAAGAACAAACAAATCTATGTTGGAAGAAGTACAGCCAGAATGGTCCTTAGAAGCCAGGATGGCAAGACTTCGTCTCTCAAACATATCATCAGGAGGGATGGTCCCTGGAGCAGGACATCATGCTTGGTAGGGTGAAGAGTCAGCAATTAAGAGGAAGAACCCCAATGAAATGGTTTATTGGCACGGTGGCAGCAGTAAAGGGCTCAAGCATACCAGTTGTGAGGATGGCACAAGACCAGGTAGTATTTTGTTCTGTTGTGTGCACGATCACTATGAGTTGGAAGTGACTTGACGGCACCTAACTACAACAATTGTGAGGATGGCATAGGCCAGGCAGTGTTTTGTTCTGTTGTGCGTATGATCACTATGAGTTGGAAGTGACTTGATGGCACCTAACTACAACAACAGTTGTGAGGATGGCATAGGACCAGGCAGTGTTTTGTTCTGTTGTGTATAAGATTGCTATGAGTCAGAACCGACTTGACAGCACATAACAACAAAAACAACAACACAGAACAAAGCCTAAGCACGTCACACAAGGATTTCAGTTTTTTTATAGTTGGTCCTCATATGTCAATATGTTTTCCCATCTCTCCATCCACCACCCATATGAAGTAGAATCCTTTACTTCTGTCTGTTTTCTGCACTGTTCATTGTTTATTCTGGCTGTATCATTGTTATTTGTGGTGTGCTCCTTCTCCTTGAACATCATTCTTCCATCTAGCCTTTGTTATGGTTGAAATGTATCCTCCAATATGCATTGGAATCCTAATACCTGTGGATGCAATCACCTTTGGAAATAGGATTTTATTTCTTAGGTTAATGCAGTCATATCAGAGTAAGATATGTTCTAAATCCAATCACTTCTGAGTTACACAAAGAGCATCTAGACACAGATGCAAGCACATATTGGAGAACATAGATGCTATGTGAGGATCTTCAAGAACCAAAGAAGGCCTGGGGCTAACTACCAACAAGGAAGGAATCAACATGATGGAGACTCTGATTTGTACTTTTAGCCTCTATAACTGAGAAAATACAAGGGGGCTTCAAAAATTTTGTGGAAAAATTCCATTCCTTTCATTCTATTTTTCCATGAAATTGTTGAAGCTCCTTTGTAAATTTCTTTGGTTTAAAGCTAATAAAATGTGGTATTTATTACAGCAGCAATAGAAAACTAAGGTAACTCCATTTCCCCCCATGTTTAACACATATGCTAAATTACTCTCATTCCATGTTTAAACAGAAATTCGTTTCAACTTATATCTCTTCAGGGCCACTTATGTTTCCCAACTACATTTCTACCAGATTGCTCCCCCTAAATTCATGCTTAATAGAAATCTTGAATCTACCATTATCTTTGATGCAATATACATCTCTACTTGTATCTAAATTCCTAAAGCACCATACCATTTATTTGGCATATACGGTCAGCGGCTCAAGCTCACCAGCAGCTCCTCGGAAACCCTATACAGTGTCGCTGTGGGTCGGAATCGACTCAATGGCATTTAACAACAACAACTGAACCTAAATGAATTCTTTTACAGATGGTTTTCTAAATTAGATGTTAAGCTATTGGCAATTGGTGATACTGTTAATTTTATTTTCTCTTTCCTCCTTCCCCTATTAAGATCTGTGATGTCCACAGTTGAGTTTGAAGACATTTTTTAATGTAAAACTTTTTCATACTCCTCTTCCCACCAAACTTTGTTGTGTTGCCTTTGAGTTGATTCTGACTCATAGTGACCCTGTGTACAACAAAACAAAACAATGCCTGGTCTTGCACCATTCTTACAATTGTTACAGTGATGCCATTGTTCCAGCCACTGAGTCAATGCACCTCATTGGGGGTCTTCCTCTTCTTCACTGACTTTCCACTTTAGCAAACATTATGTCTTTCTCGAGAGACTGGCCCCTAGTCATAACATGTCCAAAGCACGTGATATGAAGTCTTAACCATTCTCACTTCTAAGGAGAATCCTGACTGTACTTCTTTCAAGACACATTTGTTAGTTTTTCTGGCAGTCCGTGGTACTTTCAGTATTCTTCTTCAAAACTATAACTCAAATGCATCAATTCTTCTCCAGTCTTGCTTATTCACTGTCCAACTTTAACATGCATATGAGGTGACTGAATACCATGGCTTGGGTCAGGCCCACCTTAGTCCTCAAACTGAAATCTTTGCTCTTAGACACTTTAAAGAGGTCTTTTGCAGCAAATTTAGCTAATGCAAGAAATGCAAGTTTGATTTCTTAACTGCCTCTTCCATGAGTGCTGATTGTGGATCCAAGCAAAGTGAAATCCTTGACACCTTCAATTTTTTCTCTATTTATCATGATGTTATCTATTGGTCCAGTTGTAAGAATGTTTGTTTTTTGTTTTGTTTTTACATTGAGGTGTAATTCATACCTTTGAAACCTGATCACCATGGGTGACCCTGTCATTATGTGAAACACCAGTGGAATACCTTTCAGTATTACAGCACCATACCAGCCACCACAATATGAAAAACTGGCAGATGAGTGGCAATTGACATTTTTAGGGTCCACAAATGCAGAAAACATAACAATAGGTATCTATAATGATTTCAGGCAAGGTGGGCCTGACTCAAGCCATGGTATTCAGTCACCTCATATGCATATTAAAGTTGAACAGTGAATAAGCAAGACTGGAGAAGAATTGATGCATTTGAGTTATGGTTTTGAAGAAGAATACTGAAAGTACCATGGACTGCCAGAAAAATTTAACAATAGATATACAATGATATCTATAATGAATTAATTTGAATTGTTTTAATAACATCTTTAAATACACTTAAAAACAATATTATGTATGTGTGTGAAACATTTATTCACTGTGTAGACAATGTTTGTTGTTATTTGCCTAACTCATGCCAACCCCATCATCCATGCACAATGGAATGGAAACATTATCCAGTCCTGTGTCATTCCCATTTTGTGATTCACAGGGCTTTCAATGGCTGATTTTTGAAAAAAGTTAACTAGGCCTTGTTCCTACTTGGTTTAAGTCTGGAAGCTCTACTGAAACCTATTCAATATTATAGCAATTGCAAGTCTCCAATAACAGACAGGTGGTTTCTGCCCATTAGGTGCCTTGGCCAAAAACCAAAATCAGCCTTCTGCATGATAATGATAATTCTACCACGGAATCACCAATGCCTCTCTTGGACAATGATTGGTGACCATTAACTTCTGTCTCACTAGAGGTCACAGACTCAAACAACCCTACCAGAGATATTGCTACTTATAACAACAATAAAAATAATAACCAACAGTTTTTAAGGATTAGAGTTTACAATTGCTTTACTATGTATTTTCATAATGTACACAATTATATAGCAACTAGATATAGCAATTATATAATAGCACCATTTTCACAACTGCAAAAAATAATAATGGCTAATACTGGGAGGCTTTAACATATGCCAGTGTTTTTTTCCCAAACATCTTTTACCTAGTGAACAAATCTTTATAAGGAATCAGATGTTGTTGTTGTTGTTAGGTGCCATCGAGTTGGTACCGACCCATAGTGACCTTATGCACAGCAGAATGAAACACTGTCCAATCCTGGGCCAACCTCACTACTTTTGCCATGCTTGTGTCCATCGATGCGGCCACTTGGCCAATCTATCCCATTGGGGGTCTTTAGACCTATTAGGTAATAAAGCTGGCTTTACAACCTGGAGATGTTAGATTTTAGTGATTTATTTATCTTCTCATATGTAAAATGGAACTAATGCAGTACCAACCTCTTCAAGGTAGCTGTGAGAATAATAATAATAAAAAAAATCATAATAGATTAAGTGTTTCATACTTTACCTGGTACATAATAAACACTAAATATTTTTAAAGTTCCTCCAAGATAGTCAATATTATCAATCCTATCAGTAATCTTCAATTTGATCTTGAATATATATGACCTGGGCTTAGAGACCATTTCAAGAACAAATTTGGTGCATTACATACTAATGGCTGAAAACCAAAAGAGCTATGAGATAACATCAAGAGCATCATACATCACAAACTTTATATGGAAAGGAAAGAAACCCTGAATGAGCAAAGCATTACTAAAAGAGAAGAACAAACTAGGAAGCCTCTCACTTCCTG